>NC_069503.1:866404097-866733097 GCF_027579735.1 Bombina bombina | reverse complement strand
AGTATAGTGGCGGCAGCGGCGACATTGGGGGCTGCAGATTAGGGGTTAATAAATGTAGGTAGGTGGCGGCGACCTTGGGGGCGGCAAATTAGGGGTTAATAAGTGTAGGTAGGTGGCGGCGACGTTGGGGGCGGCAGATTAGGGGTGTTTAGACTCGGGGTTTATGTCAGGGTGTTAGGTTTAAACATAAATTTTTTCCCCCATATACATCAATGAGGCTGCGTTACGGAGCTTTTGTTTCCGTGATTGCAAGTGTTAGGCTTTTTTTTAGCTGGCTCTCCGCATTGATGTCTAAGGGAAAAACGTGCACGAGCACGTCAAAACACTGCTTGTATTTGGGTGAAGCATGGAGCTCAAAGCAACCATATCGCCCTCACAAGCCGGGTTTCTTCACACCTGTAATAGCCGCACTATGAAAGGTGAGCGGTGAAAATAACATACAAGTTTAAATTTGAATTTTATGTCCCTTTAATCAGAGTTTTCCAGATGAGACCAGTTATGGAAATTCTATTGCGTTTCAATAGAACTTGTACATAAATTATTATTTTATGTTTAACAGAGGAAGAAACATCTGTTTCCCTGCAAAACTATGTTTTATTTTTGTAACGAGTATAGTGATCTGGTATTCCCAAATGCTTTATGTTTAAGGCAGAATAATAAAAGTACGTACCGTATGGAGAAGAAGATAAATTTATTTCTCTTAACAATCAGCACTTCTATACTGCAATATTTATTTCTCAAAACATCTGTGTAAATGTAATTTTAAAATGTTATCACTTAGCACACGGTAAATGGTCTCTAAAATTTGCCGATTTTTCGGGGGGGACGGGGGGACGAGGGTAAAAAAGTTAAATATACCCAGATAATAAAAAAATTATATATATATATATATATATATATATATATATATATATGTATAAATCATCCCAAAATGCTACTAGTACAGTATATATATATACGTGTATATATATATATATATATATATATATATATATTTTTTTTTTTTTTTTTTTTTTTTTGGGGGAGTAACTATTTTTTTTCGCTCTCTGTGTTATAAATGAATGTCTTTATTCAGACTACTAACTTATAAATAAAAATAGAAGCAGCATATAGTTTTATTTATTATTTAGTGCTTTGTTTATTTGCACTATACAGTTTTAAAGAAGAAAAACATAATCCAAATTAAAAACAAAAAACTAATATAATTTAAAGGGACAGTAATCCTCAAATTTGCTTTCATGATTTGGATAAAACATACAATTTTAAACAACTTTCCAATTTACTTCTGTTATCAAATTTAAATCATTCTATTGCTATCCTTTGCTGAAGGAACAGCATTGCACTACTGGCAGCTAGCTGAATACATTTAGTTAGCCAATCGCAAGAGACAAATGTGTACAAGCACCAATCAGCAACTAGCTCCCACTAGTATAGGATATGTGCATTTTCTTTTTAAACAAGGGATACCAAGAGAGTGAAGCACATTTCAAAATAGAAGTGAATTTAGTGGTGTCTTAAAATGACATGCTCTATCTGAATCATGAAAGTTTAATTCGACATGAAAAGATGATGTTTCAGAACTCCAGTCACCGAGACCATAACTTATCTGAACTGGAGGAAAACAAACAGTTGCAACATGGTAAGCTCTAGCTTATTATGTCTGTTCTGTCTCTTGTCTTCTATATGAACAGCACAAGTGTAATCAGGATGTATGAGACAAACACTATTAACCCCTGTACCACCACATTTCCACTGCAAGTACCCAACTATTAAAGGGACACTGTACCCAAATTTTTTCTTTCATGATTCAGATAGAGCATGCACCTTTAAGCATCTTTCTAATTTACTCCTATTGTCAAATTTCCTTTATTCTCTTGGTATCTTTATTTGAAAAGTAAGAATTTAAGTTTAGATGCCGGCCCATTTTTGGTGAACAACCTGGGTTGTCCTTGCTGATTGGACAGCACCAATAAACAAGTGCTGTCCATGGTTCTGAACCACAAATTGTCTGGCTCCTTAGCTTAGATGCCTTCTTTTTCAAATTAAGAAAGCAAGAGAACAAAGAAAAATTGATAATAGGAGTAAATTAGAAAGTTGCTTAAAATTGCTTGCTCTATATGAATCACAAAAGAAAAAAATTGTGTTCAGTGTCCCTTTAACCTCTATACCGTCACATACCCCAAACGCAAACTAACCTAACACCTAACCCCCTCTAAACTAAACCCCCTAAGTTATATAAAAGAAAAATCTAAGTTACAAAAATTAAAATTAAACCTAAATCGCCACAACTGTACCTAACACGTAACCCCTCCTCCAAATAGTTATAATAAAATTAAAAAGTCTAACACCTAGATTTAGAGTCAAAAGCAGTGTTAAGGGGTCTAATGCTCACTTCCAAGCCGCGACTTTTCCATACCGCAGATCCCCTTACACCATTTGCGTATCCTATCTTTTCAATGGGATCTTCCTAACGCTGGTATTTAGAGTCTTGGCTGAAGTGAGCGGTAGAGCCTCTACCGACAAGACTCCAGCCGCAGAAAAAAGTCAGAAGTTAAGAGCTTTCTGGGCTAACACCGGTTTATAAAGCTCTTAACTACTGTGCTCTAAAGTACACTAACACCCATAAACTACCTATGTATCCCTAAACCGAGGCCCCCCCACATCGCCGCCTCTATAATACATTTTTTTAACCCCTAATCTGCTGACCGCACACCGCCGCCACCTACATTATCCCTATGAACCCCTAATCTGCTGACCCAAACATCGCCGACACCTACATAATATTTATTAACCCCTAATCTGCCCCCCCAACGTCGCCGCTACCTTACCTACACTTATTAACCCCTAATCTGCCGACCGGACCTCGCCGCCACTATAATAAATGTATTAACCCCTAAACCGCAGCACTCCCACCTCAAAAACCCTATAATAAATAGTATTAACCCCTAATCTGCCCTCCCTAACATCGGTGACACCTAACTTAAAGTATTAACCCCTAATCTGCCGACCGGACCTCGCAGCTACTCTAATAAATGTATTAACCCCTAAAGCTAAGTCTAACCCTAACCCTAACACCCCCCTAAATTAAATATAATTTTAATCTTACGAAATAAATTAAATCTTATAAACTAAAGTATTCCTATTTAAAACTAAATACCTACCTGTAAAATAAACCCTAATATAGCTACAATATAACGAATAATTATATTTTAGCTATTTTAGGATTTATATTTATTTTACAGGCAAATTTGTATTTATTTTAACTAGGTACAATAGCTATTAAATAGTTATTAACTATTTAATAGCTACCTAGTTAAAATAATTACAAAATTACCTGTAAAATAAATCCTAACCTAAGTTACAATTAAACCCTACACTATCAATAAATAAATTAAATCAATTAACTACAAGTACCTGCAATTAAATAAACTAAACTAAATTACAAAAAACAAACACTAAATTACAAAAAATAAAAAAAGATTACAAGAATTTTAAGCTAATTACACCTACTCTAAGCCCCCTAATAAAATAACAAAGCCCCCCAAAATAAAAAAATTCCCTACCCTAATCTAAATTAAAATAGTTAACAGCTCTATTACCTTACCAGCCCGTAAAAGGGCTTTTTGCGGGGCATGCCCCAAAGAAATCAGCTCTTTTGCCTGTAAAAAAAAACACAATACCACCCCCCAACATTACAACCCACCACCCACATACCCTTACTCTAACCCAAACCCCCCTTAAATAAACCTAACACTACCCCCTGAAGATCTCCCTACCTTGAGTCATCTACACTCAGCCGAGCAGCGATGGACCAAAAGAAGACATCCGGAGCGGCAGAAGTCTTCATCCTATCCGGGCAGAAGAGGACATCCGGACCGGCAAACATCTTCATCCAAGCGGTATCTTCTATCTTCATCCATCCGACGAGGAACGGCTCCATCTTCAAGACCTCCGGCGCGGAACAGCCAATAGAATGCGAGCTCAATCTGATTGGATCAGCCAATCCGATTGAACTTGAATCTGATTGGCTGATTCAATCAGCCAATCAGATTTTTCCTACCTTAATTCCGATTGGCTGATAGAATCCTATCAGCCAATCGGAATTCGAGGGACGCCATATTGGATGATGTCACTTAAAGGAACCTTCATTTGTCGGTAGTCGTCGGTAGAAGAGGATGTTCCGCGCCGGAGGTCTTGAAGATGGAGCCGCTCCTTGTCGGATGGATGAAGATAGAAAATGCCGTTTGGATGAAGATGTTTGTCGGTCCAGATAGGATGAAGACTTCTGCCGCTCCGGATGTCTTCTTTTGGTCCATCGCTGCTCGGCTGAGTAAAGAAGACGACTCAAGGTAGGGAGAGCTTCAGGGGGTAGTGTTAGGTTTATTTAAGGGGGGTTTGGGTTAGAGTAGGGGTATGTGGGTGGTGGGTTGTGATGTTGGGGGGTGGTATTGCGTTTTTTTTACAGGCAAAAGAGCTGATTTCTTTGGGGCATGCCCCGCAAAAAGCCCTTTTAAGGGCTGGTAGGTAATAGAGCTATTAACTATTTTAATTTAGATTAGGGTAGGGAATTTTTTTATTTTGGGGGGCTTTGTTATTTTATTAGGGGGCTTAGAGTAGGTGTAATTAGCTTAAAATTCTTGTAATCTTTTTTTATTTTTTGTAATTTAGTGTTTGGTTTTTTTGTAATTTAGTTTAGTTTATTTAATTGTAGGTAATTGTAGTTAATTGATTTAATTTATTTATTGATAGTGTAGTGTTAGGTTTAATTGTAACTTAGGTTAGGATTTATTTTACAGGTAATTTTGTAATTATTTTAACTAGGTAGCTATTAAATAGTTTATACCTATTTAATAGCTATTGTACCTAGTTAAAATAAATACAAAGTTGCCTGTAAAATAAATATAAATCCTAAAATAGCTACAATATAATTATTTGTTATATTGTAGCTATATTAGGGTTTATTTTACAGGTAAGTATTTAGTTTTAAATAGGAATACTTTAGTTAATAAGATTTAATTTATTTCGTAAGATTAAAATTATATTTAACTTAGGGGGGTGTTAGGGTTAGACTTAGCTTTAGGGGTTAATACATTTATTAGAGTAGCGGCGAGGTCCGGTCGGCAGATTAGGGGTTAATACTTGAAGTTAGGTGTCGCCAATGTTAGGGAGGGCAGATTAGGGGTTAATACTATTTATTATAGGGTTTTTAAAGCGGGAGTGCGGTGGTTTAGGGGTTAATACATTTATTATAGTGGCGGCGAGGTCCGGTCAGCAGAATAGGGGTTAATAAGTGTAGGTAAGGTAGCGGCAACGTTGGGGGGGCAGATTAGGGGTTAATAAATATAATATAGGTGTCAGTGATGTTGTGGGCAGCAGATTAGGGGTTCATAGGTATAATGTAGGTTGCGGCGGTGTCCGGAGCGGCAGATTAGGGGTTAATAATAAAATGCAGGGGTCAGCGATAGCGGGGGCTGCAGATTTATAGGTTAATAAGTGTAAGATTAGGGGTGTTTAGACTCGGGGCTCATGTTAGGGTGTTAGGTGCAGACTAAGTGTTTCCCTATAGGAAACAATGGGGCTGCGTTGGGAGCTTAATGCTGCTTTTTTGCAGGTGTTAGGTTTTTTTCATCCCAAACTGCCCCATTGTTTCCTATGGGGGAATCGTGCACAAGCACGTTTTTCCAGCTAGCCGCTACCGTAAGCAACGCTGGTATTGAGAGTTGAAGTGGCGGTAAATATGCCTCTACGCTCCCTTTTTGGAGCCTAACGCAGCCCTTCAGAGATCTCTCAATACCAGCGTTATTTAAAAGGTGCGGGTGGAAAAAACATGCATAGCTAACGCACCCCTTTGGCCGCAAAACTCTAAATCTAGGCGTAAGTTTTACAGTATCCAACTAAAAAAAACCATTAAACCTAACACTAAACTACATGCCCCATAATATAAAAAACCCACCTGTCATGAGATGCAGGCATAGAAGGTACAACGCTATTTTATTGCAGAGCATAGAAATATACAGCTTGTACAACACATCTAACTTAGTAACTGCAACACAGACTATAATGGCTATAAGCCACACCCCCATCCGGTAAGGTCACACTCCCCCTCTCATCACATCTTCCCAAGGACAAAGCATACATTTTTTTAGATTAGAACAAATAACAAGGTATACAAGAAGCATACAAAAATAGTTTTGTTTAGTGTACAACAAATAACAAGTTATAAGAGAATATGTATGAACAACAAGAAATGCAATCCTGACTTGGACATCAGTGTAGACTACCCTAGTCCACAGTGACAATGGGATTATTCTGCCCATTCTTCAGGTCACTGCTCTAACTACAGTGCTAATCCCGGTAGCGGGCTGGAAGTTTCACAACTCTTCCACTTGATGTCATGATACATGGACTGTCCTCTGATACAGAAGAAGGCGATTGAGAGTCTGCTGGAAGCAAAGAAGTATCCCCTCTGTGGTCTTGCTGAGGGGAAGGTACCCCTCTTAAAACAGGGGATCCCACCGGCTGTGGCTCTGAGGCATCCAGTCCCAAACTTTCAGGTACTGGCTGAAGATGTCTTCTATTTCGACGTGTGACTGCCCCTCCTTCAGTAGGACTTCATAAGACCTTGGTTCTGGAGAGTGTCCTATTACCGTAGTAGACGTCTTCCATTTCTTCTCATCATCCATCTTAACTCTGACATTTTGGCCCACATTCAGCTCCTGCAAGGGCCTCACAGAGTGTTTTCTGACATAGAAGAATCGGTAGCCCCTTTTTGCCTCTTCATCTCTCCTAAGGACCTTGTCCCAAGGAACAGAGCGGGCTGGCTGGAAAACACCCACAGAGGGTAGTGTAGTGCAGATCTGTCATTCTAGCAGCCCCTCTGCCGGGCTAAAGCCTGTGGCTTGGATAGGAGTCGCCCTATAGGCCAAGAGAGCTAGGTACAGCTCAGATATCATATGCTGAACAAACTAAAGTAATATTTAATTTTTTTAACTCAGGAAGATGAGGTATTGTAGCTTATATTATGAATTCCATCACATATAATGTTAATATGTGGATGTTCAAACAATAAAGCAATTCATATAATAAGAGTTTGACATAGAACTTACTTGCTATAAGTGGAAGAAAATCCAATTGCAAGTATCTTATGTTTGTAAATGGTAAACAAAGTGTTACAAGTAGAAACAAGAAAATAAGCTCAACTCTGTATCTTGCAGATTCTTTGAGTTCATCAAACAAGTAATATATTTTTGATAGAGAAGCAAGAGTAAGCAGCAAAGGTGTTAATAAAGCCTTGTTACACAAACCGTTAATTTGCAATGCAGGTTAGATCTTAAGTAATGCAGATAGATAGTTTGAGTCTTATCCACTTTAAATAGATGTCAAGCTTTGGTTAAATAACAGGTTCTGTAAGCGGTAAGGTTAGTTTATATAAAGTAACACTTATACTTGCAAAGACTCAGGTATGTGTTCCTCCGTAGTGAGCCGATATCCGTATGCAGCTTGTCAGCTGTAGAGTGAGGAGCTGCGGTGCTGTTCTGCAGAGAGACAGAGAGATCCAACTGCGTATGATGGAAATGCGTACGCTCAACTGGAACAGCTGATGGTAACATCACAGGAACAGCATACCCAATGATGAGACAGCAGCGATTAAGCCTGAGAGGAGTATAGCTTTTGCGAATATGCTATAATTTTTGGAAATAAAGTTTAAGGTAAAGGTTTGCTGTTATAAAGACAAAGTCCCAATAACCAGATTTAGCGAGGCAGGCAACAAAGCAGTTAGGAGGTCGTAATTTAGGTATCAAAGCTTCAGATACGTCTCCTTGGCTTGGAGTAATTCAGCAGTGAGAATCAGCAGTGAGAATCAATAATCAAGCAACTACAGGTGTTCGCATTACCCTTTTAAAGGGGAGTGAGCCAAAGGGCAGGTATTATGTGTCCTTAAAGAGATAGTATCCTGACAGATCCCCCCTTTCAGGAAGTGTCGTACCGGGTTCTCAGAGCCGGTTTGGGGGAAAATTTCTTATGAAAATCAGTAAGCAACCGGGGGGCATGACTATCCTTCAGAGGAATCCAGGAATCTTCCTCTACGCCGTATCCTGTCCAGTGAACCAAATATTCAAATTTTCTGCCACAGTGTCGTGAATCAAGGATGTTCTCCACTTCGTATTCAATTCGATCGTTAATAACTGAGGTTGAGATTTTATCACCCTGGGATATTGGATCCGAGGTTCCCAAGTAAGGCTTTAGTAGGGAGACATGGAAAGTTGGATGGATTCTAAGTGCGGAGGGTAAATCTAATTTGATGGCATTTGTATTAATGAGTTTTATTATCTTAAATGGCCAAATGAACTGATTGGCTAATTTTTTGGCAGGTACCTTAAGTTTAAGATTTTTTGTTGAGAGCCAGACCTGATCTCCCAATTTATAAGAAGGAGGTGATTCATGTTTTTTATCGAAGTAATGTTTTTGTTTCTTTTTAGCTTCATCAGGGTGCTTCTTTAGTAATGTCATGGAGGTTTTGATGTTGGTGATGTAATCCTCAACATGTGGAAAAGAGGATGATGTAGACGTTTTGGGTAGTGTTAAGGGATGGAACCCATACGAGGCAAAGAAGGGTGACATCTTTGTTGATAAGTTAAACGAGTTATTATATGAAAATTCCGCCATGGGTAACCAGTCTGCCCAGTCATCCTGTGTATGCGAGACATAGTATCTTAGGTACTGCTCCAAGATCTGGTTCAGACACTCTGTTATACCATTGGACTGCGGATGGAAAGCTGTTGTTAACCTTGGTGATATTTTTAATAAGTGACAGAGTTCTTTCCAAAACCTCGAGGTGAACTGTGTTCCCCGGTCAGTAAATATAGATGTGGGCAATCCATGTAATCTCACAATCTGTGAGAAAAAGACATTGGCTGTTGTTATGGCATTGGGAATCTTTTTTAGAGGGATGAAATGAGCAAAACGAGTTAGATGATCCACCACAACCATTATGGTTGTGTAGTTATTAGAGTTAGGTAAATCCACAATAAAATCCATTCCGATCATCGTCCATGGAACATCAGGTACAGGCAGAGGGTTCAATAAATCAAAAGGTTTGTGATGAACCTTTTAGTTTCTTGCACAAACATGACAATTTTGTATATATTCAATGATATCCTGTTTCAACCCAGGCCACCAAAATTGCCTGGTTAGGAGCTCATGAGTTCTAGTTATACCTGGATGTCCAGACAACAGGGAATCATGGTGATGTTGAAGAAGTTCTGTGCGTAAAGTAGATGGTACAAAGATGAGATAATTGTGAAGGAACAGACCCGAGGAGTTATCCTTGGTACATGAGAGAGGTATATTAGAGTCCATTTCTTGAGCTGATTGTAAATCTGATAAGAAATTGGTTGCTGTAGCAAGAATTTTGTGTGAAGGAATGATTGGTTTTGCTTCTTCAGAGTCATGGTGAGAGATAAGTGAACGTGAGAGAGCATCAGCCTGGATGTTCCTTGATCCTGGTCTGTAAGTTAGCTGAAAATTGAAACAATAAAAAAAAAAGTGACCAACGTAATTGTCTTGATGAAAGAGTCTTGTTTCTTTTCAGATATTGTAGATTCTTATGGTCAGTTAATACTTGAAAAGTTTCCTCTGTTCCTTCTGGCAGGTGTCTCCAATGGTCAAGGGCACTCTTTATGGCTAGAAGTTCCAAATCACCAACTGAGTAGTTTCTGTCAGCCGTAGTGAGTAGACGAGAATAATAGGCGACGGGGATGACGCTCATGAGATCCTTTGCATTGTTGGGACAGAATAGCTCCAAGACCTATGTTAGAAGCATCCACTTCTAGCGTGTATTGAGAATCCGGATTTGGAAGTTGCAAAATTGGAGCAGTTGAAAAGGTTTTCTTTAGAAGATCATATGCGTCCTGAGCAGCCTTGGTCCAAATGAACTTTTGTTTCCCCGTAAGCTTAGTTAAGGGTTGTGCTATTGAAGAAAATCCATGTATGAATTTTCTATAAAAATTAGAGAAACCTAAGAATCTCTGAAGTGATTTTAGTGTGGTGGGAGTTGGCCAATGTAATACAGCTTCAACCTTATCGGGATCCATGTGGATTCCGTTTGGGGTGATGATGTATCCAAGAAATTTAATTGTCTTTACGTGGAATTCACATTTCTCTGCTTTGGCATATAAATGATGCTCTCTTAATCTTGTTAGGACCCATCTTACGTGCTTAATATGATCAGTGACATTCTTAGAAAATATTAATATATCATCTAGATATATAACTACGCACACATCCATTAAATCTTTAAATATTTCATTTATAAAAAACTGAAATGTGGCAGAGGTGCGTTGGTTAAGCCAAACGGTATGACGTTATACTGGAATAAGCCATACCGGGTCCTAAATGCTGTTTTCCATTCATCCCCTTTTCGCATTCTAATGAGATTATAAGCCCCCTTCAGGTCTAACTTGGTAAAGATAGTGGCATCTGTCAATCTCTCGAGTAATTCGGGAATAAGGGGGAGTGGATACCTGTTCTTTATTGTGATGGCATTGAGACCTCTATAATGGGGCAAAGTGACCCATCTTTGTTAGTTACAAAGAATATCCCAGCGGCAGCAGGGGAGGTCGAAGTGGAAATAAATCCTTTTCTTAAATTATCATCGAGATATTCTCTAAGATGTTTTAACTCCTTCTGAGACAGAGGAAATATTCGGCCAAATGGAATGGTAGTACCTGGTTTGGTGTCTATGGGACAGTCGTAGGGATGGTGAGGAGGCAGATTTTCTGCTTCCTTGAGGTTAAAGACATCCGAGAATTCGGAATACTCTGAGGGTATCTGTGTATGAGCAAGTTTTATCTTTACATAAGTGTTAGGTGTCCCCTTCAGGGGGTAAGTGTCAGTGCAGGCCAAAGCCTGGGGCCTAGTGTACCACCTGAGGCATATGTAGATTACCTGATAAGGGCCCCTTAGAATGACTCAGACCACGCAGCATTATGATCGAAAGCCAATTCTGTTTATTGCACAGTGCAAGCCTTTCTTATAGTGACATACAGGGTTAAGGGGATGACACGTTAGGACCGCGTCATCTTACACAGTTATACAGAGCAATTTACAAGGAAAAACTGGAACATGAGTTTCTCATAACAATATTTACAGAGTCATAACAAACTACCATCTGCAGAGACAACCGAGTGTCTAAAGCCTCTACATTATCTTATTCTATCTTACTTCTAGGCATTAGGCCAGGGTACATTGGCAAGGCCGAATAGCTAAAGAAACTCATAATATGCATATAATTCTCACTGCATAATACCCCAGTATAATAAAGTCTATTCATTATAAAATGGCTGCGAGGAACAAGATGGCTGCGAAGAACAAGATGGCTGCCATCAGGTTCATATTACCCCTAACATACCATCCTTTTATTCTAACAGAATAACATAAAAATAGACAGGCATAGAAAATAAGTAAAGCCTTACTAAAGAGAAAAATATTCCTATGTCGTGATATACTGTTATAGACTAATTGTCACTGCATATAGGTACAGTCCCTCCAATACCTTCCATCTATCCTCCAGCCCTCCCAAAACTACCGGTCTACCAGCACAGAAACCCAACCAGCCCCCCATCTACCCCCAAACAACGCTGCATCTTCTATCTCTCCACCTGCATTGCTAGCACCCCCCCCAATATGTCCAACAGTTCCTTTTCCACCGTAAAGCATGACATAGCAACAGCACAACTGTCTCTAGGTGGCCTCTGAATACTTTAAGAACAGTCTTTGTCCATTTGAGAGCGCTGCACCTTGACACTTTGCTATAATACAGTTCTCCAACAGTTCATTTGCAGTAGGGGTGCTTATCCACGGTTCTTCCGCAGGGAGATACTGGAAATCTGATGGTTTGTTCATGGGGTAGACAAGGCAACCAGTGGATACCCATGGCAAGCAGACACTCGAGTCACAGGGAGTCTAGGAAGCAAACAGAAACAGTACAGGATGAGTACACACCGCAATACAATCACAATGATGTCCAAATAAAACGTCACTTTCATCCTATGTCATTTAAAATCAAACAAAACATTGTTGATATATAATACAACCTAAATACATTGACATTTCTCAGAGAATAATTTACAACTTCTCTATACACTTTTAAATGATACTTCATGAATACTACGCAAGTGAAAACCTGTCAGACTTCCTCAAGGGCCTGAATGTTTATGCTAAAACTTATGCTAAGGCCTGCCCTGTTGTAAGAATGGAAAAAAGAAAACAGTCAATGAAAATAAATGAATTTCTTTACAATATCACTTTGAACTTCTAAAAAATAAAAGAACCTTGTGTTGCTTTATTCTGGATGGCTGCTATCTATAATGCTTATAATTCTCCAACCATGATCCTAATATTCAACAATCTCATCTGATATAAACACTACTAGTTTACTAATTATTTTATGCAACCTAAATTCTCTCACACTCCTATATGAGGAAAGCATACAAACAGAACATCATTTAAAACTACAAGCTCTTTTAAAGGTAAACACATCTTTATGGTAAGAATTACTCTCTTTGACAAACATCAGGAATGACCAAATTCACTTTGCAGATACCATACTAATTAAAAAAAGGGAAAAAATACCTTTGCTTTCATAAACTATAATTATGCTATTCCCTGAACAAACATTTCTCTGTATATTTACTATAAACTTCTAGCTTAGACGTGTCCTCCTTATGTTCTAAAGGGTGAAGGGTCTAAAATATTATTCTATGTTGCAGCATTTTCCTTAAACCTATTTTCTTATACTCAGTGGGCCATTCAATAGGGTACAATACTGCGAAGTTCACAGTTACACTTATCTAAAGGGTTACTTTGTTACGCACATAAACTACCATGTGCACTAATACCAATGAAGCATATGATTTCTTAGACCAAATATGATCAATAAAAATAAAACAAATACAAGAAAATACAAAACAAGCAATATAAGGAATGGAGTTAAAACAATACTCCCCTAATTTAATTGGTTGATCCTGTAACAGCATAACAGGACTTCCATATCGAGCGGTAAGGCACAGTCCAGAGAAGGATAGTCTTTATGTCCTGAAGACACACATCAGAGAAAACAGTCATGGATTACCCAGAGTCCAGTTCTGGGGCTGGTACCAGCATGCAAAGCAAAGAATGGATCCAAAGATAGTTCAGTAACTTTTTTTTTTTTTACTGCAGTATGATGGTTAAAACAAGCTTGACAAAAGGTCTTTCATCTTTATCTTTTCTTTCTTTAAAGGTTTACTCGCTTTCAATCTTTAATCTTTTGAAGAGTGCACTTATGGAATTTTGCCTGTACAGATTTTACCTAAATATGGAAACTCAAAAATAATTCAGTTAGTGTGTTTCAATCTCTGAAGACAGCATACTCTCATCCTGCAAATACAAATATAGTGTTAAGAACCACATAGAAAAATAAAACATTTTAGGCATCTGAAATTAACACAATAACATTGTACGAGGAGATTCAAAACGTTGTAGGTTCACCTCCTAAAAATAATCTCCTCCAATACATAAAGATATTCATCAATACTCATCAATACTTCCCCCATGTTTGCGTGAAACATCTCATGTGACACGCAAACACAAGATAACAAGAAACTAAACGATAACTCATGCACTCCACTCATGCAGAGACAATTCTCAATAGCAAGCAAAATGAAATACACTTCACAATTCAATATGCTGTCCACAAAAGAGAAAAACATAACAAACAATGAAAACCAATCGTTCTTGTCTTACACAAAACGAAACATTAGCTGCTGACACAAATTTCAAACAACCACAATTAACTTAGGCCTAGATTTAGAGTTCGGCGGTAAAAGGGCTGTTAACGCTCCGCAGGTTTTTTTCTGGCCGCACCATAAATTTAACTCTGGTATCGAGAGTTCAAACAAATGCTGCGTTAGGCTCCAAAAAAGGAGCGTAGAGCATTTTTACCGCAAATGCAACTCTCGATACCAGAGCTGCTTACGGACGCGGCCGGCATCAAAAACGTGCTCGTGCACGATTCTCCCATAGGAAACAATGGGGCTGTTTGAGCTGAAAAAAAACCTAACACCTGCAAAAAAGCAGCGTTCAGCTCCTAACGCAGCCCCATTGTTTCCTATGGGGAAACACTTCCTACGTCTGCACCTAACACTCTAACATGTACCCCGAGTCTAAACACCCCTAACCTTACACTTATTAACCCCTAATCTGCCGCCCACGCTATAGCTGACCCCTGCATTACACTTTTAACCCCTAATCTGCCGCTCCGTAAAACGCCGCCACCTACGTTATCCCTATGTACCCCTAATCTGCTGCCCTAACATCGCCGACCCCTATGTTATATTTATTAACCCCTAATCTGCCCCCCACAACGTCGCCGACACCTACCTACACTTATTAACCCCTAATCTGCCGAGCGGACCTGAGCGCTACTATAATAAAGTTATTAACCCCTAATCCGCCTCACTAACCCTATCATAAATAGTATTAACCCCTAATCTGCCCTCCCTAACATCGCCGACACCTACCTTCAATTATTAACCCCTAAACTTCCGATCGGAGCTCACCGCTATTCTAATAAATGGATTAACCCCTAAAGCTAAGTCTAACCCTAACACTAACACCCCCCTAAGTTAAATATAATTTTTATCTAACGAAATAAATTAACTCTTATTAAATAACTTATTCCTATTTAAAGCTAAATACTTACCTGTAAAATAAACCCTAATATAGCTACAATATAAATTATAATTATATTATAGCTATTTTAGGATTAATATTTATTTTACAGGCAACTTTGTAATTATTTTAACCAGGTACAATAGCTATTAAATAGTTAAGAACTATTTAATAGTTACCCAGTTAAAATAATAACAAATTTACCTGTAAAATAAATCCTAACCTAAGTTATAATTAAACCTAACACTACCCTATCAATAAATTAATTAAATAAACTACCTACAATTACCTACAATTAACCTAACACTACACTATCAATAAATAAATTAAACACAATTGCTACAAATAAATACAATTAAATAAACTAGCTAAAGTACAAAAAATAAAAAAGAACTAAGTTACAGAAAATAAAAAAATATTTACAAACATAAGAAAAATATTACAACAATTTTAAACTAATTACACCTACTCTAAGCCCCCTAATAAAATAACAAAGCCCCCCAAAATAAAAAATTCCCTACCCTATTCTAAATTAAAAAAGTTACAAGCTCTTTTACCTTACCAGCCCTGAACAGGGCCCTTTGCGGGGCATGCCCCAAGAATTTCAGCTCTTTTGCCTGTAAAAGAATAAATACAATACCCCCCCCCCCAACATTACAACCCACCACCCACATACCCCTAATCTAACCCAAACCCCCCTTAAATAAACCTAACACTAAGCCCCTGAAGATCTTCCTACCTTGTCTTCACCATCCAGGTATCACCGATCCGTCCTGGCTCCAAGATCTTCATCCAACCCAAGCGGGGGTTGGCGATCCATAATCCGGTGCTCCAAAGTCTTCCTCCTATCCGGCAAGAAGAGGACATCCGGACCGGCAAACATCTTCTCCAAGCGGCATCTTCGATCTTCTTCCATCCGGTGCGGAGAGGGTCCATCTTGAAGCAGGCAACGCGGATCCATCCTCTTCTTCCGATGTCTCCCGACTAATGACGGTTCCTTTAAGGGACGTCATCCAAGATGGCGTCCCTCGAATTCCGATTGGCTGATAGGATTCTATCAGCCAATCGGAATTAAGGTAGGAATTTTCTGATTGGCTGATGGAATCAGCCAATCAGAATCAAGTTCAATCCGATTGGCCGATCCCATCAGCCAATCAGATTGAGCTCGCATTCTATTGGCTGATCGGAACAGCCAATAGAATGCGAGCTCAATCTGATTGGCTGATTGGATCAGCCAATCGGATTGAACTTGATTCTGATTGGCTGATTCCATCAGCCAATCAGAAAATTCCTACCTTAATTCCGATTGGCTGATAGAATCCTATCAGCCAATCGGAATTCGAGGGACGCCATCTTGGATGACGTCCCTTAAAGGAACCGTCATTAGTCGGGAGACATCGGAAGAAGAGGATGGATCCGCGTCGCCTGCTTCAAGATGGACCCTCTCCGCACCGGATGGAAGAAGATCGAAGATGCCGCTTGGAGAAGATGTTTGCCGGTCCGGATGTCCTCTTCTTGCCGGATAGGAGGAAGACTTTGGAGCACCGGATTATGGATCGCCAACCCCTGCTTGGGTTGGATGAAGATCTTGGAGCCAGGACGGATCGGTGATACCTGGATGGTGAAGACAAGGTAGGAAGATCTTCAGGGGCTTAGTGTTAGGTTTATTTAAGGGGGGTTTGGGTTAGATTAGGGGTATGTGGGTGGTGGGTTGTAATGTTGGGGGGGGGGGTATTGTATTTATTCTTTTACAGGCAAAAGAGCTGAAATTCTTGGGGCATGCCCCGCAAAGGGCCCTGTTCAGGGCTGGTAAGGTAAAAGAGCTTGTAAGTTTTTTAATTTAGAATAGGGTAGGGAATTTTTTATTTTGGGGGGCTTTGTTATTTTATTAGGGGGCTTAGAGTAGGTGTAATTAGTTTAAAATTGTTGTAATATTTTTCTTATGTTTGTAAATATTTTTTTATTTTCTGTAACTTAGTTCTTTTTTATTTTTTGTACTTTAGCTAGTTTATTTAATTGTATTTATTTGTAGCAATTGTGTTTAATTTATTTATTGATAGTGTAGTGTTAGGTTAATTGTAGGTAATTGTAGGTAGTTTATTTAATTAATTTATTGATAGGGTAGTGTTAGGTTTAATTATAACTTAGGTTAGGATTTATTTTACAGGTAAATTTGTTATTATTTTAACTAGGTAACTATTAAATAGTTCTTAACTATTTAATAGCTATTGTACCTGGTTAAAATAATTACAAAGTTGCCTGTAAAATAAATATTAATCCTAAAATAGCTATAATATAATTATAATTTATATTGTAGCTATATTAGGATTTATTTTACAGGTAAGTATTTAGCTTTAAATAGGAATAAGTTATTTAATAAGAGTTAATTTATTTCGTTAGATAAAAATTATATTTAACTTAGGGGGGTGTTAGTGTTAGGGTTAGACTTAGCTTTAGGGGTTAATCCATTTATTAGAATAGCGGTGAGCTCCGATCGGAAGTTTAGGGGTTAATAATTGAAGGTAGGTGTCGGCGATGTTAGGGAGGGCAGATTAGGGGTTAATACTATTTATGATAGGGTTAGTGAGGCGGATTAGGGGTTAATAACTTTATTATAGTAGCGGTGCGGTCCACTTGGCAGATTAGGGGTTAATAAGTGTAGGCAGGTGTTGGCGACGTTGAGGGGGGCAGATTAGGGGTTAATAAATATAATATAGGGGTCGGCGGTGTTAGGGGCAGCAGATTAGGGGTACATAGGGATAACGTAGGTGGCGGCGATTTGCGGTCGGAAGATTAGGGGTTAATTATTGTAAGTAGCTGGCGGCGACGTTGTGGGGGGCAGGTTAGGGGTGAATAAATATAATACAGGGGTCGGCGGGGTTAGGGGCAGCAGATTAGGGGTACATAAATATAACGTAGGTGGCGGTCGGCAGATTAGGGGTTAAAAATTTTAATCGAGTGGCGGCGGTGTGGGGGGACCTCGGTTTAGGGGTACATAGGTAGTTTATGGGTGTTAGTGTACTTTAGGGTACAGTAGTTAAGAGCTTTATAAACCGGCGTTAGCCAGAAAGCTCTTAACTCCTGCTATTTTCAGGCGGCTGGAATCTTGTCGTTAGAGCTCTAACGCTCACTGCAGAAACGACTCTAAATACCAGCGTTAGAAAGATCCCATTGAAAAGATAGGCTACGCAAATGGCGTAGGGGGATCTGCGGTATGGAAAAGTCGCGGCTGAAAAGTGAGCGTTAGACCCTTTAATGACTGACTCCAAATACCAGCGGGCGCCCAAAACCAGCGTTAGGAGCCTCTAACGCTGGTTTTGACGGCTACCGCCGAACTCTAAATCTAGGCCTTAGAATGCAACACATATTCTGACATTCGCTGAAATGCAACACACTCAGAACATGACAAACAATTAAAAACATCCACTATGTACAAAACTTTAATATCACACAAAGAAAGCAATCACAGCAGATGCCCAAGAAACTTAAGTTGCAGATTGCACAAATAAAATTGCGCTTATTTGGGAAAGATCAGATAACCACAGTAGCCACTGTTAAAGGGACATTCTAGGATAAATGAAAATTCATTATTCAGATAGGACTTTTAATTTTAACCAACCTTCCTAGATTAAACCAAACATAGGTAGGCTCATATGCTAATTTTTTAAACCTTTGAGGACTGCCTCTTATCACAGGCTGTATAAATCTCATTACAACACCAAGAGACAGAATACACGTAAGCCATATAAATAAAACCAAAACTGTGAACAGATAAATTAGCTAGTTATATAAATGCAGTAGAATCAGATAAACTGTGCATCATTTGTTTTAGGGGTGTTTAATTCTAGACACCTTATAGACCACGGCTTAACTGTTAAGCAGCAATCAAAGTCATTGCAATAATAGTGGTAGACTATTTAATAACCAAATAACTATATATTTTAAAGTGTCACTGAAATCACTTCATTAAATAATATCTCATTTATTTATTGAACGCAGTGGGGGTTATTTTAAATAACAAAGAGTTATATCTGTGAGATACAGTTTGACAGCCACAGAAATAAAATTATCATTTTTTAAGCTATATTCTATGACAGAATATAATATAAATAATTGTTTCTTTGTAGTGAGCAATTTATAGTTATCATTTTTTATAACATAGAACACCAGTACTGCCGCTTTAAATGTACAGTGCAAATTGTTCTCTCTGTAACAAAGCCAAAAAAAAACCAAAACATGCACAGTGTTATCAGTCTTTCTCAAGGATAGTAAGGCAAGCTCAAAGTTTCATTTCTACTTAAAGGAGAAACACTGTTTACTGCTTAAAAATATAAAATTCACACTAAAACTTGATAAATGCTAATTAGTTTAACCACAACAAAATTATTGGATTTAACGTTGTATATAATTGATATTCACCATTCTGCAGTTGTCCAGCCAAATATAACCGTATATAACACAAAAAAAATAAGCTTTCTGAAAAAGAAATACTAATACAATTTCCCCTTTAAATTAATCCCAATGATTCTTATAATAAAAAAAATGTATACTGACGTTCATTAAATAGCCTAAACAAGCATAAGCAGCATAAGAACGCACTCACAGTGGGATGCAGGCTAATTAAAGGGACATTTTAACCAAATTAAAAATAATCTTTAATTGAAACTGCTAACACAGTGAAATATACTAGTGTTAGGCTTACAGTAAACCTCATCGTCTTTTATGTAAATATTCCCTTAAATTCTCAGATGTTATACCAGTTTTCCTGTATCCCTTTAAATATTTTCACTCCTCTGTTTTTTCTCGTTTTTTTTTTCTTTTCTGTCCGCTAGTCTCACGGATCCCTACACTAAAATTGTAGACAACTTATCACTTCAGTTTGCATTACAGAGAGAATTAAGTTATGCTGCAAAAAAATATCTGCTATCTGAACAGCAACTTTAAAATAAATATATACAAAGAAAGGTCTCTAAAAATATATTTAGCAAACTACTAATACAGGGTTATTGCACTGGTTCTTTAACTAATAAAATGACAATTTTCTATTGCTCCGTCTACGCACTGAGCTCTGATTTTCCAGACAAATATAAGATAATATGCCGCTTGTATAACAAGTCATGGACAATACATTAATAGCAACACCTTGTTACAGTGAACCGTCCCTTTAAGGACTAACCATTCATCACGCAAATTACATATGTATATCCTAACCACAATCTAGGCTGTTTGTATGATTTACCACACCAATTTCACCTCTGTACTGTAGCATGACCTGCAGATTAATTTACTTGCAACAAAAACGGACGCCCTTTTAGAAAAACTTTCAATTACAGCCTATAAATATATTTCATTGTGTGCACCCACGCCGTGCACAGACCTTACAAATACAACATACGTTAACCCATTAATCATACCAGAAACAATTTCATATTTACCAGAGCGTGACAAAAAATCACACACCATCGCACTTTCAAAGCCGTTACTTCACTTGCAAAAACAATATCATATCTTTACATGCCGCCACACAATTATCACTTAAAACTAAAACTGCATATGAATACCACATACTTAAAACATGCTGGTGACTTTGAAATACAGTTACATAAAATAACATTACAAAATATCTTCTTAAAACGTCTGATTTCCCAACAGAGAAACATAAGGAAACATTCTTACGATACAGACACACAAGTTCATTCCATCTCGCATACCAGAGATTCACTCCCTTTTTTCCTTTCTCATAAAAACAGCTAATTTCTAGCGTACGACATACATATATATATATATATATAAAAAACACTAGATTAACTTTTCACCATTTCCACAATGCATTTTTTCTTTTTTTTCCGAAACCCCACAAAATGGCCACTTTTGCAGGGTTTGAGACAATCATTTTCAAATAATACATTCTGTTCCTGGTCCAAAGTAAATCTGTTACACGCATACCACAGTGAGAACCTACAGACCATCACACATTATGCATCTCAATATACAAAATTTCAGTTTTGTTACTGCAAGCAAACAAAAAAATCTTACAAACGGAGACAGGATTTCTTTTCTCTCTTTTTTTTTTTCTTTTCTGAGCTATGTGCGCGCTCAGTGGTGGCCCCCCTTCTTTGCCTGCTACATTCTTTAACACAGAGATTTCTCTATTTATCAAACAGCAGTACTTACTGACAGTGTTTTTTAAAAAAAAAATATTTCTGTCTTTTGCAGAAACTATTAACTCTTCTTTTCTTTTACCTTATACATGTAATTTTCTCTGTGCATTCTTATCTATGAGCAGTTCCCCTTTCTCAATACAATAATAACATGCACAGCCACTTAATATTTTCTACGCACAGCATAATTTTATATAGCAGCAAAAGCAAGCATCAGATATCAACATGAGCTTCAGGTGGGTAGCAAAACTCTATTATGGGAATGAATATGGGAAACTTCAACACACGTGAGACTTACTCACTTCACTGCCAAGTTCGCCCGGGGGAGTTTTATCTTAAAAAAATCCTCCCGTCAACTGGCATTCATATATTTCTTGCGCGCTTATCACCGACAGGACTCACAATACCTGTCGTGTCCCAGCACAGGACTGATTACCTGTCTGGAGGGGTATCACAACTGCCGGCAGGACTTTAACCTCCGCAAACCTGTGCTTCAACCACAGGAACCCCTTTAACCTTATATCATTATCATCAACACCTATTACCAGACTAAATTTAGGTTCAAATTCACAGAAAGAAAGCATGGTAAAAGCACTCATAGTTACTCCCTGCGAATCCCACTGTCCTGACGCCAAAACTGTTAGGTGTCCCCTTCAGGGGGTAAGTGTCAGTGCAGGCCAAAGCCTGGGGCCTAGTGTACCACCTGAGGCATATGTAGATTACCTGATAAGGGCCCCTTAGAATGACTCAGACCACGCAGCATTATGATCGAAAGCCAATTCTGTTTATTGCACAGTGCAAGCCTTTCTTATAGTGACATACAGGGTTAAGGGGATGACACGTTAGGACCGCGTCATCTTACACAGTTATACAGAGCAATTTACAAGGAAAAACTGGAACATGAGTTTCTCATAACAATATTTACAGAGTCATAACAAACTACCATCTGCAGAGACAACCGAGTGTCTAAAGCCTCTTGTTTACATTATCTTATTCTATCTTACTTCTAGGCATTAGGCCAGGGTACATTGGCAAGGCCGAATAGCTAAAGAAACTCATAACATGCATATAATTCTCACTGCATAATACCCCAGTATAATAAAGTCTATTCATTACAAAATGGCTGCGAGGAACAAGATGGCTGCGAAGAACAAGATGGCTGCCATCAGGTTCATATTACCCCTAACAATAAGGATAACATGTGGAGGTACAATAAGCAGAGTTAAAAATGTATGTGTTCTTACACCAATCTATTACAGGGTTATGTTTATGTAACCATGGAAACCCTAAAATGATGGGGTGTAATGAACTAGGGATTATGTCGAAAGTGATATATTCCTTATGGCCTTTATCAGTTGTAACTAACAAGGGTATGGTATGGTGTGTTATTGGCCCCTTTAAGTAAGTGGAACCATCAATGACTTTCACAAATACTGGGTTTTGCTTAAGCACACAGGGAATTTTATTTATAGTTACAAGCTTTTTATCCATGAACATTCCATAGGCGCCAGAATCAATCATAGCCTCGTTCTTGAGAAGATGTTGATTCCACTGCAAAGACAATGGAAGTGTTAAACAAGTGTTACAGCTCAGATCTGTCTTAGGGTTAACTACTAAAATCTTACCCCGTTTCTGACGATTTAGGATAGGACAGGTAGACACGGTATGTTCTTTTTGTCCGCAGTACATGCATAAATTTGCAAGGCTTCTTCTTGATTTTTCCTCTTGAGAAAGCGGACCTATGATAGTCCCTATCTCCATAGGAACTGGTGGTGTGTTACATCTCTCTGGGTGAGTAACTGTATACTTCTTAGGGTAGGGAACTATGTGTTGTTTTTCTGACCGTCTTTCCCTATATCTACGGTCCATTTGAATACATATCAATGCGCGATAATTCATCTTTCAGATGTTCTGAGAGTCCCAATCTGAATTGGTTTCGTAAACTTACAAAGTTCCATTGGGAATCAGTGGCCCATAATTGAAACTCGGCAACGTAATCTTCCACCGGTCTTTGCCCTTGTCTCAGAGTCCTTAGATTATTCTCGGCAGTGATTTGTATGTTACTGTCTTCGTACAGAACAGACATAGCCTTAAAAAAAAATCTTCTAATGATTCTAGGATTGGATCAGCGGTTTCATAAAAACCTATCTGCCCATGATCTGGGTTCACCGTTTAGGAATGATATTACTGTGCATACTCTGATTCTATCAGTATGATATGTTTTTGGTTTCATTGTAAATAGTAACATACAAGCGTTTTTAAACTCACGAAAACGTGAACGTATAACAGAGAAAACAGGAGGAGGATTGATATGAGGCTCTGGATGTTCGGTTGTCTTCTGAGTGAAAAAGTCATTTATCAAACGCTTGAGGGTGTTATTTACATTCTGAACCTCAGTTAAACCTTGTGCCAAGATATCTATTTTTTGGTTCAGTGTTGCAATTTGATTTGCCATAGTGGCTGGATCCATTTCTTAGGCTTGATTATTCTATCATATGCTGAACAAACTAAAGTAATTTCTTAACTCAGGAAGATGAGGTATTGTAGCTTATAGTATGAATTCCAGCACATATAATGTTAATATGTGGATGTTCAAACAATAAAGCAATTCATATAATAAGAGTTTGACATAGAACTTACTTGCTATAAGTGGAAGAAAATCCAATTGCAAGTATCTTATGTTTGTAAATGGTAAACAAAGTGTTACAAGTAGAAACTAGAAAATAAGCTCAACTCTGTATCCTGCAGATTCTTTGAGTTCATCAAACAAGTAATATATTTTTGATAGAGAAGCAAGAGTAAGCAGCAAAGGTGTTAATAAAGCCTTGTTACACAAACCGTTAATTTGCAATGCAGGTTAGATCTTAAGTAATGCAGATAGATAGTTTGAGCCTTATCCACTTTAAATAGATGTCAAGCTTTGGTTAAATAACAGGTTCTGTAAGCGGTAAGGTTAGTTCATATAAAGTAACACTTATACTTGGAAAGACTCAGGTATGTGTTCCTCCGTAGTAAGCCGATATCCGTATGCGGCTTGTCAGCTGTAGAGTGAGGAGCTGCGGTGCTGTTCTGCAGAGAGACAGAGAGATCCGACTGTGTCTGATGGAAATGCGTACGCTCAACTGGAACAGCTCATGGTGATGTCACAGGAACAGCGTACCCAATGATGAGACAGCAGTGGTTAAGCCTGAGAGGAGTATAGCTTTTGCGAATATGCTATAATTTTTGGAAATAAAGTTTAAGGTAAAGGTTTGTTGTTATAAAGACAAAGTCCCAATAATCAGATTTAGCGAGGCAGGCAACAAAGCAGTTAGGAGGTCGTAATTTAAATATCAAAGCTTCAGATACGTCTCCTTGGCTTGGAGTAATTCAGCAGTGAGAATCAATAATCAAGCAACTACAGGTGTTCGCATTACCCTTTTAAAGGGGAGTGAGCCAATGGGCAGGTATTATGTATCCTTAAAGAGATAGTATCCTGACATCAGATTGCTTCAAAATGAACTTGGTTGTTTGAACTGCCCTTTCAGCCATTCGATTGGCCTGAGGGTAATGTGGACTTGACGTAGAATGGACGAAATCATATTCACTGCTGAAAGAACTGAACTCCATGGAGGCAAACTGCATTCCATTATCACTCTTGAGATGAGTGATAACGGCGTGACTGGTGATCTCATTCAAGGGTGCAATCTCCAAATACCTGGAATAGTAGTCAATCACGACTAGGTATTTCTTCCCATGCAGTTCGCACAAATCTGCGGCTATCATCTGCCACAAAACTGCAGACAGCGGGGTAAAATCAAAGGCTCCCTTCTCTGAGTAGGCCGGCGTTCCCGGCAAAAGGCACATTTTGACACATGTCTTGCAATATCAGAACTGTTCCTAGGCCACCATAGCTACACTTTCCCTGCACTTTGTAATGCCCAAGTGGCCATCATGAATCCTGCTTAACATCTCCTGCCGCATGCTAACAGGAATGACAATGCGGTCTTGGAACAGAACTACACCATCCAGCTCCATGAGCTGCGACCTCTCTGACTGGTAAGAACTTAAAGACATCCAGGCTGCCCGGCTCTCAGGCCAACCTTCTTTTATGTACTTAATAAATTCTTGAATGTCTGTATCTAAACGTGTCTCCTTTCTAATTTGCTTTAGCTTTCCTGACGAAATGGATTTGGATGCCAGAACTGAATCCACATACACATCTGATTCCGTTAGAAGATTTTTCAGCAGCAGCCAGCGGGAGCATAGAAAGTGTATCTGCCACTACCAGCTGTTTCCCCGGCACATGCACTGCCTGAACATTGAACCTGAGCAGCCTCCTCAGAAGTCTCTGGCATCTTAGGGGTGTTTTGTCAATATCATAGGAGTTGATTAGAGGTACTAGTGGTTTGTGGTCAGTTTCAAGACTAAATTTCTCTAAACCCACTATGTAACACTGGAAGAGCTCACAGGCCCAAACTGCAGCCAGGCACTCCCTCAATTTGGGCGTATTTCGACTCAGCAGCCGTCAGTGTACGGGAACAGTAGGCGATAGGCTGTAGTTTGTTCTCATTCAGCTGCAGGAGGGCGGCCCCTAGCCCATAACTGCTCGCATCAGCACTAACCACAGTCTTTTTAGAAGGGTCATAGAACCCCCAACACTGGGGCAGACCCAAGCAGGTACTTGACCTGTACAAAAGCTTCTTCCTGTGAAGGACCCCAGTCCCAGGCAACATCTTTCTTCAACAACTCTGTGATAGGGTGTAGTACTATGTATAAATATGGAAGGAACTTGCCCACATAATTCACAAGGCCCAATATTTGTCTCAGCTTGTGAACATCAGATGGACTTTTCATCTTTTCAATAGCAAGGATTTTATCAGGGTCCAGCTTGATGCCATCTCCATTGATGATATGCCCAAAGTAACATAACTCAGTTTTTCTAAAATGGCATTTCTCTTTATTTCAGCCCGGACTCTCTAATGGTCTGCAGCACACAGCTCAATCACTGATCATGTTCTTCCAATGTCGTCCATGACGACTGCCGTGCCTTCATGGTCCCATAAGACGGAGCTCATCTCTCTTTGAAAGATTTCAGGAGCATAGGATATCCCAAAAGGAAGTCTGCAGAAGCAAAACCAACTTACCAGTGTAATGAAGGTAGTCAGTTTGCGGCACTGTGGATCTAGAGGTATCTGCCAGAAGCCGCTGGAAGCATCCAGTGTAGAGAAGAACTTCGCCCCAGCCAATTTCGGAGTTATGTCTTCAAGCGTCAGCAGCACATATCTCTCTCTCTTCATCGCCTCATTCAGCCTTTTCAAGTCAATGCAGATGCGTACCTTCCCGTTTTTCTTCGCAACAGGCACAATGGGGGCACACCAGTCAGTTCCTTCAACAACCTCTTCAATAACTCCCATATTCTTCATACGCAGAAGTTCCTTCTCCACTAGAGGCATTAACGGGAATGGAATTCTACGAGGAGTGGTAAAGATGCATGGTAATGCGTCACTTTTAAGTGATATTCACACTGGGTTGCAATTCAGTAGGCCCAATTCACCAAACATGTCTTCGTGTTTGGTGAACAAGGCCCAAACCACAGGCTGCTTTCCTGCTCAATATGTTGTTAACACACTGACCTCTAATTACATGTACCCACATGGTGAATCTCCTCTGCTTGTATTCGCAGCTAACAAGAAATTTCCCCACACAATTGATGCGGCCACCAGGACAATGAACATTCATTGTAACCTTTGCCAGCTGAGGCTGTCGAGGCAGCTTCATGAATGCTGCAAGGGACATAACAGTGATGTCTGCTCCTGTGTCAATCTTGAAGGCAACCTTGGCTCTCATTAAAGTTAGGGTAACCCGCCAATCTTCGTCTGAACCAGACCGTTCAACAACAGACCCTACGAAGGACACTTCTTGACCCCCCTGGTCACTATCCACCTACATATCCTTAATTGATTCAGTTTTACACACCACTTCAAAATGGCCCATTCGGTTACACTTCCTACATCTTTTATCTTTAGTGTGGGCATATGACATTCTGATCATGGGCACGGTTACACCGCGTGCAGCGAGCCTGCTGCACCCATTCGCTTCTGGGCTTGTTGCCCATAGTTTACCGCCCACACTGTGCCTTTCACCTGCAGCTCTCCTACTGTAGCTTCAGTAAGACTTCAGCATCTGCAATTCCTATGACTATTTTGTCTCTGATTTACTCTTCTTTAGCAACACCAAATTCACAGAATTCAGCTAGTTCATACAGGCTGTGCACAAATGACTCCACAGATTCTCCCACATGCTGAGCACATTTGTGAAAACAAGCACTCTCATGAATCACATTTTCTTTGGGCACAAAGTGAGCACTGAGTTTGTTCATAACTATTTCAAAGTCAAATTCTTCCCCTTCTTGGAATGTAAAGGCATTAAACACTGTCTCCACATATTTCCTCATAGAGTATAAAAGAGAATTAACTTGTACTTCACCACTCTCCTTGTCCAGCTTGGAAGCAATCCTGAAGTGTTGAAACCGCTGACGCCA
Organism: Bombina bombina; assembly: GCF_027579735.1. Classification (NCBI taxonomy): domain Eukaryota; kingdom Metazoa; phylum Chordata; class Amphibia; order Anura; family Bombinatoridae; genus Bombina; species Bombina bombina. The sequence continues at coordinate 866,705,701 of NC_069503.1, read as the reverse complement.
TGTGGGCCAAGCTGCAGGCTGAGAGAAATCAAAAGGCTCAGGTGGGGTAAACTTCCCTATCATCATTTTTTAGGAAACAGAAGCGCAGGCAAGTACTTCTGACACCATGTCATGATATGCAGGACACAGCATAGAAGGTACAACGCTATTTTATTGCAGAACATAGAAGTATACAGCTTGTACAACACATCTTAGTAACTGTGACACAGACTATAACGGCTATAAGCCACGCCCCATCCAGTGATGTCACACTCCCACTCATCACACCACCCAAAACAAAAAAAATCCCTAACACTAAAATAAATTACAATAGCCCTTAAAAGGGCCTTTTGCAGGGCATTGCCATAACGTAATTTGAGCTCTTTTACATTTAAAAATCAATTAAAAATAACCAGCATAAATAAGCCCTAAATAACCCCAAAAGTTGTGCTCACCGTTGGGAAATCCAGCTCCTCTTGAACCAATGTTGGGCCTGCTTTGTCCCGGTTCCTGGTGCCAGGGACCCATCTTCACGATGGTGGAGCCAAACTTCAGCAGCCTCTTCCTCCGACTCTGCTCTGAATCTTTTATTTGGCTCTCTTCTATGAGCTTTCCTCTTCATGCAGTCGCAGCAACACACTGAAATTCCGGAATCACGGAACCCCAATATATAGGGTTACCACTTAATTCCGATTGGCTGATTTTAAATCAGTCAATCCCTATTGACTGATTTAAATCAACCAATGGCAAGAATGTTTTTAATTTTAAATTCTAATGAATTATCATTTTCTATTGTCTATATGGGCAAGTATGTTTTATTTTATTATTTAGACACTCATTTAGCCTTATTATGGGAACTTTTAAATTGTTAAAACTTTTTCTATATATGTAATATATATGGTCCTGGGACAGATACTTTACTATTCCCCTTGCTTTGTGCATGTTTGTTTGTTTTGGAGAGTTTTGTTTTTCTTGCTGGGCTCCCGCACGTCGGATTACACTCGTCGAGTTAGTACACGTTCCTTAGCCTTATAGGAGTTACAGGTTAGTTTCACACAGAGGGTTTTATCTGTTAGGTTAGCGCATGTCTGCGCTTTTGGTTAGCATGTTTTCTCGGTTATGTGCATGTCGGTTTTTGGCACACTTTCTCTGCTATTTTAACATTCATTTGTTTGGTGCATGTTTGACAGTTACTGCTTAGCTTGGTTAGCCTCCCTTGTCTCTGTAAAGCTGCTTAGGTGGGGGTATATGATTTGCTTTCTTAAGTGGTCTTATAGTGTTTGTTGCATTGATTTTCTATATGCTATAATGGAGCAGCAAAAATATGTCCCTAAATTTGCACTAGAAACTGAGTCTCCTAAACACCTTTCTACCATTATTAGGTGTACTCATTGTAAAAAAGCTGACGTGCCTTCTTCAGCTCATTTATGTGGTTTATGTTTAGATTTAATATAATGCAATCTAAGGGGGCGCTTGTGGGTGAATAGGGATGCTAGCAATTCACCGTTATCAATATATTGAGTCTAATGTACAATATACACATGACTATAATGATTATACATACAAAATTTGAAATATAAACAAATGTCCCAGAGTAAACACAATACACTTATAGGGTAAACGAAAGTTCTCTTTAGAATTAGGTTAACGTATGTTGGCTGCCTCCTCACCAACTGTCTGGGTTAAAATTGTAGAATATAGAAAAGAACAGAGGGACGCCTCATGTGCAGGATCATCAAATACATATATGAACACGATATAATATGAGCCAAATGGGTACTCGCATATTAATAGAGCACACCAATGTGCTAATAGGTGCAGGCTGTAGAATTATCTGGTGTAACAGCTCACCCACAGCTAGGATTTTTTTCGTGTGCTGCAGTAAATATATGAAGCATAGACAAAAAGCACTATATGTGCATATCAATCAGAGTATAACCATATATAATTGTAAATGCCAAATGGGTACTCACATACTGACCAAGCACACCAATGTGCTGGTAGAAGCAGGCTGACAAATTTAGGAAAGTGTATCAGCTCACCCCACTAAGGTTCTCCCAATGTACAGGATCCAGGTGCAGGGAAGTACTGATGATTGTACTTCCCCTGCACCTGGATTCTGTACATTGGGAGAACCTTAGTGGGGTGAGCCGATACATCTTTCCTAAATTTTTCGGCCTGCTTCTACATGGGGGCCGATTTAACAAAGATCGATAAATGCCAACACCATATGTTTTTGGCATTTACCACTGCACAAGCAGTTCTGGTGAACTGTTTATACCCTGCATCGGCCGCTAGCAAGGGGTGTCAATCAACCTGATCTTAAGACCGCTGCTTCTTTACTCCTGTTTCCAGGAAAAAGTTACATTCAGGGCCATTCGGTCCTTGTTAAATCAGCCCCATGGTCTTAACTCACCAACCTTCATCTTCCAACCTTCATCTTCATGAAGAAGAAACCAGCCCCTGTTGGAGAGGAGGATTTGCGGATGATTCCCCGCAATAGGGCATCGCCAAACCTCACTGAGCCTCCGGGCAGAGTCTACTACAGGGTCCCCATTTCAACAGTGTCCTTTCTGTCTGTTTGAAATTAGCAGAAGCTGAGCCAAAAGCCACAAAAGGAACAAGAAGAGCTGCTTCTCTGTGATTGCGAGTCATCCTTTCACCCTTGGATAGTCCTCAACATAAGATATGCACTTGCACATAGGGATGTCAGCTGTGCTCAACAAAAATACTGGTCAATCTGTTGGTGACTGGGCACAATGATACGTAGGGTCACACTACACCCCCCGTAAAGCTCTACCTTAGCCCCTACACTTGATCCCACTATGCATAGTTTTTCACATGTAGTCACTTTATCCCATGGCTGTCAGTAACATATGAAAATAATTTTACCATTTTGGCTGACAGTAGCACAAAAAAGTGATTTGACCACCTTGACTGCCCAACACTTAGTTCTGCCTGATATTTGTAATGCATTGAGGCAAAGAAGGAGTTTAATATTTAGCTAACACTCAGAGACTTTAAAACAGTGAAATTTAAATGTCCAGTATTTTTTTATGAAGATTTTACTGGACAGCCTGCTAAAATACTGAAATGTCTTGGTTGAGTACTAGACACCTAGCAACCCTACTTGCACAGCCTTCTTGTACAAATATGGTGGCAAGTTTTTCTGTGCGCCACACTGTGATGGCCATCTTGAAAACCCTGCCACCATATTTGTAAATTGCATTGTGTGCTCTGTTTTGCAGGGGAGCACACAGTGGGGCGAGGCATGATGCAAGTGCAGTTCAGGCACCAACAGGCCCCCTGTAGCAAAACCAATACTGATTGCAGAGCCAGATGGGCGCCTTACAGGAATAGTGTTAGGAGGGTTGCAGTAAGTGCGCTAAAAAAGCTAAAGGTATCAAATAAAATTTAGCTCCTTCTTAGTTGTCGCTTAATATAAAATATAAAATTTAAAAAGAGATTTTTTATATAAAATTTGTAACAGACGTCCTAAAATTTGCTTATACTTTGTTTCATTAACCAGAGAAAAAGAGTGTAATATTTGTGGTTATATGTGCTAAAATTACTCAAATGGTAATTAAGGCCTAGATTTAGAGTTCGGCGGTAGATGGCCTGCTAACGCCACGCGTGTTTTATGTCTAACGCACGGCATTGTTTGACTCCGGTATTTAGAGTACAAATAAGACCATCTAACGATGCTCCTAACGCGTGTATGTCACACGCGTAATCCTGCCCGCGTTAGACAGTCTCCCATAGAGATCAATGGGAAAGGCAAAAAATTGATTTTTTCACCTAACACTCGATCTCGCGAGAATACGCACAGCTCGGTCATATGACGCATACCACATCATGCACAACAATAACACGCCGCAAATGTCACAACAACAATCAATCAACAAAGCACACAAGCATTACACATTCACAAGCGGGGGGATTTGAAATAAAATTATATACGGGGAATACGCATATACTTTAAGATGCGGAAATTCGCAAAATAACAACAAGGAATAAAAAATATATACATAGACTAGAAAAATATTCGCATTCAATATCACTATATATTAGGACAAACATACATATACAACACTTCAATAATACCACACCATCGCAAATTCACATTTAAAAAGAATACTATTGGACAATGTTAGAGAAAACGACCACTATGACATCATCGCATTCTACACATTCCACAAATAACTCAAAATGAGCATGCGCAAATTCACACAACTAATACACATTGCACTAATATTAATTGATAATAAAGCACACATGAACACAATTTACAATGGAAATTGGTACATCATTAAACATTTACACAGGGTATATAAGCACCACACAAGCAGGGCTTCTTTGACTGTGTTGCTGGTGGGTCTTTGGAGATTGGAGGTTTAAGATTAGAGAGTTGGTGAATTATTGTGAGTGAGTTAGTGAGTTAGTGTTAGCGTGAGAGTCAGTTGTTAGTGTTATCGTGAGTTAGTGGGAGTGGGAGAGAGTCTGTTAGTGGGAGCGTGAGTGAGTTAGTGGGAGTGGGAGTTGTTAGTGAGAGTTGTTAGTGGGAGCGTCAGTTAGTGGTAGTTAGTGAGCGTTAGTGGGAGTGTTTGTTAGTGAGAATTATTAGTAGTGTGTTAGTGAGAATTAGTAGTAGTGTGAGTTAGCGAGCGAGTGATTTTTCTGTACACTTAACACATTTACACGCAAACACATTCAATACATACATACACTTATCAATAACACTACATACACTCCATACCCCATACCCCCTCATACTACACTCCATACCCCATTCCTTGTAGTCCCATTCCCTTTCATCCCATTTACTCTTATCCCATACCCCATACCCATCCCATACCCATCCCCTAGTTACATTTAGTTTACATATCCTCCTTTTAGTCTTATTCTTCTTTTGGTTTATTTAAATACTCCTTACCCTCTTTGTTTTTTTACATCCCTCTCACACTTTAAGCACCTTTTTTGTCTTTTTACTTCTTTATTTTGACCCCCTTTCATTTCATCACACTCACTTTGTGTTTGATTATTTGGGGTTTAGTTTAGGGAACAGATGGAGGCCAGGCAGGGGACAGGTAGAGGGGGGAGGAGAGGGAGGGGGAGAGGAACAGGGCAGAAAGGGGGGCAGGAAGGGGGGCAGGAAGCGGGGGTGGAAGCGGTGGGTGGACCCAGCCACTTGGTTCAAGATGAACAAGTGGCTGGGCCCAGTGGCGGACAGAGTAGGGCTTCACAGTCCGGGAAACAGAGGGCATCGTCACAGGGGAAGGCCAAGGCGACTAGGGAGGCGAGGTTTTCGATGGAGGAGAAGGAGGCCCTCATAGAGGCCTATATGGCCAGGTATAGGAGGCTGCAGCACCAGAAGACTACCCCGACTGACAAGAGGAGGCTCTGGAATGAGATAAGAAATGCAGTCAATGCAGTGGGTGGCCGAAACAGAGATCTTGATTCGATAAAACATCGCTACCCGGACTGTAAGATGGATCTCAAGAAAAAGTTAAGCCTGGAGGCCCGACATGCCGCAGGAACCGGTGGCGGACCTGCCCTGGAAATAGAGTACTGCCGATGGGAGGAAATGTTGCAGCCCAGCATCTCCGAGGTGGAAATAGTCGGTATCGGAGGAATTGATACCGGGAACCTGCCACTCTCATCTGACGGTAAGCTCATTGAACAATAAATTCACATACGAATGTATTTCAAGGGACACTATACGCAAACCTTTACTTTCATGATTGAGGTAGCGAATACAATTTGACAAAACATTCAAATGTACTTATATTACCTAATTTGAATCATTCTTGAGATATATTTTAATTAAGAAATAGCCATGCACACGGTGAAACAATCACAGGAGGCAGCTATATTCAGCTAACAATCAGCATCTTATAAGCATATTTAGATATGCTTTTCAGCAAAGAATATCCAGAGAATGAAGCTAATTAGATAAGAAAAGTACATTAGAAAGTTGATAATAAATGTATGCTTCTAAATCATGAAAGATAAAACATTGGGTTTTATGTCCCTTTAAGGATCAGATTAATGCTATAACGTTCTTTACACGCATTCAATTACTTTGCGGTTACATCAGTATCTAGGCTGTAGGTTAGGTGTGCATTTAAACAGACTGAAAACAAACGCAAAAACATTCACATTGACCACAAATATCACAAACACGGTTTTGAAAAAGCGGAAATCGTATTGATTGTTTGTTAGATTTCAAAGTGGATTAATGATTCTGCATTTGTAATTGTATCGTAAGCTAAGTCATTTAAAGCATCATTTGCAAATATGCTAATATATACATTTTTTTTTTCTTTTTAAATATACAGAGTCTGGGGAGGAAGCAGCACAGGAAACACAGCCTCATGCATCTCCCCGGGATGAGAGTGGTGGGGAGGAATTTCCACTTCGGAGGGAAGAGGCCCCCCGTGACGAAGAGCGCACGGGAGCTGATGAAGAGGCCCCGGAAGAAGAGGAGGATCCCGCGGAACCAGGGGACCCTCAAGGACCCGCACCCCGCCGTGCACGGGCACCCCGCCGTGCACGGGTACCTCGCCAAGCACAACAAGAGGAAATAGCGGAGGTGCGGGTTCTACTGGACTACATAGACCAGATGCGTAACTCCCGGATACAAAATATCGAAGGACGCACGAGAATACTTGATGGCCAAAATCAAATAATAGAAGGACAAAACCAAATCATAAACATACTCAATAGAATCGAAGAAGGCCAAAACAGAATATTTCATCTGCATCAAGAGATGTTCAATTTTTTCCAGGAGGCGCATGCTGGTCTACCTCCTGGTCCACCTCTTGCTGCTGGGCCTCTTGCTGCTGGGCCTCCTCCTGCCGGCCCATCTCCTCCTGCCGGCCCATCTACTCCTGCCGGCCCATCTACTCCTGCCGGGCCATCTCCTCCTCTTCAGCCATCTCCTCCTCTTCAGCCATCTTCTCCTCCTCAGCCATCTTCTCCTCCTCAGCCATCTTCTCCTCCTCACCTTGGTCGTCCCAGTACTCTTCCTTCCACTCTTCCCACAACATCTCCAAGGAGAACTCTTCGGAGTCGGCAGTTGCCCCTCCCAGAGCCTCAGCCCCGTGGGAAGAGGGGAAGGAAGAGGAAGTAAGTATTTGTTTTCATCTTTAATGTTTTTTTTTATTTAATGTGTAATGGATAGGTATGTGATGATGTGGTTTTCATACACTTGTGGACCACACTCTGTATATAATCTACTTCTATGGGACCGGGTCCATGGAGGCAGATTGTTTGCAGAGTGTGGGTTATAAGTGTGTGAAAACCACATCATCACATACCTATCCTTGTTCATGATATTGATTGGTTTCTGTGATGTGATGTCCAAACTGTTTCCCGAATCGCAAACAAAATTACCATTACAATTATCCATGATGGCATATTACTGTTTGAATGCCAATAACACAGCTTAAAGGGACAGTCAGAAAACTATTGATTACAAAGAAAACACTGTATTACGCATTATCAAGTTGGAAACAACAAAACATGGAGAAATACGTGTGACTTATGTGCTTAACCTTGTATCTATGACTATGAAAAATGACCACTTATTTGTTGTTCAGACATAACAACATTTTAGATATCAATGATCAATACATGGTAAATAATATGCTGTATGAGCACAATGTTTTACATATACAAATGCTATCCAAATGCCCTCTAGTGGTCAAATTGTATAATGATTACATGCACTCTTCAAGCTCCAAGAAATGAGCACACGAACCTCATAGGTTTAGCTAGCAAATTTAAATAAAAACAGACAAATGATCAATTGGTGAGAAATATTTGATATCATTGATATTACATAATTGACTTTTAGAATAATGAAAATCATTATTTGTTTTCTAAACTGTCCCTTTAACAAAATTACATATGCTAACACATATTTGAAGCTTGTTGGTATATCTACATGTACTTGTTCAAAAAATAAATATTGAAATCACATTTATATTGACGTGTTAAATAAAGTCTATTTTCTTAAAGAGACATTATTGTGTTAATTTTTTTTGGGAAAGACATTTGTTTGAACAATGAATATGGTTTAAAGTCCTTTTAGGAGTGGGGGGGTGAAAATATGCTAACAATAATATATTTGAAGATTAAACAATGTGGAACTCATACATGATACAAAAATCAACATTTGCATTAAAGGGACAGTATACTATATTTTTAACAGAACTGTATGTAATAGACACTACTACAAACAACAAGATTAACATATACTGATATCAATATTACAAAGCTTCAAACACTTTCAAAGAAAATCGGGTTAGCTCTATTGAAAATATAGATGAACCCCCATTACAACCGTAAAACAAGACAATACCCCATCATTAACATATGAAAAGACCCTTTACACAAACAGGAGAAAGCTGGAGATGGTACTCACATGAAACTCAGAGGCTTTGCGAGGAGTCTGAAAATTACTTAAATTTTCTTAGAACACAAGCAAAATGAAACATATTTGTTAAACAATGGACTATCTAACTAGAGACAAAATAAAAGCTTTTGATTTATAATGTGAGTGTCTAATGAACCTTTAATAAAATATACAACGAAATTACATTTAGAAGAAGTCGGCATCATATATTTAGCATATGATAAAGATAAATGCATATTGATTACTTTATTCTAACACAATAGCGCATATTTATTAATTAGATATCTTTAACATTAAACACAACAGTCATTTTTCTGAAAAAGGAACATTGTTGACAAACATATTAAACAACATGGACTATAGAGATTTGCACTTGCCTCGAAATATCATATGCATGAAAACATTTTGCTTTCGTTCGTTTATTCAACCAGACATCCAGCAAAAGAGAATGTGGTGGTCTTTATCAGCTACGGGTCAACAATGTAACATGATGCAAATAATACATATTCGCAAGGTTTTTAAAATTGGCTGCAGTCACAAACGTTTTTAACATGCACAAACAAATATTGCGGGACTACGTAATCCAATCAGACGTTTTTTTACCTTTGCATGTGACGTCTTAACATGGCGCTTCCTTGATCACGTAAGAACGCCATCCAATGTGAGGCACATTCTTGATCACGTAAGAACGCCCAAAAAAAAACGCGCATCCTTGATCGCGTCAAAACGCAATCCAATAAAAGGCACATTCTTGATCACGTAAGAACGTCAGTCAATACAAGGAATCATTGGACAGCCTGGCAGGTGACGTCTTAAGCAACATGGCGCATCCGAGATCGCTGAAAAACCGCAGCCAATACAAGGACTCAGTGACATATCACTAAGAAACGTATTTATATTTTAGGAACTAGTATGTGTCTAGATTGCTATCTAGGAATGTCACCAAATCATGAATCATCTTTTCGGACTTGACTGTCCATTGAACTATAGCTATGGTGTATATCTTTAACATTTAAAAGATACACATGAGAAATACATATGCCATTGATGTTTTAAGATATGTTTTGATATAACAATAATTATACATGGATTGATTAAACGTGTCATTTATTAAAGTTTAATTATGGTCAGCCTACCTATAGCCATATATGGGAGGAGAAGTATTTTGTTAACATATTTGTTAACAAATATTCATCATCTAAATTATTTGCATTACACACAGAGATTTATTTGGTTACACTTTTACAATAAGATAGAATTGAAAATGAAATACATGTGCTGTCAACATTACAATAAGATTGTTTATTAATAAGATTATATGTCCTTGTTCATGTAAAAAGGACAAAAACGCTTTAGAAATGGAAATACATTCATTAACAATTGTGCTCACCATCACTTAAAGGGACATGATTTTGTTTTTAAAAAGAGCATACACATAGACAATACTATTTCAATAAAATGAACACTTTACAGGGATTATATCATTGTATCAATACTCAGATCATTTGTTAAAGGTGCATCAATTCATGCAGAGTTTCTAAATACACACATGGATCTGAACATTGAAATATACATATATACACAAATAACAATCTATATATACATATATAAAACAAATAATATGCTAATCATAATCATGCAATGATAAAGCTAAGAGAAAAATATATAAAGACAAATAATAAGATTACATTGGAGATGTTAATCTTAAAGTCATTTACAATTGTCTTACATATATGATTTTATTCTAAAAAATATTTTTGGTAGGTCCCTTTAAGGATCAACAACATAAACTAGAGCTTTCAAAAAATAACATGAAGAATCAGGACAAAGATTCGTGCAATGACATGTCTTTTATTAGTATGTAAGAAAACATCAACAACGTTTATAAATAATCTTGTAAAAATAAGGAATATATGAGCCATATGACAAGGTAACACAGTGCATCACAGTCCATGAAGAGAGTTACCAAGGGCCAGCATAGCCCCATTGGAGACATATGACAAGGTAACACAGTGCATCACAGTCCATGAAGAGAGTTGCCAAGGGCCAGCATAGCCCCATTGGAGACATATGACAAGGTAACACAGTGCATCACAGTTCATGAAGAGAGTTGCCAAGGGCCAGCATAGCCCCATTGGAAACATATGACAAGGTAAAAGAGTGCATCACAGTCCATGAAGAGAGTTGCCAAGGGCCAGCATAGCCCCATTGGAGACATATGACAAGGTAAAAGAGTGCATCACAGTCCATGAAGAGAGTTACCAAGGGCCAGCATAGCCCCATTGGAGACATATGACAAGGTAACACAGTGCATCACAGTCCATGAAGAGAGTTGCCAAGGGCCAGCATAGCCCCATTGGAGACATATGACAAGGTAAAAGAGTGCATCACAGTCCATGAAGAGAGTTACCAAGGGCCAGCATAGCCCCATTGGAGACATATGACAAGGTAACACAGTGCATCACAGTCCTTGAAGAGAGTTGCCAAGGGCCAGCATAGCCCCATTGGAGACATATGACAAGGTAAAAGAGTGCATCACAGTCCATGAAGAGAGTTACCAAGGGCCAGCATAGCCCCATTGGAGACATATGACAAGGTAACACAGTGCATCACAGTCCATGAAGAGAGTTGCCAAGGGCCAGCATAGCCCCATTGGAGACATATGACAAGGTAACACAGTGCATCACAGTCCATGAAGAGAGTTGCCAAGGGCCAGCATAGCCCCATTGGAGACATATGACAAGGTAAAAGAGTGCAACAGGCACAACAATAAACTTTTAAAAAGGCCAAATGGCAACAATAAAACAAAAATATCAACATGTGGACGGAGGATTCTTATCTGCCACCTTGGAGCATCTCCAGATCCTCCACTTACTGGTCATCCTCTTCATCGTCCTGTGCATGTCCAGCTCCAGATTCAGGCCTTGAACTTAATTGCATAATTGCACGCAGAGTCAAGTCCTGAACCCGGAGCTGGGCCTGCATGGTGTCGTTCATCCCTCTCAGGACAGCTGCGTTCCTCAACACGGCCTGCTCTACTCTTGCTATGCCTTCTAGCATGAGCCATGCTGAGTCACAGCCTAAAATAAAGAATACATTAAATATTAAGGATAATTACACAACAGACGACAAAATTATCAAAGATACATTGTCATCATAAAGACAAATCATTCTTTACATCAATTAGTTTAAATTTATTCTTTACACATGAATTAGGTTATTCAGACAGACAGAAATCATTAAAGGGACAGTTTACTCAAACATGTTGTCCCCTTTAATTGGTTTTAGATGATCCACTTATACAGCTTGAGTGTATCAAATCTTGTTAAAGGATTTACATTGTACTTACATTAGCAATTTAAATATTTAAATTATACTGTGGTAGGCACACCTATCCTTAAACATTTTGGCATTGAGGACAAGCTGTGTAAACATAGCAACCTGAAGAAATTACATTCCCACTGGGTTAGACAAGAGATAATGTATCAACATTTGTACATTAATTGTTGGATCCAAGTAGTGGTGATTGGTATATGTAGTGATATCCAATTAAAGGGACACTGAACCTAAATATTTAATTGACTGATTCAGATAGAGCATGACATTACAAATCTTTAAAACTTACACATATTCTTTAAATGTTTGAATTCTATAGCTAGATTTTGAAGGCAAGAATGTTGCTTTTTAGGCCAGCCAATATTTGTTTATCAACTTTGTTTGTCCCTGCTGGTTGATGGATACATTCATCCAACAATAAAGAAATGATGGCCAGAATTATTTTATTTTTTTTTAAAAATTATAGGCATTTCTTTGTTTCAATAAAGATATCAAGAGAATGAAGAATAATTCATAAGAGTAGTAAATTATAAATTTGATTAACATTGCATGCTCTATTTGAATCACAATAGAAAATATTTACCTTCACTGTACCTTTAAGTATCTTATAACGTGGATTTTGAATTATACTTACAGCTGTGCCTGGGAAGGACAATCCGACACCCAGGACAATGAAGGTTGAGACAGGGGGGAGGGATGGGATTGGCTTGGGGAGGGATGGTATTGGCTTGGGGAGGGGTGAGCTGCCGCTCCAGGGTAGGCCGTACAGCTGGGGAGTGGGGAGTTGGGGTCTGGGCAGCTGTACGGGCCATAATATGGGGAGAGCGGCGTTTTTTGGGAGGGACAGGAAATGATAAATGGGAAGGGCCGGCAGGGGTCTGGGCATGGGCAGGAGTCTGGTCATGGGCAGGGGTCTGGGTCTGTGCAGGAGTCTGGTCATGGGCAGGGGTCTGGGTCTGTGCAGGGGTCTGGGCATGGTCAGGGGTCTGGGCAGGGGGAGGGGTCTGTGACTGTGCAGGGGACTGGGCAGGGGCGGAAACCAGATGACCAGAAGTGGTGGATCCATCTGAAAATTTAATAAATATATATTAACATCTCATACATCATGAAATCAAATCAACGCATTTCAAATTGATTATGTTTTCAATATACTTCGAAGTGTGTTTGAATTTGTAAACAATTATGAAATGAGGATATGGTATGCATATAGGCACTCAGATGAATATCAATTACTGTCTGTACAATTATAACATTATTATTGTGTTTTGGCCTGGAATATGCATGTGACATAATGATGGCATGAATTTTAAATATTTTCAATTAAAAAATTTTCATGCTGCCTGATATAGAAAGGGGGCAGTAGTGTATTTGAACAGACAAATAATATTCCTTTTTCAATGAAATTATTTCAAAGAAACCAACATGTTGGAAACATGATAGATATATTTCACATACCATTAGACTCCAAGGCAGCCTCTTCCTCCTCCGTCACATATGTTAAATCAATCTCTGTAAAACATAACATGTTGTGTACACGTTAACAACAGATATTATAACATATGTTACTGTTGTTCAAAGACACACATCAATGTTGCATTAAAGATATACACACCCAAAGTTATGATTTACATCATTTTGATGGAGCATACAAATTACATTAGATTTGTTATTCTCAATGATTCATATTTTCGATGTATTGTTTGGATTAATTTAAAAATCATAAAAGCATAGTACATAGAACATTTAAGATTTCTCATGTGTGTATCACTTGATGACTGTTGTCAAAAAAGAACATGGAAACAAACATATGCTATACATCTTCTGAATAACAAATGTGTAGACTAATAAAGTTTAAATTATTAATCGTTCAATATTAAAAGAAAATTAATATATAATCAAAAGAGAAAATTATATGTTTGTTTCAAATGTTATGCTTCATCAGAATCATGCTCATAATATTGATTAACAATACACCTTCAATTACATATAAATGAGTCAATGGACTTACCAGGAGACCGCAAAGGCGGCTCTATGTCACTGCTGGATTCCTGTGGGCTCACCACACCAACTCTCTCTATGAATGATATAGATATATATTAGGAAACACATTTGGGATATCACTAAATCACATCTGTCTCGAATTTTAAGATTAATCAACTTGAAAATGTGAAGAATAGAGCAGTCATTAAACCAGAAAATGCTTGATTGAATCAAGGGGATTCTGTTAAAAATTCTGTATTGAACATATGTTTAATTTCAGACTATATTAGACATCAAACTCATCTCATACGATGCTATTGCATATCTAAATATACCCATTGATCAATGTTCGTAAAAGAATACACACAAAACACATTTTGAAGAGCAGCTGTTGACAAATCTAAACAAACACATGTGGCACATCGAGCCATTTGTGCAATGTACAGTAATCTTGTTTAGGACACAACACATTTATCACAATACAAAACCAAATTGATTATTACAAATATGTAATCATGGTGCTGTTAAGAGTATGCTGATATCTATAAAGTAACTCCAACAGTGAATATGTGAATTATATATCAATATTGTTTAATCCAAAGAATGTAAAGATGAATGAATCTATTTTTTCTTAAAGGGACACTGACATGATTAATTTAAATCATTGATTTCTCTGTTCAAACTGTTCAAAATTATTTAACATTGACTCCTATTATAATTTGAATGTTGCTAAATTTTAATATTAAAGGCAGATAAGCAATATTGGATTCAATAAATATTGTTTGTTGAAGGTATCCACCAATCATCAATAAAAACCCAGGTTGGTCAACCAAAATTGAGATGCAGATAAACGTACATTCTTGATTTTAAAATACATTTAGCAATAGAATATTTCACATATGATTATAGTATTATATTTAAATGTTTATTAATATTGCATACTCTATCTGAATGACAACATTAATAATTGTAGCTCAGTATCCCTTTAATATAAAATTAAATTGATTTGACAATGTTGGTGTTAATGAATTTTCTACTCCATATGTTGATGTAATGAATGGGATTGAGCATGCAATTCAAATCTAATATGTTATTTAAGGATATCCAAATAATTATTTAATTTTCATCTATTAAAGGGACATTACATATAAATATTGAACAATGTGGATTTAGTATGTAATGTTCTGTCCATGTTTCTAAGACAAATGTCAATTAAAATGAGACATACCATACTGTGACAAGCCCTCCCTTAAGGATCCAGCAGCAACATCCATATCTGTAATATATTAAATGAGGATTGCATATCATTAATACAAATCATGCCATGTTTAAAATCTTTACATTATTAACAAATCAATTTAAATCTATTAATCCTTTGGTAGTCCCATGAGTTAATTGTTTCCTCAATTAAATTCATGATAAATATATCCTGGACTCTTATTTTCAATCAGTTGTGTTGTTTACTGTATATTTAATAATTTTTTGGTGTTATTTCATAATCATCAATTGATGGCCATATGTTATAATTTATTTGTTATTTGTTTTTTTTATTATCTATAATATTGAAAATAAGAATACTGTATTCTTCACTAATATAATAATTCACATTTAATTTTGACCAACATGTATAAAGCAATGCCACTTACAGCAAAGCCATGTTAACGTGGATGCGAAATTCCATTTTCGCGATCATTGCGCAATGATTCCAAGCGGAATTACGCATCCGTCATTTGACCAACATGTATAAAGCAATGCCACTTACAGCAAATCCATGTTAACGTGGATGCGAAATTCTATTTTCGCGATCATTGCGCAATGATTCCAAGCGGAATTACGCATCCGTCATTTGACCAACATGTATAAAGCAATGCCACTTACAGCAAAGCCATGTTAACGTGGATGCGAAATTTCCGCTCTCTGATGCATATTCTGTATTCCTATTTCATGTGTCACTAATCTAAAATCAGATATCTAAACATCATATGTAGTGTATGTTGTGAGATCTGTATAGGTTTAGTATCTGACTATATACACATTTTTGGATAAAAATAACAAATATTAAGATATTATATGAAGTTGGATAATTACCTTGTTCAGATTCTCCATCTCCTCCCAGGCCACCGGACGGAGAAGCAGCTGCCCTGGCCCCCGCGTCAGGACTTTCAGATCCCGCAGCTGGGAGGGAAGAAGAGGAGGCCGAGGATGGCGAGGATCTAAATCTTTTGGGGACCCGGAGATTGAGGAGCTCGCATAAAGTCACCTCATAAGGGAGTAGGTACATTTTCCGTGGGGCCTCTCTTTTGCCACCTCTTTTACGGGCTTGTACCCAGTCCCTTATGAGGTTGACTTTTTTGGATAACTGCAACCTCATATCTCCGAATCTCCTCATGATCTGATCCTGGGTCCTCTGGACATCACACACCAATCTAACCGCATTGGTGATAGACTCCCAGAGGGCCTTCTTAACGTGCGCATCTGTCAACCTCCTCTTGTTCCCAAACAGCTGGGGATAAAAGGACCAGTGCAGCGCTCTCCTCCTTGGTGAACCTGGGAACTGACATGCCTGCTGGGTTTTCCAAAAAATATATTATTATAATATATACTGCCTGCAGGCATTAGAGAACTGACAAAGATGGCAACGTGTAATGGACTTTTATATGGTGAAGTAAACATGAGATGCACCATGGGACAAGTTATCTGTACATCTGATTGGATAAAAGTTTGAAATATTGTTAGAATGTCTGTGAGACCATCCTGACTAAAGTTGTGTTTGTGTGATGAACTCGGATTGGCCGTTCCTTAATGTTTCATATCTTAGTAACTTCCTTACACATACCGCTTGGTGGTGCTGTTACTTCATTTTTCATGTAGACTTATTTGTAACTCATGGGCCTGTCATGCGGATATGTGTGACGCAGATTTAATATCCGTGATCCGTTAAATATTAATGATTAAATTCTCTTTAAAATCTAATACTGTCACATTATTAAATGTTGTAGACATTTTTCGGTTTAATAATGGTCTGTTTCTTTAATACAAATACACATTTAATATTGTATGTCTTTATTGTTCATAAAATAAATTTGTTGACTTATTGAGAATTATTGACATTGCTCTATTAAATGTCTTTATAATGCACATTGATTGTGTGCTATTGCGTGACATTAGACTAATGTTTAAAGATGCTAATCTGGTGTTTCAAGATGCGTTTCCCACGCAATATTTCTTAATGTTCAAATTCAGGTTAGAATGTCAGTAACTTGGATAATCTGTTTATAAATGTTAAACTACATGTTTGTTTGTTATTAGCAAATAAACCTCGAGCTTGTATTTCTCTGAAGTGCTCATATATGTTATTGTGCAATGGTGTCTTTATTTTTAAATAGACATTACAAACAAACAATTGTATCAAATGATCTGTAGAGCTAGAAGATTGTTTAGACTTTAAAATGTAAATCAATTTCTCTTAGTATTTATATATCCTCAACAGAAGAAATTTCAATGCACATGGTTGAGCCAATCACATAAGGCATCTCTGTGCATCCACCAATCTTCATCTACTGAGCCTATCTCGATATGCTTTTCAAGCAAAGTATGTCAAGATAAGAAGAGAAGTAAATACACTCTTTAAATCTCTTAAAGGGACACTGTCCAAACAAATTTAGCGTTCGTGATTCAGATTGAGCATGAAATGTTAATCAACTTTATAATTTAATCCGATTATCAAATGTTAACAGTTATCTTGTTATCTTTCTTTGCAAATCAATAATGATATTTTAGCTTACGGACATTTGTTTCCAAAAAACCTGGGTTGTCCTTGACGATTGTTGGATCAATTAATCCAACCAAAAAAAGCAAGTTCTGTCCAGAGTACTGAAGCAAATAAATTATCTTTTTAATGCCTTTTTTTTAAAGTAATGATAGCAACATCACAAGGAGCATTCATAATACGAGACAATTTTTAAAGTTGCTTAAAATAGAAAACTCATTCAGAATGTATAAATCATTAATTTTTTAATTGTCTCCCTTTAAGTATATTTTGAGTTCATGTCCCTTTAAAGAAACATTTCACAATAATGCTTAAAATATCAGAAACCTAGGCACCTTCCTTTTGCTAAATTAGTCTAACATATGAGTAAAGCAAATTTAGATTAACTTCTAGATTGTTTTACACACTGACTGAAATATATTTATTAAAGGAGGTATTTTGGAGCCTTCAGCTTAGAGGGACATTAAGCTATATGTTATGTATGCATTTTGTATAAGATTCTAATATTTGACCAACTTAATATGTTTTGTTATTCAATCATTATATTGTAATTATATATATTCTTGGATTAAATACATATCTACATAGGCTATTTTGATGCTGATTGTTGGTTGCATATAGATGCCTTATGTAATTGACTAAGATATGTGCATTGATGTATTTTTTTAGAAGTATATTTAAAGACTGAATGTAATTCTATATTACTTTCTAAATATGTTTAAATTCTTTTATGATTTTTTTTAAAAATCTATACACAATATACTTTGTGAATGTCCCTTTAAGGACCAAAACATTTGGAATGTTGATTTAACATTGTCAAAATAAACTAAAGGGAAATTAAAATTATATATAGATATTTGATGTCTAACCCAAGAGGTAATATTTTTTTAAATACATAATATTACTAACTATAGTTAAATGACTCCACTAGAAAATTACATAGATTAACCTGGCATCCAATAACTAGCTTGTTAAAAATATCAAGTTAAATGACCTACCATTTATACAAGTAAAAATTTAAATAATTTCTAAAAATTTTTTTAGAGATACCTAAGGAAGATACAAGATCTTATAAAATTAATTTTACATTCAACAACACTGTCACTTTAATGTAATTGAACCACTTCCCCTTCTTAAAAGTGAAAATAAATAATTTATGAGAAATTTTGACTACATATCCAAAATTAATTTAATATATAAGATTTTCAAAAGAAAAGCATTGAAGGATCTCACTCCCCAATTAATATTAAAAAAGATAGTTTAATGTAATATTCTCGGAATCAGTTGATTTTCTAAAATTAATGCATTATTTGATCTTATGCATGTGCTTGGCAAATAGCCAACTACCAGTCATGGGAGTCAAACTTTTTTTTATTGACAGATTATATTGATATTTATTATAATCTGTTCAAAAGAATGTATTTAATAATAAAATGTTTATTATTAACATTTTAAAATAAAAAAGAAAATTTATTGAAAAAAAAAAATATTCCTGGAAGTCATCAGATGCCAATCTGAAATGACAAATAAACAAATGGAACAAAGTTAATACACACGTTGTCAAATATTCATAAAATACATTTACAATCATCTTGTGTCTATGCTCTAACTTTGTTCAACATTTTTGAAAGATATTTATTAAATTGATTCAAAAAATAAACATACAACATTATATTGTTGAATCAAAATTCAATTTAAATATCCAAATTTCTAATTATACATAATGTATATCACATTTCAACAATATATGTATGCTGAACATAAATGTAATATTTCATGTCCATTCAAATACCTCTATATCAACTATAATATGTATTCCTTTTTCTGATTGTGATCCCTAAATATCTAATGATGAAATAAGTATGACTAATGTATGTAAGCTAACAATAATCGACATTCTTCCTGTGATTCTTAACTAGCATGCACCAACCTGGATAATGCATGGTCTTTAAAAGTCAATTCAGGGGTAAACAGTTTATCTTCAATAGGTGTCTTATTCATCAGTTCATTAAATAGAGGACTGGGAAATACCATCTAAAAATTTGAAAATCATCTAAGTGTCTCCAATAGGATGTCTCCACAGCCTTATTCTAGCAAATAGTTGGCACTTACCATGTGAACATGTCTTTGTATGGTTTTCAAGGTCAGCAGATTGGAAAGATAATGCCAGACATGATCCCATTGGTATACTTCAATTTCAATCTTGGCTTTTTCCCACTGTCAGTCTGGGCAATCTTCACTGTCAGGCTTCTAATTCTTCCCTTTCAGTCTTTAGATTAAGTCAGCTCCCTAATGGAAGAAAAATTTTAATTAAAATTACTACAAGTGTGTGAATCAGTTCTGTACCCCTCTCCCACCCCCCATTTCATAATACATTTCTGTCAATAGCTTACTAAGCGTGTGTAGCAACTTGTGTTATTTTCTATAAAGTGTGAAGATGAGTCATATTGAGCAGAACAAACCTCTAATGTGTGACATTGAACCATAGTCAAGGATCCCTTTCTGAGTATTGACATTTTAATTAATGTGTAAACTAAATACTATTTTTGAAAATGTATGCCATATGATGTATTTGTGTACAATTCATGCCAGCAACAGTCCATACATTTATACTTACCATCTGATGTCCTCTTTAAAAACCAGGTGGCAAAGACTCGCTACAGGACCCAATGGCCAGAGCATCACCTATATTAATAAATGAAACACATTTTTATCATTTGATGAACAATCCTAACATGTTTGCACAATTCTCTACTTGTCATTTCCCTAGAGTTCACATCTATGGAAAATACTACAGTCTAATTTCTATTCTTTACCGTCTAAAGTGGCGGTTGATGACGTCTGCTCTGACATCGAGGCCCTCGTCCTGGAATTCCCCCTCTAGAACAGGATCATCCTCCTCATCTCTGAGGAGGTCTCTGTCCACCGGGACGGCCTGCAGCATCCCAGCCCGCTGTGCAATATTATGCAGGACGCTACAGGCTACAACGATCTTAGCCACCTTCTTTGGGTTGTACTGGAGTGCTCCTCCAGAACGGTCCAGGCACCTGAATCTCATCTTCAGGAGCCCAAACATCCTTTCAACCACCGCCCTGGTTCTCTTATGAACCCTATTGTAGCGCTCCTCAGACACATCAGTCGGGCTACGCAAGGGGGTAATGAGCCAAGGCCGGCTCATGTACCCAGAATCACCTATAAATTATGAACAGAACATAATTCAAACAGAATCCTTAAAATAGTATTATGATAAAAAAAAAAATTTGTACACGATAATCCATTAAAAAAATTTTTCTTACAAATCCAAAAATCAAGTTCTATATTATTCTGTATCTTCCCATTTCATCTAACACATGCTACATATGCATATTTCTCCTAAACCAAACCTTGTGTAAAATGCTAAATACATGGTTACATTGCATTCTCTATCTGAGCATTTAAGGTAAGACATGCTACATATCTGCATTGAACTAAAAGTAGACATTAGCGGAAAGAGACAATGACATGGTTAAATTGCATGAGCTAATATCTTCCCATTTCAGCTAAGACATGCTACATATGCGTATTTCTCCTAAACCAAACCTTGTGTAAAATGCTAAATACATGGTTACATTGCATTCTCTATCTGAGCATTTAAGGTAAGACATGCTACATATCTGCATTGAACTTAAAGTAGACATTAGCGGAAAGAGACAATGACATGGTTAAATTGCATGAGCTAATATCTTCCCATTTCAGCTAAGACATGCTACATATGCGTATTTCTCCTAAACCAAACCTTGTGTAAAATGCTAAATACATGGTTACATTGCATTCTCTATCTGAGCATTTCAGGTAAGACATGCTACATATCTGCATTGAACTAAAAGTAGACATTAGCGGAAAGAGACAATGACATGGTTAAATTGCATGAGCTAATATCTTCCCATTTCAGCTAAGACATGCTACATATGCGTATTTCTCCGAAAACAAACCTTGTGTAAAATGCTAAATACATGGTTACATTGCATTCTCTGAGCATTTAAGGTATGACATGCTACATATCTGCATTAAACTAAAAGTAGACATTAGTGTTGGAAAATAACAAATGGTTAAATTGCATCCTATAGCTGAACAAGACGCTAACATTTTAAAACTACAGTGGCAATTGTCAAACTAATTAACCATGTTGTGCACAAATACTCACCAACGAGATAACCAGGGGGCATTTGTCTTTCCTCAAACTGTCTCCACAGGGACGACTGAAAGAGGATGCGGGCATCATGACAAGCACCTCCAAAATTTGCATACACATGCATAATCCTCATCCGTGCGTCACAAACATACTGCACGTTGAGGCTATGAAAATGTTTGCGATTTCTGAAGGGCAAGTCATCAATTGGAGCACGCAGCGCAATGTGGGTACAATCAATGGCTCCCAAGACATTGGGCAATTGAGCAATATCAAAGAATTCCTGCTTCAGGCGCCTCCAATCACCATCATTCTGTGGGAATCCTATGTATTGCTTACTGATACGTACCATAACGTCCAGAAAGTTATCAAACACCCCAGAGAATGTACCTTGAGCCAGGCCATGCATGTACAGTTCTCCGGATTGAAAACTCCCGGAGGCCAGGACGTATAGACAGCTTAGCATCTTACTCATGGGGGGAACAGCAGTCCTTATTTGTATACGTGGCTCCAAATGAGGTTTAAGAAGCTCGTAAAGGCCAATGAGCTGTTCGCGATCGAGCCGATACTTATCAAAAACCTCAAAGTCGCTCATGTTTTCCAAGGTGGGTCTCACCCTGTAGACACGAGGACCGCGAACCAGGCGACCCCTTCGTCTCAGTCTGAGCCGCCGAGGCTGCCTGATTCGAGCAACAGCTAGTTCGCCAATAGCAGCACCAGCAGCGTCTACCATGTCATCGTCATCCATCTTTCAAAACAGCGTAACAAGGTAAGCACTTGATCTGATGTGGATCACAAGTGATGCTTTGGCCATGTTGTTTGGGGGATTTATAGTACAATTAGTCCAATGGTAGTGAGTTTGTAATGATTGCTAATTGTATTCACTTGTTTGTATGTGAACGGCGCGAATGCTTTCACAGTGGGCGTTTTTTTGTTTTTTGCTGAAATGTTGTTTTCCCCCAATGAATCTCAATGTGAAAGTGTCAAATATCACACATACAGTGCATGTTTGTAATGTTTGTTCATATGCGTAATCAATATTTATTAAACGCAATCTTATAGTAACAAGCACACGTCCAGGCTAACATGAATGAAAGTGCATAGTTGTGTATAATGTGCATCGAATGTGATCGATCAATGTTGCTGCAATATTGTTTGTAAACGATAAAGTAACATCTGCCATCTGTAGTATTGTATATATAAGTGATTGCCGAGATGTCAATATTGTATGCGTCCCTTTAAAATCGCAAGAATAATTCAGAACTTCCAGTCTGCCATCTGTAGTATTGTATATATAAGTGATTGCCGAGATGTCAATATTGTATGTGTCCCTTTAAAATCGCAATAATAATTCAGAACTTCCCGTCTGCCATCTGTAGTATTGTATATATAAGTGATTGCCGAGCTGTCAATATTGTATGCGTCCCATTCAAATCTCAATAATACTGAATAACTTCCGGCTGTCATCTGTAGTATTGTGTATATAAGTGATTGCCGAGATGTCAATATTGTATGCGTCCCATTCAAATCGCACTAATACTGAATAATTTCCGGATGCCATCTGTAGTATTGTATATAAAGTGATTTGCGATCTGACAATATTTCTTAATTGTCCCATTGAAATTTCCCTAATAATGCTGTTCAAAAGTGTTGTTTACGTATATGTTGTATTGTAGTATTGAGTGTTAAAGTTCCTAAAGGGCCGGTACAGTGGTGAATCTGTGATGTGTATGGTTGAATCTTCTAATGACGTCATGATATTATCTACTTGTCATTTCCCTAGAGTTCACATCTATGGAAAATACTACAGTCTAATTTCTATTCTTTACCGTCTAAAGTGGCGGTTGATGACGTCTGCTCTGACATCGAGGCCCTCGTCCTGGAATTCCCCCTCTAGAACAGGATCATCCTCCTCATCTCTGAGGAGGTCTCTGTCCACCGGGACGGCCTGCAGCATCCCAGCCCGCTGTGCAATATTATGCAGGACGCTACAGGCTACAACGATCTTAGCCACCTTCTTTGGGTTGTACTGGAGTGCTCCTCCAGAACGGTCCAGGCACCTGAATCTCATCTTCAGGAGCCCAAACATCCTTTCAACCACCGCCCTGGTTCTCTTATGAACCCTATTGTAGCGCTCCTCAGACACATCAGTCGGGCTACGCAAGGGGGTAATGAGCCAAGGCCGGCTCATGTACCCAGAATCACCTATAAATTATGAACAGAACATAATTCAAACAGAATCCTTAAAATAGTATTATGATAAAAAAAAAAATTTGTACACGATAATCCATTAAAAAAAATTTTCTTACAAATCCAAAAATCAAGTTCTATATTATTCTGTATCTTCCCATTTCATCTAACACATGCTACATATGCATATTTCTCCTAAACCAAACCTTGTGTAAAATGCTAAATACATGGTTACATTGCATTCTCTATCTGAGCATTTAAGGTAAGACATGCTACATATCTGCATTGAACTAAAAGTAGACATTAGCGGAAAGAGACAATGACATGGTTAAATTGCATGAGCTAATATCTTCCCATTTCAGCTAAGACATGCTACATATGCGTATTTCTCCTAAACCAAACCTTGTGTAAAATGCTAAATACATGGTTACATTGCATTCTCTATCTGAGCATTTAAGGTAAGACATGCTACATATCTGCATTGAACTTAAAGTAGACATTAGCGGAAAGAGACAATGACATGGTTAAATTGCATGAGCTAATATCTTCCCATTTCAGCTAAGACATGCTACATATGCGTATTTCTCCTAAACCAAACCTTGTGTAAAATGCTAAATACATGGTTACATTGCATTCTCTATCTGAGCATTTCAGGTAAGACATGCTACATATCTGCATTGAACTAAAAGTAGACATTAGCGGAAAGAGACAATGACATGGTTAAATTGCATGAGCTAATATCTTCCCATTTCAGCTAAGACATGCTACATATGCGTATTTCTCCGAAAACAAACCTTGTGTAAAATGCTAAATACATGGTTACATTGCATTCTCTGAGCATTTAAGGTATGACATGCTACATATCTGCATTAAACTAAAAGTAGACATTAGTGTTGGAAAATAACAAATGGTTAAATTGCATCCTATAGCTGAACAAGACGCTAACATTTTAAAACTACAGTGGCAATTGTCAAACTAATTAACCATGTTGTGCACAAATACTCACCAACGAGATAACCAGGGGGCATTTGTCTTTCCTCAAACTGTCTCCACAGGGACGACTGAAAGAGGATGCGGGCATCATGACAAGCACCTCCAAAATTTGCATACACATGCATAATCCTCATCCGTGCGTCACAAACATACTGCACGTTGAGGCTATGAAAATGTTTGCGATTTCTGAAGGGCAAGTCATCAATTGGAGCACGCAGCGCAATGTGGGTACAATCAATGGCTCCCAAGACATTGGGCAATTGAGCAATATCAAAGAATTCCTGCTTCAGGCGCCTCCAATCACCATCATTCTGTGGGAATCCTATGTATTGCTTACTGATACGTACCATAACGTCCAGAAAGTTATCAAACACCCCAGAGAATGTACCTTGAGCCAGGCCATGCATGTACAGTTCTCCGGATTGAAAACTCCCGGAGGCCAGGACGTATAGACAGCTTAGCATCTTACTCATGGGGGGAACAGCAGTCCTTATTTGTATACGTGGCTCCAAATGAGGTTTAAGAAGCTCGTAAAGGCCAATGAGCTGTTCGCGATCGAGCCGATACTTATCAAAAACCTCAAAGTCGCTCATGTTTTCCAAGGTGGGTCTCACCCTGTAGACACGAGGACCGCGAACCAGGCGACCCCTTCGTCTCAGTCTGAGCCGCCGAGGCTGCCTGATTCGAGCAACAGCTAGTTCGCCAATAGCAGCACCAGCAGCGTCTACCATGTCATCGTCATCCATCTTTCAAAACAGCGTAACAAGGTAAGCACTTGATCTGATGTGGATCACAAGTGATGCTTTGGCCATGTTGTTTGGGGGATTTATAGTACAATTAGTCCAATGGTAGTGAGTTTGTAATGATTGCTAATTGTATTCACTTGTTTGTATGTGAACGGCGCGAATGCTTTCACAGTGGGCGTTTTTTTGTTTTTTGCTGAAATGTTGTTTTCCCCCAATGAATCTCAATGTGAAAGTGTCAAATATCACACATACAGTGCATGTTTGTAATGTTTGTTCATATGCGTAATCAATATTTATTAAACGCAATCTTATAGTAACAAGCACACGTCCAGGCTAACATGAATGAAAGTGCATAGTTGTGTATAATGTGCATCGAATGTGATCGATCAATGTTGCTGCAATATTGTTTGTAAACGATAAAGTAACATCTGCCATCTGTAGTATTGTATATATAAGTGATTGCCGAGATGTCAATATTGTATGCGTCCCTTTAAAATCGCAAGAATAATTCAGAACTTCCAGTCTGCCATCTGTAGTATTGTATATATAAGTGATTGCCGAGATGTCAATATTGTATGTGTCCCTTTAAAATCGCAATAATAATTCAGAACTTCCCGTCTGCCATCTGTAGTATTGTATATATAAGTGATTGCCGAGCTGTCAATATTGTATGCGTCCCATTCAAATCTCAATAATACTGAATAACTTCCGGCTGTCATCTGTAGTATTGTGTATATAAGTGATTGCCGAGATGTCAATATTGTATGCGTCCCATTCAAATCGCACTAATACTGAATAATTTCCGGATGCCATCTGTAGTATTGTATATAAAGTGATTTGCGATCTGACAATATTTCTTAATTGTCCCATTGAAATTTCCCTAATAATGCTGTTCAAAAGTGTTGTTTACGTATATGTTGTATTGTAGTATTGAGTGTTAAAGTTCCTAAAGGGCCGGTACAGTGGTGAATCTGTGATGTGTATGGTTGAATCTTCTAATGACGTCATGATATTATTAACCTGCCTATGTAGTTCAGAAATCCTCATTGTGTTGTTGTATTGTGCTACATTGTTATTGTGTGCTGAATAAAATCTAAATGTGTGCTTTGTGGTTGCGTGATGGGTGATGCGTGTTATGTACATGTACGTATATATTGTGATTGTGTCCCACATATGCTGACTTCTATATAGCGGTCTGGCATTGTTGTTCCTTCCCATAAAGTGACATCTGTAATCTTGTGTAATGATGTTCTTGTTGTACGTAATTCCTAATGGTTTCTGGTGATGGAATCATGATGTTAAAAGTACAGTAAAATCCATATGTTCTGTTTTGTGATTCCTATCGAGAATGTAATGTGTTTGTCCCCCATCATTTGAATGCACATGTATGAGTGAATGTTAAAAGTAATGTATGTGCATACATGACTGATCATGTGTTAAGCCTATGTAGATATGCAGTTGCTGCAAGCATATGAGTTGAATAACTGAAATGCAATAATAAAGGTAAATGAGAGGTGTTTCCCATTGTGTACTGTTTGTGAATCCAGAAAAGTTTAATGAATTTTTTTTTACGTTTAAATGTAATTTTATTTAAATAATAATGTGTTACTATTGATGTTGATTTGTAGTTGATGTAATCTAAAAGTGTGAAACAATTTAATAGTGTTGTGAATATTCAAACTGTAAAATCCATAAATCCACCATAGGGAAATAGTCATTTGTTGATCTATTTATCCTAGCTGTGTCTAACGCATAAAATCATGTATTTTCTAGCGCTGGTATTTGGAGTTTTTCTGTCTACGCTATTTGCGTGCGTTAGGGAAATGTGGGTTTCACGTGCACAAGCACGTCTTCCCAATAGAAGTCAATGGAGGCTCTAAAAAATTTTTTTTTTTTTTTTCTAAGACTGGTTTTCCTCGTAAAGTGAGTGACGTCATGAGCTTTTGGGAAAAAGTAACTAAATCGTGTTCTTTATGTAATAAATCATTTTTTTTTGTATGTCATGTGGTGTATATTGTTTGTATGCATCGATGAGTGTATGTTTGTGATAATGTTATTAGTTAGATGTAGGTATATGAGGGTCTTTTCCCGTGTGTCAATGTAAGTCAATGGGAAAATGGATTTGTGTATATTTTTTTCTAACACCCGAGATCTCGCAACTTTGATCCTTTGTATTTTGATGAAAAATTATTAAATCATAAAAATAAAAATAGTGTAGTGTTTGTATGAGTGTAAGTGTAGTTTGTGTAATATTTGTTTTGTGATTCGTGGATGTTTATTTTGTCGGTATATGTTAACTACTGGGTCAGAGGTGGCGGTAGAAATTTGAGCGTTAGGTGATTTTTGAGTGTCGGTAAATAAACTCTAAATACCGGAGTCCGTAAGAAACCCGCGTTAGGGGCCTCTAACGCTGGTTTTCACGGCTAACGCTGAACTCTAAATCTAGGCCTAATTGTTTAAAATTAAAAAGAAACCTTTCTGAGTGATAAGTGAAAGTGTCACTGTAGAAAAAAAGAACTAATGTGAAAAAATAATTTGTTACTAGTGTTAAACAATTATTGCGTGTGAAAACTATTCACATTGAGTGATGCAAATTATTAATAAAAGCTAAGTAGCTAAAAAACTATATGACAAAGGTGAATGTGTGATATCAGTGGCGGTGTCTAATATATATTAACCAGTTCAGAGTTGCATAAAAATAAACATAATATAGTAACAATTTCCAATACTCCCTTAAAAAAATCCCTTAAAAAGATATATAAGTTGTGATACCTAAACCTGGCAAAGATCCATCCCATTGTAGCAATTTTCGCCCTATTTCGCTGATTAACGTGGATATAAAATTGTACTCTAAAGTTCTCGCGGATAGATTAGCCCCCCTGTTGCCCTCCCTAATTGATACAGACCAAGTTGGCTTTGTATATGGTCGAAAAGGACCAGACAATACCAGACGTCTGATATCTATCTTTTCCGAAGCAAAAAGACAGGACACTCCCCTTCTTGCCCTGTCGTTAGATGCTGAAAAGGCGTTTGACAGGGTCAGATGGGAATATATGTGGAGAGTCTTGGAGACATTTGGCCTACCGCATGAAGCTATAACCATGATCAGAGTCCTATATTCTAGTCCAAGTGCCAAGGTGAGAGGGATGGGCTTCTGTTCCCCATCTCTAAACATCTCTAACGGAACCAGGCAGGGTTGCCCATTGTCCCCCCTGTTATTTGCGCTAGTCATGGAACCTTTAGCAGAAACGATACGCACGTCATCTGCTATTGAGGGAATGAGGATGGGCTCTTGCCAAGAAAAAATTGCGTTGTACGCAAATGATGTCACTCTTTTTCTTACAAACCCTGCGAACTCGGTTCCTGCAGTTTTTTCCATCTTGGAACGGTTTAGCACCTTGAGCTACTACAAGATAAACCTGTCAAAAACAGAGGCATATAGTATCAATTTGCCTAGCGAGCAACTCCTAATCCTACAGGAAAAGTACGATTTCCACTGGTCCACAACGTCTATTAAGCACTTGGGAATTCACCTAAGCGCGGACCCTGATAGTATCCTATCATTAAATTTTGATGTACTAATTGCGGAGCTACATTCTTTGATACGCAGATGGGACTTCAGAGAGATCTCTTGAATGGGACGTATAGCTACGGTGAAAATGTCGCTACTCCCTAAAGTATTATACCTGTTCCGATGCATCCCGTTGAATATTCCGCACAACACCCTACAGCAAATCCACCAACTCTTTTCCAAATATGTTTGGATGGAGAAAACACCCTGGATTAGCTATAAAATCATGCAGAGGGAATTCTCTAGAGGGGGGGTGTCTTTTCCGAATATATTCCTCTATTACGAAGCTACTAGATTGTCCCAAATCACGGCCTGGGGCCCTGCTAGAGAGAAGCCGAAATGGTATAGACTTGAGGAACTGCACATACCTGAAGGCTTAGACCTCCGAAGCGCTCTGTGGGTTCACAGACACAAACAGCTAGTCGACAAGGTCGCTAACCCTATAGTACAGCACAATATTAAAATGTGGCACAAGCTCAGACACCACACAGAGATCGCCCCACACCCCTCGCCGATCCACCAGATGAGGGGTCTCTTGTGGGACCTCCCAAATATCCATGTAGAATTTTGGGCACAGCACAATATCCAGGTGGTGGAGCATTTATCTTCCGACGGTAGACTTATGACGGTCCACCAAATACTTGATTTGCTACGGGGCTCTCCTATATGGCTGTACTTTGAATGCTGTAGGATACTCAGCTTGCTGCATTCTTGGAGATTCGGAGCTCAACCCTTAAGACCTCACTCTAAGTGGGAAGAGAGGTGGCTACAGGAGATGGGGACGGTGAAACCTCTTACATTCCACTACAAGGCAATCCTACAGGACCACTCGGTGGGCTCCCGAGCCAAATCAAATTGTGGTGTAGGGAGCTAACCTTGAATATTTCAGACATAGAGCTGAGCGACGCAATTCAGCTGACAAAGAAAACGATCCATTGTATAACGATTTTTGAAAGCTATATGAAACTCATACTGTGATGGTACAGAGTACCTACCAAGCTGTCAAAGATGTTCACCGGCGCATCCCCAGAGTGCTGGAGAATGTGTGTGTGGGGGGGGGCTCTAATTCCCATGTTTGGTGGGCGTGCCCGAAGATCCGGGATCTCTGGAGGGATGTCAAAACGCTTCTACACTCTATGAACTTGACTCTGATACTGATGCCAGGCCTGGCCCTTTTTCACATCCTTGATAAGACCTTGCCTAAATGTAGCAGGCAATTGGTGATATATGTTCTGGCGGCTACCAAGCTCTGTATTGCCAGAGCATGGAAACAGATTGCTCCACCAACAATCTCGGAGGTTTGCGAGGTAATTCAATATCTGGCCAACATGGAGAAATTCGCATATAGGTCGCTGGAGCGGATGGAGGACTACTGGGCAATATGGGAAGACTGGATTCAGATCCAATAATCCTAGACACTTCTATACGCTATTGCTTCTTTTCTCCAGGCAACTGAACCGGGAGACGTTGCGTGTGGGTTGATATGATCAACCCCCCCCAAATAATCTTGTGTTTGTTTCCCCCCCCCCTTTTTTTTTCCTCTTTCCCCCACAACTCCATCGCTAACACTACTCTCTTTCCCCTGCTCCCTCCTTCCCTACCTGTCCCCCTTTTCCTGGACTTTCCTGACACCCCTCATGTGATGACCCCCCCACCCTCTTCCCTATGGCCTTTCCTTCCTACACAGCACCTTTGAATAGTTAGTGACGACCTAGACATTTTTTTGCCATCTGAGAAGGGTAGTAATATTTGTCACCTAACATTTTTCACTAGATTTATACCCCGTTGTTTGAACCACTACTAAACCTGAAGATGCTTCTTAACAAATGCTAGGACATATATACAGGGAGTGCAGAATTATTAGGCAAGTTGTATTTTTGAGGATTAATTTTATTATTGAACAACAACCATGTTCTCAATGAACCCAAAAAACTCATTAATATCAAAGCTGAATAGTTTTGGAAGTAGTTTTCAGTTTGTTTTTAGTTATAGCTATTTTAGGGGGATATCTGTGTGTGTAGGTGACTATTACTGTGCATAATTATTAGGCAACTTAACAAAAAACAAATATATACCCATTTCAATTATTTATTTTTACCAGTGAAACCAATATAACATCTCAACATTCACAAATATACATTTCTGACATTCAAAAACAAAACAAATCAGTGACCAATATAGCCACCTTTCTTTGCAAGGACACTCAAAAGCCTGCCATCCATGGATTCTGTCAGTGTTTTGATCTGTTCACCATCAACATTGCATGCAGCAGCAACCACAGCCTCCCAGACACTGTTCAGAGAGGTGTACTGTTTTCCCTCCTTGTAAATCTCACATTTGATGATGGACCACAGGTTCTCAATGGGGTTCAGATCAGGTGAACAAGGAGGCCATGTCATTAGATTTTCTTCTTTTACACCCTTTCTTGCCAGCCACGCTGTGGAGTACTTGGACGCGTGTGATGGAGCATTGTCCTGCATGAAAATCATGTTTATCTTGAAGGATGCAGACTTCTTCCTGTACCACTGCTTGAAGAAGGTGTCTTCCAGAAACTGGCAGTAGGACTGGGAGTTGAGCTTGACTCCATCCTCAACCCGAAAAGGCCCCAAAAGCTCATCTTTGATGATACCAGCCCAAACCAGTACTCCACCTCCACCTTGCTGGTGTCTGAGTCGGACTGGAGCTCTCTGCCCTTTACCAATCCAGCCACGGGCCCATCCATCTGGCCCATCAAGACTCACTCTCATTTCATCAGTCCATAAAACCTTAGAAAAATCAGTCTTGAGATATTTCTTGGCCCAGTCTTGACGTTTCAGCTTGTGTGTCTTGTTCAGTGGTGGTCGTCTTTCAGCCTTTCTTACCTTGGCCATGTCTCTGAGTATTGCACACCTTGTGCTTTTGGGCACTCCAGTGATGTTGCAGCTCTGAAATATGGCCAAACTGGTGGCAAGTGGCATCTTGGCAGCTGCATGCTTGACTTTTCTCAGTTCATGGGCAGTTATTTTGCGCCTTGGTTTTTCCATACGCTTCTTGCGACCCTGTTGATTATTTTGAATGAAACGCTTGATTGTTCGATGATCACGCTTCAGAAGCTTTGCAATTTTGTGCTGCATCCCTCTGCAAGATATCTCACTATTTTTTACTTTTCTGAGTCCTTCTTTTGACCCATTTTGCCAAAGGAAAGGAAGTTGCCTAATAATTATGCACACCTGATATAGGGTGTTAATGTCATTAGACCACACCCCTTCTCATTACAGAGATGCACATCACCTAATATGCTTAATTGGTAGTAGGCTTTCGAGCCTATACAGCTTGGAGTAAGACAACATGCATAAAGAGGATGATGTGGTCAAAATACTCATTTGCCTAATAATTCTGCATTCCCTGTATATTGTTTAAAATGTTATTGGACGTTTACCACTTAAGTATTGTATCTGGATACCATATGTCAAACCTATGTAAGCACTGTGATGTCTTAGTGGAAAATGATTTTTCACTATGGTTGATTGATTGTATGCACTTTTGCTTCTCAATAAAAATATTTAAAATAATAAAAAAAAAAAAGATATATAAACAGGTGTGCAAATCTCATCTATTTATTTTTAAGATAAAAAGTTTAAAATATCACAAGGGGACGTCTCCCCAGATTACCACAGCATAAAAAATATTAAATGAAACGATCTCTGTAGTGATCAACAAGTTGCCAGGGACTGTATATCACAGAAACACAGTATATTACTATAGTATAAACTCTGGTGGTAGCTTTTTTTAAATAGATCTGTTATCCGGAATGAAGTCTTTAACACAAAAACAATCCAGGTAGATGATACAAAGTTGCTATGCAAGTGCCGTAATTGGTTATGTTTACGAACAGAGTTATGCCTTATAGGAGTGATTATAAACTTCCTTTTGGGATTGTATAGTCAATTTATATTGCTTACTTGTATATTCTGATTCCTCTCCGCTTTCAATTCTTAGAAGATCTTCTGGAGCCTGTGTCCGACGGTTATCTCCAAGCTGAGTCAGTACGCCGCATGTGTCTTGGCGTCTGACGTCATTGGTGTATTTTCGGCTGTCAGAAAAAAACTTGCAGCTGGGGCATATGTTATATCCAGAAGTGGTTTAGGAGATAAGTCCGTTATTAGACAATTGATGTAACACCCTGCACCTAGTACTAATGCACGCAGGGATAGATTGAGCTCAAATATAAAAGGCCCAAAAAATAGCAAAAATAACCCGGGTTACCTCAGAAATTGGTTTAAAATTGTTTAGAGTTCAGATGTCATCATCTGTAGGAGCAGCACAGTCACTTAGATCAACGCGTTTCACTCACCAGGCTCCAGAAGATCTTCTAAGAATTGAAAGCGGAGAGGAATCAGAATATACAAGTAAGCAATATAAATTGACTATACAATCCCAAAAGGAAGTTTATAATCACTCCTATAAGGCATAACTCTGTTCGTAAACATAACCAATTACGGCACTTGCATAGCAACTTTGTATCATCTACCTGGATTGTTTTTTTGTTAAAGACTTCATTCCGGATAACAGATCTATTTAAAAAAAGCTACCACCAGAGTTTATACTATAGTAATATACTGTGTCTCTGTGATATACAGTCCCTGGCAACTTGTTGATCACTACAGAGATCGTTTCATTTAATATTTTTTATGCTGTTGTAATCTGGGGAGACGTCCCCTTGTGATATTTTAAACTTTTTATCTTAAAAATAAATAGATGAGATTTGCACACCTGTTTATATATCTTTTTAAGGGATTTTTTTAAGGGAGTATTGGAAATTGTTACTATATTATGTTTATTTTTATGCAACTCTGAACTGGTTAATATATATTATTAGACACCGCCACTGATATCACACATTCACATTTGTCATATAGTTTTTTAGCTACTTAGCTTTTATTAATAATTTGCATCACTCAATGTGAATAGTTTTCACACGCAATAATTGTTTAACACTAGTAACAAATTATTTTTTCACATTAGTTCTTTTTTTCTACAGTGACACTTTCACTTATCACTCAGAAAGGTTTCTTTTTAATTTTAAACAATTAATTACCAGTAATTTTATCACATATAACCACAAATATTACACTCTTTTTCTCTGGTTAATGAAACAAAGTATAAGCAAATTTTAGGACGTCTGTTACAAATTTTATATAAAAAATCTCTTTTTATATTTTATATTAAGCGACAACTAAGAAGGAGCTAAATTTTATTTGATATCTTTAGCTTTTTTAGCGCACTTACTACAACCCTCCTAACACTAAAACTATCCTGAAAAGAATGAAGGATCTTTTCATTTTGTAA
This sequence comes from Bombina bombina, assembly GCF_027579735.1. NCBI lineage: Eukaryota > Metazoa > Chordata > Amphibia > Anura > Bombinatoridae > Bombina > Bombina bombina. Next base: position 866,671,222 of record NC_069503.1, on the reverse strand, counting down.
GTTGTGTGGTATCCTCTTTGTACAAGCACTCTACTGATACCCCTCAGACTATAAACGCCTTACAGGAATAGACAGCTCTAGTGTTAAGCGAAATAGGCGACTGTCTAAGGCCTCACTTATGATGGGGTCTCAGCCAGGGACATAGGAAAAACAATTACTACTTTTTTTGTTTTGTGCTGGAGATAGTTTGTTTTGGTAGTATTTTGGCCCCCGCCACCACCAGCTGCCTCTAGTATTAGCCAGATATTCTAACCATCAAAGACATAAACGCAAGTTCTCTGGCTGTCAAGTGCAGGTTCCTCCCTTTCCTCTACCGCCTACAGCGATGTTGTCAGCTTCAGTGTAATCAGAAAGCAGGAGGACACAGACATTAATAAATATGTTAAGGGGGCAGTGAGCCTACACTTATGTCAGGGTTTTTTCCCTGTTTTGTTTGCCATGTGCTGCTGGCAGCCATTTTACTCACCTCTCTTGCTGACTCTGGTGTATACTGTGTGATGCTGCTCATTTCCTGCACTTCCTTTTATGGCCAGACTGGTGTACATCATCCGTGTGAGACAGGATGCAGTCTCAGAATTGTGATGTCATCACTTATTATTTAAAGGGCCTCTGTTCAGTATGCTTTGCCCTTGCGTTGTCTCAGACCTGTTTGTGAGAGCTCCTGTGTAATACCTGGCTGTCTGACGCCCTCCCGACTCCTGATCCCTGCCTTCTTCCTGACTCTGCTGTTCTCCTTGTTCCTGATTCCAGCTCATCTGACTACTCGCTTTGGCTCCTGACTCGGCTCGTCTGACTACCAGATCTTGTTTTGATTCCTGGCTTGTTATTTGACTTGTGGACTTTTTATTATTTTTTGCTATTTATAAAGGTGTGATTATTTTTGCACTTCTCGTCTCAGTCTGATTCCTGGCACCCTCACATTACACAAGGGCCATGAATCCTGATGGTGCTAATAATCCACCTTTATCTGCCATAATTTCCAGGATGGATGAACAGGATCACCGCTTGGATCAATTTGCACTAGCCCTGCAAACCCTGCTGACTCACAATGCACATTTGGACCAAAGTGCCCCGCAAGTTATGGCTGCTCCTGTTTCCGCTGCTGCACCTAGTCCTACCAGGAGCATGTCCGGTTCTGCAACTCTACCTCAGCGTTATGTAGGCGATCCTAATCAGTGCAGAGGGTTTTTGAACCAGGTGGGCATTTACTTTGAGATGTTACCTCAGGTGTTTCCCTCTGACAGAGCTAAGGTGGGATTTCTCATCTCGTTACTCTCTGACACAGCTCTTGCCCGGGCTAATCCCTTGTGGGAGACTAATAAACCTGTGATTTCAAATTACCCTGAATTTGTGGCCTCTTTTCGAAGGGTATTTGATGGCTCGCTCCTCCTCTGCTGCTAAACGACTCATGTCCATTCAGCAAGGTACAAGATCTGTTGCTCGGTATGCCATTGAGTTCCGTACGCTTGCCGCAAAGGTAGGTTGGAACAATGAAGCCCTTGTTGCCTCCTTCTTTCATGGGCTCTCTGATGCAATTAAAGACGAAGTTGCTGCCAGAGATTTACCAGAAGATCTCGAGGCATTGGTGTCTTTTTTGATCCTAATTGACATCAGACTAAGTGAGAGGCCCTCTTTCAAGGAGCGCTTGCGGAATCCTCCTGTTCTGTTGTCTCCTACGTGTTCGTTCTCACCCATGCCTCCCTCTCCTCCCATGCCTCCTGGTCCAAAGTCACCAGGTACTGATGAGCCGATGCAGTTGGGATTCACCCATCTCTCAGCGTCGGAGAGTGCCTTTAGGAGGAGGGAGGGGCTCTGCCTCTATTGTGGGTTAAAGGGCCACCTTTTGAAGTCTTGTCCTACACGGCCAGGAAACGCTCACACCTAAGATCCTGTCAGGGGCAGACCTTGGGTGATTTATCCTTGTCCCTGGAACCACTAAAGGAGAAACCTTTGGTCACGGTTGTCCTTTCCTGGGTGGACTATAGTCACCCAGGCTCTTGTTGACTCCGGTGCTTCGGGCTATTTCATTGACAGTGCTTTTGTATCAAAGCACTCCATTCCTGTTTTGCCTCGGTCCATTCTGCTTGCTATTGATGCCACTAATGGCAGGCCCCTTCAGCCCGTACTTGTTACTCACAAAACTGCTCCGTTATCCATGGCTGTTGGGGCTCTCCATTTTGAAACCCTCCAGTTCCAGGTGATAAACTCTCCACATTTTCCGGTTGTTCTGGGTTATCCCTGACTCCAAAAGCACAATCCCAGTCTCGACTGGTGCAGGTCCGAAATGTTGTCGTGGTCTCCGCAATGTATTTCCACTTGTCTTCGGAAACCAGTTAAAGTCTTGTGCACTTCTTCGGTATCTCAATTGCCAGAGGAGTACCGAGAGTTCCTAGACGTTTTTGACAAGGTGCGTGCCGGTATGTTGCCTCCTCACCGGTCTTACGATTGTGCCATAGACCTGCAACCTGGAGCCATTCCTCCTCGGGCCGGGTTTACCCTCTGTCTGTTGCAGAGAATTGTGCTATGGAGTAGTATGTTGCTGATGCTCTGTTGTGGGGGATCATCCGCAAATCCTGCTCTCCTGTAGGGGCTGGCTTCTTCTTTGTGAAGAAAAAGGGTGGTGAGTTAAGACCATGCATCGATTATAGGGGTCTTAATCATCTTACCATTAAGAATGCTTACCCTATTCCGCTCATTGACCGCCTCAAGGGAGCTACGGTCTTTACTAAACTTGATTTGAGATGAGCGTACAATCTTGTTAGGATTAAGGAGGGCCACAAATGGAAAACAGCATTTAACACCAGGAGCGGGCATTATGAGTATCTTGTAATGCCCTTTGGCCTATGTAATGCTCCTGCTGTTTTCCAGGAATTTATTGATATGTTGCAACAGTGTGTTGTGGTGTACTTGGACGACATCCACATACACTCACCCACACTTGAGGCTCATCGTTCTGATATTACACAGGTTCTTCAGAGACTACGTGAGAACGGCCTGTTTTGTAAACTTGAGAAATGTGAGTTCCATCAGCCTCAAGTAACCTTCCTAGGTTATGTTATCTCCGTTGAAGGGTTCTCCATGGATCCTGACAAGTTATCTGCAGTGGCCTCGCCCAGTTGGTCTTCGGTCTATTCAACATTTTTTGGGGTTCGCCAATTACTATAGAAAGTTTATTAAAAACTTTTCTTCCTTGGTCAAACCTATCACAGACATGACCCGTAAAGAGAATGATCCACTCCATTGGTCACCTACTGCCATTAAGGCCTTTGATCGTCTTAAGACTGCCTTTGCTGCCGCTCCAGTTCTGGCTCATCCTAACCCTGTTCTGCCTTTCGTTCTTGAGGTCGATGCATCTGAGACTGGAGTAGGTGCCCTCTTGTCCCAACGTCCTACGTCTGACGGTTCCTTGCATTCGTGTGGTTTCTTCTCTAAGAAATTGTCTCCAGCAGAGTGCAATTATGAAATTGGCAACAGGGAATTACTGGCCATAATTTTGGCACTCAAGGAATGGAGGCATTTTCTCGAGGGTACTAGCATGCCAGTGCTCATTCTTACTGACCACAAGAATTTAACTTATCTATCTGAAGCAAAACGTTTGTCCCCACCGACAGGCCAGATGGGCGCTATTTTTGTCTCAGTTTAATTATGTGGTCTCCTACCTGCCTGGTAGTAAGAATGTTAGGGCTGATGCCCTCTCTCGACAATTTTCCCCTCAGTCCAAGTAGGAGTCTGTACCTACTCCAGTTATACCTCCTGACCATATTTTGGCTACAATACGTACTAATTTGACTTCTCCCTTGGGGGAGGAGATCCTGGCTGCACAAACCAATGCACCTCCTGAGAAACCTAGTGGTAAGTGTTTTGTTCCTGAGAATCTTCGAACTAAACTTTTGCACACTTACCACTATCCTAAAGCCGCAGGTCACCCAGGCAGGAACCAAATGATTTGGTCTGTCACTTAACAATTCTGGTGGCCAGGTCTTCCTTCTGATGTTGCTGCGTATGTTACCTCCTGCTCAGTTTGTGCACAGAATAAGACTCCTCTACATCTTCCTGTGGGCATTCTTCAACCTATTGCTAATGGTGAGTGTCCATGGACATATCTTTCCATGGACTTCATTGTCGAGCTCCCTGTTTCCAATGGCAATACTGTTATCCTTATGGTGGTTGACAGCTTTTCTAAAATGTCACATTGCATTCCCTTGAAGAAGTTGCCTACCGCTCAGGAGCTAGCTTCAATTTTTGCCCGGGAGGTCTTCCGTTTACATGGGTTACCCAAGGAGATAGAGTTGGACCGGGGTAGCCAGTTTATCTCCAGATTTTGGCATTCCTTTTCTGCTCAAATGGGGATCCAGCTTTCCTTCTCCTCGACATATCACCCTCAATCCAATGGGGCTGCGGAACGGTCTAATCAAGCTCTGGAACAATTCCTCCATTGCTACGTCTCAGATCACCACAATAATTGGTCTGAACTGTTACCTTGGGCAGAGTTTGCTCCTAATAGTGCTATTAATGCTTCCTCCAAGTTATCCCCGTTCATGGCGAATTATGGCTTTCAACCATCCTTGTTACCCGATTCATTCATGTCTCAGTGTATTCCGGCTTTGGAGGAGCATCTCCGGCAACTCTGTTCCACGTGGGTGCAGATTCAGGATTGCCTTCATCATGCCTTCATTATTCTATGCAGCGCCAGGCTGATCGTAGGCGTCTGCCCGCGCCTTCCTACCAGGTTGGTGAGATAGTTTGGCTGTCCTCCTGCAACTTAAATCTTCGTATGCCTTCCAATAAACTGGCTCCCCGTTATGTTGGTCCTTTTCAAATACTCCGACGGGTCAATCTTGTGGCCTACGCTCTTGACCTTCCTCCTGCAATACGCATCTCCAATGTTTTTCACGTCTCCCTCTTGAAACCATTGGTTTGTAATCGGTTTACTACTGTGTTGCCTCGTCCCCGTCCTATCTTTGTTGACAACCATGAGAAGTATGAGGTTAGCAGCATTATTGACTCTTGTATGTCCAGGGGCCGCATACAGTATTTGGTTCACTGGAGGGGCTACGGTCTGGAGGAGCGTTCATGGGTTCCCTCCTCTGATGTTCATGCTCCCGCCCTCCTCCGTGCCTTCCATGCCCGTTTCCCCAATAAGCCTTTTGTCCTCCCGCGGGGGAGGGGTCGTTGAGGGGAGGGTACTGTCAGGGGTTTTTCCCTGTTGTGTTTGCCATGTGCTGCTGGCAGCCATTTTACTTACCCCTCTTGCCAACTCTGGTGCATACTGTGTGATGCTGCTCATTTCCTGCACTTCCTTTTATGGCCAGACTGGTGTACATCATCCGTGTGAGACAGGATGCAGTCTCAGAATTGTGATGTCATCACTTATTATTTAAAGGGCCTCTGTTCAGTATGCTTTGCCCTTGCGTTGTCTCAGACCTGTTTGTGAGAGCTCCTGTGTAATACCTGGCTGTCTGACGTCCCTCCTGGCTCCTGATCCCTGGCTTGTTCCTGACTCTGCTGTTCTCCTTGTTCCTGATTCTGGCTCCTCTGACTACTCGCTTTGGCTCCTGACTCGGCTCGTCTGACTACCAGATCTGGTTTTGATTCCTGGCTTGTTATTTGACTTGTGAACTTTTTATTATTGTTTGCTATTAATAAAGGTGTGATTATTTTTGCACTTCTCGTCTCAGTCTGATTCCTGGCACCCTGACAACTTAGTCTGGCTATTATTTTTTAACTCATTTGCAACCTGAGGTGATAAGCTGCTAGTCACACTTCAATTTCTTCCTCTCTCAATTATCTCTATGCCTACTTTATTTTTCTCTCTTTTCACTGTCTTTTTTCTCCCTGCGCTCTTCATTATCTCCTCTCAACTCAGCTATCTTCTCTTGCTGTCCTCTCTCCCCTCCCTATTTTTCTTTTCACTCTCTTCCTCTGATATCCCAACTCTTTGTCTCTTTTACTCTCCCTCTAACTCCCATCTTTACCCACCCTGCCTTTTCTATCTCTCCTTCTCTAGCCACTCTGTATTTAATATCCACTCTATTCCTTTACCCTCCCTTATCTCTTCTTCTCTCTCTTTCCCTTTGTACTTTTTCTTTCTGCTACTCTCCCTCAACCTCCCTTTCTCTCCCTCCTCTTTCTCCTGTCTCACTATCCTTTCTCTCTACTCATGCAATATTACTATTATTAAGAGATTTAGTGCAATTGAACTTCAGAACAAATGATCTAAATAAAGAAAAAAGAGTGAACAATCTTGTACGCAACCAGGTATTCAGTATAGGGACATGTATATTGGGAAATCCAAATTAAAGAGACATGAAACCCAAAATGCTGTTCTGATTAAGATAGAGCATGCAATTTTAAACAACCTCCCCAATCACTTTTAATGTCTTCTTTGTTTTTTCTCTTGACATCCTTTGTTGAAAAGCATGCCCAAGCAGGCTCAGGAGCAGAAAAGCAATACTGGGAGCTAGCTGCTGATTAGTGGCTGCTTATGTATGCCTCTTGTTATTGGCTAAGCTTGAGTGTTCAGCTAGCTCCCAGTAGTGCATGTCTGCTCATTCAACGAAGAATACCAAGATAACTGAGCAAATTTGATAATAGAAGATAATTGGAAAGTGTTTTAAAATTGTATGATCTGTTTGAATCATGAAAGAATATATTTGGGGCTCACGTCCCTTTAAAGTGAAGGTCAACTTTCATGTGAAAGTGCCCGGTTTTTAAAAAAACTATTAAAAACAGGGGCACTTTCAGTCATGAAAATTGACATAGCACCGTATTTTAAAAATACTTACCTTGTTCTTCTGAAACGCTTGATCGCCGTTCTGAAACGATGCCCCGTCTGCTTCTTCCTGGTTTACTTACCCAGCAATCACGGCGTTGCCTCAGGCAATGGTTACCCCGGGGGGAAGCCATGATTGGAGGATAGCAGAATCGTCATTGCTGGCGTATGAAGAGGTTTGCGACGGGCTGGTGAAGCACTGGAGCGGCTTCAAGAAGAGAAGGTAAGTATATTTTTAAAAATCTGCTGAAATGTCAATTTTCATGGATGAAAGTGCCCTTGTTTTTATTCGTTTTTTTAAAAAACGGGCACTTTCACATGAAAATTAACCTTCACTTTAAGCATGATGAGCATAGCCTCATATATGAATTTTGCCTAAGGTCTCACTAATTCTAGAGCTGCCTATGCTTACAGGAGCCCGTGTAGAGTGACTACTGTGACATATGCTGTTATGCCCCTGCTGTTGCCTATGAATGATTAAAGTTTAAACACAAATGCATTTGACTTATTGCTTTATATTCTACAGGTTGCTGCTTGCACAGTACACAACACCAGTAGTAAGTTTTACTAACATTTTTCCATATGCGAATTACTTGCATTAAATGTGTCAAATAGAATTTTAAATGTTCCTCTTCTTAGAATGTCTTGTTAATACAGCTACTTTTTAGTTTTCAGGCTCCCAAAATATCTGCTTTGTACATTCAGCTAGTCTGATATTCTGAGATTTAACTATGAGTTTTGCACAAATATTCATTCCTTGCTATTATTAAGATCAGTAATATATTAATGTAAAGTGATAGGAAATGCGTGCTAGTTGATTGATTCCTGCAATACTATTGCAATAGGAACCATTCTGAGGTGCATTACCTATAACAACTATAAGCAAGTAGCTTTATTGAACAGAAAAAAAAAATCTGACTTTTTTTAAAATATCAAAATACACTCGTTTGTGCATTTCTCACCACACAACAAGAATGACCTTATAAGTAAACAAGGCCATAGTATATCTATATGAGCTGCAAAACATTCATAAGCAATTCAGCTGCGGGTGGGGCCCTCGCGGTCACGTGCATTTATATAAAGCTTGTAGCAAAGCTTCTTGTGGCTATAGCTTAGCTTTGTGCACAGTTTAGAACAGAGGATGGACATCCAGGCAGGGTTTGAGGATCAGGAGCTTCGCGAGGCACAGAGGGAATACCTTGATTTTTTGGATGATGACGTGGGTTTTATGCTTACCTCACGTATTGTGTATATAAATTATAGTCTTGCAATTCTTACAGTAATAAAATGTAATGTTTTATATTGTGGCTTTTAATAAAACCGAGGTGCTACTGTAGATGGGAAGTTTGCTGTTTTTTTTAGTATCATATTATTTTAACCCATGAAAGTTTGCTAATCTGATGCATTGTGGGAGTCTTACGAGCGCTTCTGTTTGCAGCAAGATCAAGGCGTCTACCATGGGAAAGTGAGGGACATGATTAGTGCAAATGAGCACCGCTTGATCGTTAATGTCAATGACCTGAGGAGGAAGAATGAGAGGAGGGCTACCACGTGAGTGAGGGGCTGGGCGATAGTGGCTAATGTCACAAACAAGAGGTAGTCAGGCAATTGCATTGTTGTTTTTCTAATCTAGACCTTAGATATCACTTATGAAAATGAGGCTTTTTACTTGATATTGGGGCTATCATTTTGTCAGTGAAAACAGAGGGCTTCCTTACAATAAAACTCGCCTTGGACAGTGAGTTGTCTTACAACGGACATACTTTATTATGGGATTTTGGGGGCAAACGAGTGTATTTGGGAAGTTCTGTTTTTAATTCACAAAATGTGTCCTGTCCTTCCTTGTTAGCTCTTTAATTTGGTAGCTTTTTTTAAAGTGTAAAAACTGTCTTTGTATTTTGTAATTTTCTTTTCATAACTTATCTTTGATGTTTCTTGGATCATAAGAATGAGATATATATATACATACACACTCTATATATCTTATCAATTCGGTAATACAATTGACCACTGTGTACTGGTATACATTTTATAATCTTCTAAAAATAATTTCTACTATTAAAGGGGCAAAGTCAAAATTAAACTTTTGTGATTCAGATAATGCAATTGTAAACGACTTCTCAATTTACATCTGTTATTAAATTTGCTTCTCTTGGTATCTTTTATTGAAGAGTAAAACTAGGTAGACTCTTAAGCGCTCAGAAGTGTGCATGTGTGTTAAAGGGACATGAAACCCAACATTTTTATTTCATGATTCAGATAGAGAATACAATTTTAAACAACTTTCCAATTTACTTCTATTTAATTTGCTTCCTTCTCTTGTTATGAGCAGCAGAGAACCTAGGTTCTAGCTGTTGATTGGTGGCTGCATAGATATAGAATGTGATTGTCTCACCCATGTGTTCAGTTAGAAACCAGTAGTGTATTGCTGCTTCTTCAATAAATGATACCAAGAGAAGGAAACAAATGAGATAATAGAAGTAAATTAGTTGTTTAACGTTGCATTCTCGATCTGAATCATGAAAGAAAAAATTGGGTTTCATGTACCTTTTAAGTACTCTATGGTAGCAGTTTTGCAACATTGTATAACAAAGCTACAAATGTTGCAAAACACTGCTGCCAGAGTACTTAAAGGGACACTGAACCCATTTTTTTTTCTGTTGTGATTCAAATAGAACATGCAATTTTAAACAACTTTCTAATTTACTCCTATTTTTCTTTGTTTTTTTGCTTTCTTTATTTGAAAAATAAGGCATTTAAGCTAAAAAATTTTTGGTTCAGAACCATGGAAAGCACTTGTTTATTGGTAGGTGAATTTACCCACCAATCAGCAAGAACAGTGTGTTCAACAAAAATGGGCTAGCATCTAAATTTAAATTCTTGCATTTCAAATAAAGATACCAAGAGAATGAAAAGAATTTGATAATAGGAGTAAATTAGAAAGTTGCTTAAAATTGCATGCTCTCTGAATCACGATAGAAAAAATTTGGGTTCAGTGTCCCTTTAAAGTGAAGGTAAAGTTTGCTCGTTCTGCAAGCAGTATTTAAATATCCTATCAAAGACTAGTTGCAAAATAACCTAAAAAATGAAAATTTGAGCACTTTTAACATGAAGTATTTAACAGGTTTTCTAAAATTGGTACTTTTATGGGGACAACTTGCAGGTTTTTGTAGAAAAAAGCAGGGTATGGTATGGGTGGGTCATGGTGTACTCATGTCTGTTTTTTTTTTTTTTTTTTTTTAAATCTGTAACATCGTTTTTTAAGGCCACTAATTTTTAACTTTTAGGTTAAACACTAACTGCTAAAAGCTATAATCTATTAAGAGGTTATGTAGTTGTAGATATATTCTCATATATTTGGGTTACATATTCACTTCAGGTTGTAAGTATTCTGTGTTACATCCTATTGTATAACATTGATTTAACTTGGACTATTCCATGAAAGCCCCCCCCCTTCTCCCTTTAATGTTTAAATAAAAAAAAATCTCTTGCTGAAAGGTGACTTTTTCACCTCTTAGATAATAGCTGTGCAGTAAATCCGTCTTGTCGCCCATGGGTGCCGGATTTACCGCACGGCTATTGGCTAAGAGGTGAAAACGTCACCTTTTGGCAAATTTTTTTTTAGCCGTATCTTATACTTCATGAATGAGAGTCCTCTTTATTTGTTTCAAAAGTCAATCCTAGCGTTTGTAAAACGCTAGGATTTACTTTCACTTTAACTGTGGTATCATGGAATTAAATGTTTAGTATATTTGTTTCTTAAATAAAATGTTTCTTTAAAATGAAGTATTCTTACTCAGTGTCAAATGGGCTTTAGGACAGTGTTTGTGAACAGTGGTCCTCGCGTACCCTCAACAGGCCAGGTTTTCAATATAGCTGAGCCAGAGCTCCAGGGAAATCAGCTGATGGGTGAGAGCAGGTTACTGATCAACTGATTGGTTCAGCTATAATGTAAACCTGGCCTGTTGGGGGAACTTTAGGACTGCGGTTGAGTAACACTGCTTTAGGATATCATTTTGGACCTGATGCTCAGCATGCCACAAATTAAAGTCAAAATTAAACTTCCATGATCCAGAAAGAACATGTCATTTTAGGACACTTAACAAAAGAACAAAGTAAATTTTTATCAAAACACATGTACATATCCCCAGTAGCAGCAATGCACTACTGGGAGCTAGCATGCGATTACTGGTTTTGCACATATGCCTCTCGTCATTGGCTCACTAAATGTGTTCAGCTAGTGCATTGCTGCTGGAGCTGACTTTATCTGTACTTAAAGTGATGGTAAATCCTAGCGTTTGGGAAACGCTAGGTTTTACAATCGTAACAAATAAAGGGGACTTTCATTCATGAAGTGTGAAATACTTCATTCTGAAAGCTTCTTTATTTGTTAGCAGCGTTTGCTGCGCTGAGCTGCTAAATGCAGCCCACGGGCAGAACGCTATTTGGCTGAGAGGTGACGTTTCCACCTCTTAGCCAATAGCCGTGCGGGAAATACAGCTTGGCGCCAGGTTTTGCGGCATATAATAAAGCAATAATAAAATATTCTAAACTATAAGTGCAATTCCCTTTTGTACTTTTATGTTACTTTTAATATAGAATAATTATGCAAGCTAACATGATTATAGCTTTTTATGCTACAGCAACCCAACAACTGTAATGGATAATGGTTTGGGCATTATGGTCCTAGATCTGTAGTAATGTGTGTTTTAATTGTGTTGGGCCACAGTTTATTTTCAATTAATGAGCATATAGCTCTGAACATGACAGTGTGAAAGCAGCTAAAATGTTATCATTGTGAGGTGCTTGCAGAACCTGGCTGTGGCCCCTGCAGGAAACTTTTTTTTTTTTGTCTGGGCACTGCTCAGATTATTCTGAGAAATGCTTAGAGATGAACACAGGTGCAAGGTCTATTTATAGTACCTCTTGCAGAATGCTTTAGTTTGATCAAGAAATATGTATTTCCATTTTTAATCCTTTGTCCTTTTTATTTTTAGTTCATTGTTGCTCGTACACATGTGGATGATTAGCGATAGCCTAAGTTGGCATAAATAAACTATTATGCGTATACAAATTACCACATAATCTTATGTTGGTGAGTTACAGTATTTGGAATACTCCAAATAGCCAGCTAGCTGTTAAGCTATAGTTTTGAAATATGTATTTTAAAAAAATATTTTTCAGTTATAACACTAACTCAGTAAGACATTTCTACCTTTTTATATAATTAGCCTACTTGATCTGATTAGTTTTAGTCAAGATGAAGTAGCCCTTTAAAGGGATAGGAAGGCCAAATTTGAAAGGTATTTTTCAATTTAGGTTGAATACTGGTTCACACTCCCTTACCAGATATGTGAGTATCCCTCTGAAAAACAGTATTCTAACACCACACCTTTAGAGAATCACTAGTGGGGTGTATGACTGTCTTCAGATTGAATAAACGCCAGCAGCAGCTCTCTGAGCACATGGTGTTTGAGTGCTGGTACACAGTCCCTCACAGCATATGTGTGTGCCACTGAAAAACAATAACTTTTACTAGGAGCTCTTTTGCTAATGGATATATATTACAAATATGCTTTTTAACCCCTTGAGTGCTAAATACGGTTCTGAGCCGTCGCAGAGTTTCCCACTCTGGTGCTAACAACGATTTAGAGCCGTCACTAGCACTCTCCCACCTTGAGGGAGATCTGGGGCTCACACCAGCTCCTACCCCGGTGATCGGGCCTGCATAGTGACAGGCATTGCCGGGGCTTCACGTTATGTGCAGTGACATCACGCTCAATGACATGACGTCACTACACAACTTTGTTCAAAATGAACAATGTTAAGTATAGGAGCAGGGGGGATGCTGCTTAGAAGCCTGTATCTCAGGCATCTAAGCAGTTACAGACCCCCAACCTTTGGAAAGGTAATCGCCTAACCTTTCCAACAGTCTTGGGGATCTGAAAAAAAAAAGTAAAAATAAAAAAACCCTTAAAACAGCTTGGCACCCAGGTGAGAAAGTGCTTAGCACTCAAAGGGTTAAAATTTGAAATGCACCCATGCAAGTCTTAATTTTGACCTTTCAATCCCTTTAACTATGCGTATCTAAACACCACCTTTTTTTTTTTATTTTGAAGATCAGGAATTACTATGGTCCCAATTTTTTGCTTTAAACAAAACAATTAAACTTGTATTATTTTGATTAAGTATACAGGTACAAGTCCCCAAAACTATAAATCCACAATCTTCTCTTCCTGTGTATTTGGTTTAAATATATGAGATGTATTATGACATGTAAATATTGCCTTATGGACAGAAGGTCTTGCTTACACTTGGTCACATCCCCTATCCAAGCTGTCACATTTTACAAACCTTTTTCCTGTCCCTATCAGTTTGGCTAAAGGGTTTTGTACCTCTACTAATTTTGAATAACCTAAAACAGATCTACGACTGTACTGTGTGTTTAGGCCAACAAATGTCTCTTCAGAAAATTGGTTGTTGCAACTGTGAATTATGAACAAAATGTCCTCATTCAGTAACTATCTTGTTTCAGGATGCTAAATAATGCTTTTGGGGAGCTTATTGCTTTTCAAAGGGCTTTGAAGGAGTTGGTAGCATCTATTGATGCAACATACGCCAAACAATTTGACGAGTTCAACATTGGATTTGAAGGCAGCTTTGGAGCAAAGCATGTTACCCCCCGTACACTGACTGCCCATTACTTGGGCACTTTGGTTTGTGTTGAAGGAATAGTAACAAAATGTGAGTAGTTTTTGTTGTTTTTTTTCTCCCCCCCCCCCCGTATCATTTGTTTGGCAGCTATTTAAAGTGAATGGGCAATCCCAAGGTTTCATCCATTTACAGTCACAAATGGCAGTTGAGGTAAAAATTTATATTAAAGGTGGCTAAATGTTTTCAGTGGTATAGCAACATGTTTTTGAAGCTACAGGTAGTTTGACTAGTTCATTGCAGAAAAATACCATCCCTGGGTTTATAACGGATAACATCATTTTGTGCCTACCCCATTTGTTTGTCAAGTGGAAAAGTTACAGGGGAACACAGGAGGTTAAAGTCAATGATGCTGCAGCTGAGCTAAAATAGGGGCATAATGGTCAAAATTGAAATAGGCATGAACACATTTCAGATTTGAGTAGAAGCATTTGTGCTATGCGTTAAAAGGCTTCTAGTAAAAACTAGTAGTGTTTCCATGACATTAGCTCATATACTGTGCATTCCCTGTGCACTAGCAAACGCCACGCCTGCTCAGACCATCAACAATGGCTTAAAATGATGCAAAGGAAGCCACCTGACATGATGCATGCTACCGCTTACTCTGACGTCTGTATTTGAATGAGATCCACAGGCATGCACTGCATGTATGCGTAGGCACTGAAAGACGACTTTTTCTAGAAGCAAATTTTGTTAATAAAAGTATGATGCAAAAAATGCTTCTGTACAATGTTGAAATACAGTTACGGCGCATATTTAAACCTTGAACGTTATGTCACTTTGAAATTACAGTACATTTGAAAATGTTTAAACCTCCTTGCATTTGTAGTCTAGTGTCTCACTGAGCACCCAATAGTGTTTGCATCAGATGTCTATGTAGAGTGAGACTAAATTTCAATTTAGTATTTCTTTCTTTTAAAGTGATGGTAAATCCTAGCATTTCAGGATTTACAATCGCGAGAGAGACTGACTCACTAAACTTACCCTTTTTTGTGCCGCTGCCCCTCACTAAACTTCTAAACCGTGCTGGCATACAGAACAGTGCCATATGACTATCACGGCTGTTGGTTTAGAGGTGGAAATGTCACCTCATTGCAAAAAGAGCGCTGTGCCGTGGGTGGCTGGAGCTGCAGAGTTTAGCGAGAAAGCTACAGCATAGGGTAAGTTTAGCACTTTATTTTATTTTTTATATATAAAGTGTTGAATGAAAGTCCTATTTATTTTTAGTGATGGTAAATCCTAGCGTCTTTGAAAGCTAGGATTTAGCACCTCTTTAACGTGCATAATCTAACCATTCTGTGTATATTAGCCTGTACTTGTTAGCAATTTTTAAATAATTTTTTAAAGCCACATTCTAAGGTTCTAAAACTTGTGCACTTCATTGTTTCCTTCACACTTGCTAATTTATGCTGTGGCTTTTTTTTTTTTTAGTAGAACATGTTTAAAAGTGTCAAAATTAAGACCTGCATCCTTGTTGCTAGGTTCGTTGGTAAGACCAAAAGTAATGCGCAGTGTCCATTACTGTCCAGCAACAAAGAAAACTATAGAAAGAAAATATACAGATCTTACAACTCTAGAAGCTTTTCCATCAAGCTCAATATACCCTACAAAGGTAAGGAACTTTGTCTGTTTTTCTTCACCCTAAATTGAATTTAAAAAATCCTTAAAGGTTTTTATTTACTTCAGGATGAAGAAAACAATCCACTGGAAACAGAATATGGATTAAGCACATACAAAGATCATCAAACTGTAAGCATTCAAGAAATGCCAGAGAAAGCCCCTGCTGGACAGCTCCCCCGCTCTGTAGATATTATAGCAGATGATGACTTGGTGGACAAATGTAAACCTGGAGATAGAGTACAAATTATAGGAATATATCGCTGTCTTCCATCCAAGCAAGGGGGTTTCACATCTGGCAC
This sequence comes from Bombina bombina, assembly GCF_027579735.1. Classification (NCBI taxonomy): domain Eukaryota; kingdom Metazoa; phylum Chordata; class Amphibia; order Anura; family Bombinatoridae; genus Bombina; species Bombina bombina. The sequence goes on along the minus strand of NC_069503.1, from coordinate 866,655,820 downwards.
ATTCAGGTATGACCCATAAATTCTGAAAGTTTCCCAGAAGCAATTATAACGGGGTTTATTTTTTTTTTGTTTTTTTTTTACACTTCCAATTTTAAGTGATTTGTGTATCGTTGTCATTTGTGGAGAATTTCCACTGAATTCTCTTAACTTAAATCTTGTTTGCTTAGAACAGTATATTTATGTTCAATACAGTAAGCATTACGTGTGCACAAATCATTCTATACCTGACCATGGGATTGTTTTGAATTTGATTACAAAAATCCATTCCTCTATTTTCTGCGTGGACAGAAGCTTAAACGGACATAAAACCCCACATTTTTCTTTCATGATTCAGATAGAGCATACAATTTAAAACCGCTTTCCAATCTACTCCTTTTTATCAAGATTTCAAGATTTTCTTGGTTTTCTTGCTATCCTTTGTTAGAAAGCAAGAAGGTAAGCTCAGGAGTGTGCATGTGTCTGCAGCACTATATGGCAACAGTTTTGCAACAATGTTGTATATTAGCAAGAGTACTAGATAGCGGCACTATTTCCTGTCATGTAGTGCTCCAGACATGCACGCTGCCTACCTAGGTATCTGTTCAATAAAGAATAAAGCAAATTTGATAAAGTTAATTGAAAACTTTTTTTTTTTTTTTTTTTTTTTTTTTTTGTCGGTATTTGAATCACAAGTGAAATGTTTTGGGTTTCATGCAGGGTGGATTTGCTTTAAATTGTGGCTTATTTTTAGAATAACTTTTCAGGTAAATTTTCCAGTTATATCAGGCAATTATTGATGTGGTTATTTATCATTAGATATGCATAGATGGATCAGTGAAATGAATGACACTATTGGGAGGTGAACTATCTCCAGTTTAATAGGTTAATTATTCAGATTTATTCTTAATGCTTATCCCACCCTACTCCCACTTAGGTCCTTGTGCAGATCTATTCCACAGCAAAAAAGTATATTCAATTGCAAAAAATCACAAGGATTATCCAGGAGCCTAGTTATATAGCGGATTTGAGCTCACCCACTAGTTGCACCTCCCTCCAAAGGTGTAACAACAAGTAACGCCAAAAAGACAAAGATTGTGGGGAGCACCCCAAAAAAGGCTATCCGTTTCAGCTAATTAATTAATTCAATTCTATCTAGTTTGCCAAACATCTATTATTCCAATCATACATGGATCTCATTCAATTAATAATAAACCACTTAGAGTAAAAGGATTCATACAATTTTATTCTCTATTTAAAAAAAGCACATAAAAATGATTTGCTCCAAATACATTCAATTATATACAAGACACTGGTGTCCTATCCTAAACTGTTAAATGCAATAACATAATATAAGCTCATAAATAAGAGCTCAATACATAAAAATTCATCAATATTAAAATTTAATAAACTGATCGAGTATATGTGGATAAACGTAAACTTGAAAACAGTGTTGCTATAGCAGTTTAAATATAATAATGACTAGATAAGATTGCTACACTTTGTTGAAACATTCGGCACAAGTTTGTTCAATGAACTAGTTAGCAATTTAGTATTGTCTGTAAAGTTCCAGTTAAACACTTTGTTGGTATGCAAAGATGGTGTCTGTAATATGGTGTTAATGTTCAGTTTTATATTTGTTTACCTTTAAGATTACAGGGATAAAGGTACCTTATTTCTTCTCATAGGCAGCTCAAATGATTTCACCAGCGTCTGTGCTGCCCACAGTCAAGTAACGGGTCACAGAAAAATGCTGAGTATACCGCTTGTCAGCGGTTGTTGAAATCTCCGGTTTGCTTTACCTTTGGAGTCCAGTTTCGCCAATAGGATGGTGCGCGCACTTATTCAATGTATTTTTCAACTCCTATCGCCCCAGCAGTTAAGTCAGACGGACCTGAATTCTCCAGTTTCCCACTCTGACACTGATGTTGCGGCTATGGGAGTCAGATTATGTTTTCTTTTCACTGGGTCTTCACCTGCTATATTCACAGACAGGACTTACGAACAAAACCAGTGTTTAAGCTTTCTCTCTCTCTCATGGAGCTGTGGATTGGATCAACTCGTGTCGGCTCTTCCCTGAGCCTTTGTCAAGATACTAGTCTCCTCAGCTCCTCCTCTCTTTAAAGGCTGCAGAACTATTAAGGGCATTCAGGTGATTACAGACAATGCAAAACTTAACCCTTTGTCATACACTTCATATCTCGTTATACGATATCCTTGGTGAAAAAAAAAATCAATAGATTCTTATTCATTTAACATTTATATATTCTGAACTGCACTTAATTATTAAAAGGCAATCCCAAGTATAACATGAAATAAAAATGTTGGCAATACTAGATACTATTTATAAAAAATTAGAAAATAAATAACATTAGATCTAAAAAATTAGGTGAACTTCATATATAGGAATATAATGTTAAAGGACATTATCTTTTTTATATCTAGACATGTATTCAAATTACCACACAAATTTACTGAAAAATGGTGTGTATATATATATATATATATATATATATATATATATATATATATATATATATATATATATATATATATATATATATATATATATATATATATAATTAATTTAATAATTAATTTAATAATTAAGTGCAGTTCAGAATATATAAATGTTAAATGAATAAGAATCTATTGATTTTTTTTTTCACCAAGGATATCTTATAACGAGATATGAAGTGTATGACAAAGGGTTAAATCTTGTATTGTTTGTAATCACCTGAATGCCCTTAATAGTTCTGCAGCCTTTAAAGAGAGGAGGAGCTGAGGAGACTAGTATCTTGACAAAGGCTCAGGGAAGAGCCGACACGCGTTGATTCAATCCACAGCTCCATGAGAGAGAGAAAGCTTAAACACTGGTTTTGGTCGTAAGTCCAGTCTGTGAATATAGCAGGTGAAGACCCAGTGAAAAGAAAACATAATCTGACTCCCATAACTGCAACATCAGTGTCAGAGTGGGAAACCGGAGAATTCAGGTCCGTCTGACGTAACTGCTGGGGCGATAGGAGTTGAAAAAATTTGAATAAGTGCGCGCACCATCCTATTGGCGAAACTGGACTTCAAAGGTAAAGCAAACCGGAGATTTCAACAACCGCTGACAAGCGGTATCCTCAGCATTTTTCTGTGACCCGTTACTTGACTGTGGGCAGCACAGACGCTGGTGAAATCATTTGAGCTGCCTATGAGAAGAAATAAGGTACCTTATCCCTGTAATCTTAAAGGTAAACAAATATAAAACTGAACATTAACACCATATTACAGACACCATCTTTGCATACCAACAAAGTGTTTAACTGTAACTTTACAGACGATACTAAATTGCTAACTAGTTCATTGAACAAACTTGTGCCGAATGTTGCAACAAAGTGTAGCAATCTTATCTAGTCATTATTATATTTAAACTTCTATAGCAACACTGTTTTCAAGTTTACGTTTATCCACATATACTCGATCAGTTTATTAAATTTTAATATTGATGAATTTTTATGTATTGAGCTCTTATTTATGAGCTTATATTATGTTATTGCATTTAACAGTTTAGGATAGGACACCAGTGTCTTGTATATAATTGAATGTATTTGGAGCAAATAATAATTTTTATGTGCTTTTTTTTTAAATAGAGAATAAAATTGTATGAATCCTTTTACTCCAAGTGGTTTATTATTAATTGAATGAGATCCATGTATGATTGGAATAATAGATGTTTGGCAAACTAGATAGACTTGAATGAATTAGCTAAAACGGATAGCCTTTTTTGGGGCGCTCCCCACAAAAAAAGTATATTCAGTTAGCTTCTTGAAACGTAGTATGGGCTAATTCTGTGTACGTAGATTTGCAGGGTAGAAATGGCATTAAAGGGGACAGTAAAGTCAAAATTAAACTTTCATAATTCAGAAAACCTAACATTTTTCACTTATGTATTTTCTTTATTCTCTCGGTATCCATTGTTGAAAATCATACATAGGTAGGCACAGTAGCAATGCACTACAGTGAGCTAGCTGTTTGTTACTGTCTCACCCAATGTGTTCAGCTAGGCCGCAGTAGAGCATTGTTCTCAAACAAAGGATACCAAGAGAGAAAAGCAAATTTCATAAGGGTATACAATTTTCAAATATTTACTTCTATCTGAAGCCCCTTTTTTTTTTTTTTTTTTTTTTTCTTTCATGATTATTTTCCATAAAGGGACATGAAACCCTAAAAGTAATTCACGCTTTAGGTAGAAAATACAATTTTAAACAACTTTCCAGTTTACCTCTGAGATTTGCTTCATCCACTTCAATCAATTTGTTGAAGGAGCAGCAATGCACAAGTGAGCCAATGACAAATGGTATAGATATGCAGCCATCAATCAACAGCTAGAACCTAGGTTATTTGCTACCCCTGAGCTTACCTAGATAAACCTTTCAGCAAAGGATAACAAGAGAAGGAAGCAAATTAGATAATAAAAGTACATTAGAAAGTTGTTTATAATTGCATGCTCTTTCTAAACCGTAAGAACAAAATGTGGGTTTCATGTCCCTTTTTTAAGGTCTATTTATCAACACTATGTTTATTTTACAACATTTGTAGCTGGGAAGGAGAACGTTAAATGTGCAGACACAAAATTCAGTTTTTAAGAGCTGCAAAACAAATGTGATTTAGTCAAGAGATTATTTTGGGAAAACATTTCTTACATTAATCCATTCACAATGTCAGGTTTCTGTAATACATTTACATTGTTAGTATGACTAGGTTACAAAATTATTTATTTTAGCAGTAACGTCCAATAAAATGTTGTGTATATAATCTCAGCAGTTGCCAACCAATTATATATATATATATATATATATATATATATATATATATATATATATATATATATATATATATATATATATATATATATATATATATTGTAACAGATTTATTAAAATCAATATTTATTCCTTAATTCTAGATTAGTTTCCTTTTTATATAGACACCTTGAATTATATTTATGTAGAAATTAGATTATGAACCAATTATGTCTTTGCTGTTACAATATTCTTTACAAAGCAAACCAAAATAGATCTCTAAAATGAACCTTACTCAGAATGAATCGCATTAAAATACCCCAAATGATACCAGAATAGTCTATAATTAGCCAATAACTCTAATGCTGAACTTATAACTATCAGAGAAATTGTATATTAACACAACCAATTTTATATGCAAGTTCTAAGATTTCACAATAAGTAAGATATGACTTATAAATATAAAAGTGTGAATTCTTTTCTAGCAAATAAAATTATTTAGCATTAATGATTAGTTCTAAACTGCACCGGACTATGAATATAAAATAAAAATACCAAATATCCCTTTGAATCACCAGCTTCAATTAGACTATAGATATATAATAGCTTTGATTTAAATATTATATATACTTAACAATCGCGTATCCTCTACCAAATAATAAGATGAGTGTTCAGCTTCCAGAGTTTCTTGTGGGTCATATAAGGATTTAGTCCACTATTGCAAATATACAGGCCTCAAATTATTCTAAGAAAGTGTCCCAAAATTGCAGAGAATACAGGTAAGTCCAATATGCACAAGCACCAAGGTAACCCCCACTCCTGGGGTTGCAAAATTGTTTGCAGGCCCAGAGGCAGAACTTTTCTTCACCTTCTGCAATGAGATTTTTTAGTGAAAATTTTTCTGCAAGTCATTTTGAAATAAAATTCAATTGCAAATTAGGCAGTTACACTAAAGCACTGTGTTGATTAACTAGACATCACATATTTATACTGTAAAATTTAGTAACAAAAAAATTCCCATAATCCATACACTGCTGCTTTGCAATGCTGTTCTGTATTTGACTGTTCTCTTCAAACAGCACTTTTCTCTGGCTGCACTGAGAAAAGGAAAACTCACACAGTGCAACCAGGGCAAAACTCTGTTTGCAGAGAATAGTCTAATGTGGGCAGCACTGCAAAGTCTCAGATCACAGCATATTTTGCCTTGGAGTTTGCAGGTGTGCAAGCTAACAGACCGGCACTACGGACTTACATGCTTAATCATGTCATGATTAAGGACATAAGTCCAAAACGTTGTCTGTTTTATGTTGGCACAATAAAGTAATATTTTTACATTAATTGGTGGTGCTGCTATACTAATTTATTTGCAAAATTGCAGAATAGACTTCGCACAAGTCTGTGTGATCTCTCTGTCAAAGTGATTCTCTCTCTTTGAGTCTGTCTGCCTAGTGTGTGGCAAAATTTATCCAATGATAGACCACTCCTTTTCTTTAATCATTCCCACAGAATATTGGATACGCTCTGTCCGAAGCTTGTCCCTCATAGGTTATTTGGCAAATGCTTCCCTGAGCAGCCAAATACCTTTTGGTTGCAATACCATTTTTATTCCTTCGGGGGGCAGCAGACATTGTCAAACAGTTTCACTATCAAATACTGCTACAGTTTAGTATTTGATTTAAAGTGTTCATTAAATACATTTATAATTTACAGTATCAAACAATATGTCCAGTATGTATGGGATTATTTAGTACTATTTAACCTAAGTATTTTGATACTAAACATGATAAAATACTTCAATTTTAGAAGATGCCTTTTAAAAATCACATTTTTATAAGTGGACTAGTAGTATGAATCAATAATATATGTTTATCTGACTTATTTTGTATATCTGTTCATTTGATATACTGGTACATATTTCATTTCCTAGTCACCATCTTATATCATATATAGATGAGCATTATACTTATTTATTAATACATGTCTCAACAGTGTTTAAGACAAGGGCTAAAAATATGATGCATTTATGTTAACTTATAGTATCTTATTTAGAAACCGCATCTTCACATCAGGTTCCTCCCTGTAAGGCTTATTAGATTTCTGTAAAATGTATGTATTTTGAAATAATTTAGAACATTCCAAATTCACCATAGATACTTGTCACTATAATATATTTGCCAAAAGCAATCTCATATCCATTTATTTATACATGTTATTTGGACAGTCTGAGGCACATATTGACTATTTAAAAAATATATAGATAAATTGTCTTAATTTTAAATCTTCAAAATTCTTATGCTTTTAACCATACATATGTTTCAAAGTAGATTTATTTGCTATTCTATGGAGACGTGACCTCTTAACTTCCTGTATTTGAACTCAGTATGGGACATTTTAACACCTAGATGATAAGAGTTACATCTTCTGAGATTCAGCTAGCTTTAAAGATCACTTCAGACTGAGCGACTGCTCCTTCAGATAGGAAAAAAGTGACAGCTGAAAGATAGTGGCTAGGTGTGTTCAAAAGTTGGGCTGGTTTAGGTGGTGGGAATCCTGGGAGGAAGTGCAGACAAGTATCAGTGAGCCGACTTCCCGACACAAGGGTGCAGTTATAGCATCACAGGCACATGAAGTGATCTGCTAAGTCTGGTCATCAGCTAAAGATACTAGCAGTGAAGATCGTAAGAATCCGTATTAGTTATCCGGCTTGCGGCCGGTGGTGGCTTTCCCTGCAGTCAAGGGCACAACCCACGCTCCATTGGTATACAGTGGGGGTGAAGATCCGGATTTGGCTGTATGCTGCCCGACTTCTGAGTCTGAAAGAAGGCTCAGACTACTGTTTACGAATGCAAGAGCATGCAAGTGCTTGATGATTCAGCATAGGCCTACGGTATCTGACAGCGGAGTATAAAGAGCCCAAAGAAATACACAAGACACCAGGAGGATACATCATCTGGTAATAAGGTACTTTTTAACACTTTGTTTTTTTTTTTGTCCTCGTGTACCCTGAGATGGGAGATTGAATTGGTGCACCAACAAAAGTAGTATATTACTTAGACTTATATCAGCAAGGGCTATTAGGCCTTCAACTTAATACCTCACTGTATAAGGAGACTGCCGTTGGACATACGGTGGATTGCACAAAGCTAGTCAAAAAGAAAAGGAAAATCTCTCTGGCTATTAATAACAGTGCTCCACAATTCAGGCCCCCTCTTTGCAAGGTGAAATTATTTGGAACGCAGGGGTCTGTATACAAGGTTTTGTCTGTCCATAGTACCTCCTTGCTTGAGTTTGGGAAGGGCCTTGCTGGGAGATTGGCTGGACTAAAACATTTTTTTAAATAAAATGTACATATAAGGTGGAATGACCATATAAGTGGAAACTATGTGGTAAATGTCATTACTCCTAGTCAACACACGTGGAATATAAATTGACTTGCTAATAAATCTGTGCAGGGAGAATTGTATAAGAAGTAAATTAGGTATAAAAATTGTATAGTTAAGGGCCCCGCCTTTTTTCTTCTAATCCCACAAGAAGTAACTGGAATAGAGTAAGGATATAGTTAAGGATTCTTTCCTTGTTCTACGACTACTCTGAATGGGCCATGTTAGTTATTACATAAGGTATCTGTTTAAATGATAAAATGTGTAAATACTGATGTATGTATACTGTGCATAGACTAAGTGGAAATTGTAAAAGAAGTGAACAAAGTAAAATAACGGTATAGATACTGGGTCCTCTAGTCACATCCCCACAAAAACGGAAAAAGATTTTAGCACAACTTAAAAAAAGTACCCCTGATATAGTCTTTACAAGAGACACACTTAAAAGAGGTAGAACTGGCCAAATTAACAGGGTGGGTGGGGGAGGTAGTTGGAACTCCCTGTGTAAGTAGGAAGAAAGGGGTGGCACTTCTTTTTAATAAAAGGCTTCAATATAAAATCTTGGGGACTGAACTGGACCCAGAGTGTGTGTATGTGTGTGTGTATATATGTATATATGTATATATTCATATTCTACACACCCCTGTTAAAATGTCAGGTTTCTGTGATGTAAAAAAATGAGACAAAGATAAATCATTTCAGAACTTTTTCCACCTTTTAATGTGACCTATAAACTGTACAACTCAATTGAAAAACAAACTGAAATATTTTAGGCAAAGGGAGATGAAAATAAAAAACTAAAATGATATGGTTGCATAAGTGTGAACACCCTTTTATAACTGGGGATGTAGCTGTGTTCAGAATTAAGCAATCATTCAAAATCATGTTAAATAGGAGTCAGTACATGCCTGTCATCATTTAAAGTGCCTCTGATTAACCCCAAATAAAGTTCAGCTGTTCTAGTAGGTCTTTCCTGACATTTTGTTAGTCACATCCTACAGCAAAAGCCATGGTCCGCAGAGAGTGTCTAAAGCATCAGAGGGATCTCATTGTTAAAAGGTATCAGTATGCAGAAGGGTACAAAAGAATTTCCAAGGCATTGGATATACCATGGAACACAGTAAAGACGGTCATCAAGTGAAAAAAATATGGTGCAACAGTGACATTACCAAGAACTGGATGTCCCTCCAAAATTGATGAAAAGACAAAAAGAAAACTGGTCTGGGAGGCTGCCAAGAGGCCTACAGCAAAGGAGCTGCAGGAATATCTGGCAAGTACTGGGTGTGTGGTACATGTGACAACAATCGCCCGTATTCATATGTCTGGGGTAGAGTGGCAAGACGGAAGCCTTTTCTTACAAAAAAAAACATCCAAGCCCGGCTAAATTTTGCAAAAACACATCTGAAGTTCCCCAAAAGCATGTTGCAAAAGGTGTTCTGGTCTGATGAAACCAAAGTTGAACTTTTTGTCCATAATTCCAAAAGATAGGTTTGGCGCAAAAACACTGCATATCACCAAAAGAACACCATACCCACAGTGAAGCATGGTGGTGGCAGCATCATGCTTTGGGGCCGTTTTTCTTCAGCTGGAATTTGGGCCTTAGTCAAGGTAGAGGGAATAATGAACAGTTCCAAATACCAGACAATATTGGCACAAAACCTTCAGGCTTCTGCTAGAAAGCTGAACATGAAGAGGAACTTCATCTTTCAGCATGACTACGACCCAAAGCAGGGCTGTGCACAGGAGATGCCCTTTCATTCTGACAGATTTAGAGTGTTTGTGCAAAGAGTGGGCAAATCTTGCCAAGTCAAGATGTTCCATGCTGAAAAACTCATACCCAAAAAGACTGAGTGCTGTAATAAAATCAAAAGGTGCTTCAATAAAGTATTAGTTTAATACAACCATATTTTTGTTTTTGTTTTTTATTTCCCTTTACCTAAAAGATTTCAGTTTGTTTTTCAATTGAGTTGTACAGTTTATAGGTCACATTAAAGGTGGAAAAAGTTCTGAAATGATTTTATCTTTGTCTCACAGAAACCTGACATTTTAACAGGGGTCCACTGTGTGTGTGTGTGTGTGTGTGTGTGTGTGTGTATATGTATATAAAAAAAAATCCTAACTGACATTAAGGAAATTATAATCTTAGATTATGCCATCATTACTTTAAATATTAAAGTCCGGAGTTATCAGGTTATAGGTTCTTTTTCCCTAAGTACCTTGTTTCTAATGTTCAGTTTAAAATGGAAGGAATTCTACCAATATAATTATAACCCAGAGATACGAACCAAAACTTTGTGGGAAACATTTAAAGCCGTAATAAGAGGGGAAATTAAGGCATATTTTTAGTTATACAAAAATGCAAAATAGCAACTAGAGAGATGCAACTGGCGAATCAATTAAGAAATGCTTATAATGCCTATATTCGTGACCTGGTCAAAAAAATGTGGGACATTTACCAGGGGAAAAAAAGGGAAAGAAGTATTCATATCACAAAAAATGGCACAAGACTAACTCGGGACCAGTTGTTCGTTGTGTGTGGAGTTTTTTTTTTTGTTTTTTTTTTAGCGACCAGATTCCAGCAGAACTTTATAAATGTCTCATAGAAGACATTACACCGACATTGGTTAAATTATTTAATAATTACTATGTGGATGGTATGCCGTGCTCCTAGTTATTTTACGGCATCTTTAATAGCACTAAACTTAAAAAAGGTTAAGATAAAGAAGAAATCAGTTTGTACAGGCCAATCTCGCTTTTGAATAGACTATAAAATTCTTACAAGTATTATAGCAGCCAGACTTAAATTGGTCATTGGACCCCTTATCTATAAGGACCAAGTCGGCTTTATGCCTGGTAGAAATTCTTCGCGCAATTTAAGGAAAAATCAACTGATATCGATTAGCTTTCAAACATCTGAGCAGCAAAGAAATCTGTCCAAGGGGCCTGATGCAGCAATAGATGCGGAAGGCGGCCTTCGACTCCATTACCTGGGATCACTTGTTCTCAGTGCTTTCTAGGTTTGGAGTCGAGGGTCCCTTCTAGTTTTATTCATACAATCTATAAACAATTTAATGCTGCTATTATTGATAGGCCTTCAGCTAGCTTCCAGTTACATAGAGGATCAAGACAAGGCTGTCCTTTATTCCCCTATCTATTCAACATTGCTCTTGAACCCTTAGCTATTTGTCTAAGGAAAGAGATTGAAGGAATTAAAGTCGGTACAAGAAAGGTTACAACGTTGCTATGTGCCAATGATTTATTAGTATTAATGTTAAATACAGGAAGAAATATCCCTTTATTAACACAAATATTGCAGGAGTTTAGTGCCTTTTTCGGGGTATAAAGTTAATACAGCTAAAACAGAAATTTAAAGTTTAAAGAAGCCAAAGAGGCGTTTACGTATTTAGGTATCAAACTTTCTAAAGATAGTAATGACTGGTACAGGCTCAACTACCCCCCAATTCTTGCTAAAATAAGAAGTGATTTAAAAAACTGGGCTAAATTTAAATTAACTCTAACAGGCAAAGTGAATTTGATAAAGATGGTAGTATTTCCTAAACTTTTTTACCTAATGCAAAACATCCCCATTATGATAAATTGGGAAGACTTAAATGTATTCAAACAGGGGTGCCTTCAATTCTTGTGGGGGGGAAAAGTGGAGAGCTATTGCTTTTTAAAACACTGTCATTATATAGGACTGAAGGCGGTTTGGCTTTACCAGATATTGAAGTATATAATTTAGTGGCTATTTCGAGGATAGCGTTAGACTGGCTAACCGGAGCTGATTATTATGCAGTACAAGCTATGGAAGAGAACCTGGTCCATCCATACTCCTTAGTGGCCCTCCTCCATTGTACCACTGAAAAACGGCCACTTAAAATCAAACAAATGCCGGTTATTCAAAACATGATAGTTGCCTGGCAAAAAATACTGAAAATGTTACACATTAATCCTAGCTTCTCCAAATATCTGACTATCTTGGGCAACCCTAATTTTACCCTGGCGTTAAACTCCAAAATATTTAGAGAATGGGCTTTAAAGGGTCTAAAATATATATGGCAACTTGGCGGACAAAGTACAGGGAGAAGTAAGGCATTTCCGGACCTGAAACAAGAATTTGGGTTGATATAGCATTTTATGCTTTCTTACAGGCCCAACATTATGTTCAAACACTTGCTTTAGATGGCCCTGAAGAGGACACATGGGGCATACTCAATCCAGTATTAAACCTTTTCAGAGCAGGCAAATACACTCATTACTATACAAAACAATCTTGAGTTTTCTTGGCCAACTAAAAGTGCAAAAGATTGCACAGGCTTGGCAAGTTGCAACAGAGGTGGTACAGAAAAGTTTCAAGTTAGTAGACTCTGCAATTCTCTCACCTTCATGAAGAGAATCTCATACCAAACTGGTAAATAGAATTTATATTACTCCAAAAATTAAAGCCCGCTGGGATAAGTCGGGTTCGTATTGTCATAAATATAATGTTTCAAAACATTTGTCAATTTAATGCCATAATTATGGTAGTTTGATTATTGATTTTGAAATGCTGGAAATCCAACAAAGCCCCCAACCTGACAGAATTCCAGCAGAAACTTAAAAAACAGATAATTATGGAGCAAATGGAAACTTTAATACTCAGAAACCCAAGTTAACGCTCTTCCATTTTAAAAAAACGCTTATCTTAAATTATCCCAAAGAGATACAAAAACAACTTATCGCGCATTTCAGGGGTACCATGTATCTTGACTTATCCACAGCTGATAATGAATTACCGGATATATAGATGAGACGAGGAGAGAGAGGAAGAGGGTTTTTTTTGTCTGTTTTGTCTTGTACTATCTCAATGTTTAAGTTATGGTAAACAAGAAGTTAAGAGCCAATTCATATACAAAAAGCTTACATTTTGCTGTAAGGGTAACCTGGAAAGCTCTGACTGGTAAAAATTATGTTTAGGCTTCTTTGAGAAATGGAGCTTTCCTTATGAGAAACATTGTGCTGATATTATCAATGTGTGACCTTCGTCTTGCTATGTATTATCTATGATCATATGTCATTGCTGACTTGTATTGTGAATTGGTAAATAAACAAATATTTAAAAAGAAAAAAAAAGGAAAACTTATACAGGCTTCCTTTGAAGTGGATAATTGAGACATCCTGAGTTTACAAGTGTCTATTTCTTTGTTCTACAAATCTGTGTTTCAGAACAAAGGGGGGTTATCGCCCATTCCAGCGTTTGTTCACAATGCAGTCAATTCATGCAGCAATAAAGCTTCCTATATGAATGGATTAATCAAATATATTTGTGCACATAGCTTCCAATGATATCTCACCTTTTACATGACAACATAAAAAATTGACCCGTGCAGCCATGAATATACTGCATCTTGCTATATAATTAAAAACAAATCTATATTTCAGGATGAATAACCTTTAGAATAGAATTTATCTTAAATAGAAACTATATTTAGATAAGATTTCCCCCCCCTCAAAAAGCATATTTTATTTAAAAAAAATAATAAAAAAAATCCTATTGAAAGGTACATCAGCTCCCACAATTGTTAGTTTAAAAAAATAGATCATCCCGTTATTACTCATTCCCCAATTTTGCATAACCAACACTGTTAAATTTATACACTTTTTACCTCTGATTAGTTACCTTGTATCTAAGCCTCTGCAGACTGCCCCATTATTTCAGTTCTTTTCCCATGAAGAAATCAATATTTGTTTGCATGAGGGTGTTTTAAAAAAAAAAATGATCTTAAATTCTTCCTTCAGATGTGTGGTTTTCAGAGGTTGAAGTGGTGTGGGGGGTGGACTGCTGCATTCTAGATATCTTGTTGACCCATTAGAGAACTTTACCAACTTCTAGAGCATTAATCAAAGGAGCAAAAAGGAATTGTTGAACTGTTTGTATACCCATTACAAGTGAATTAACCTTATAACGCCATTACAACGTATTTCATCCAAATTTTTCTGGGCTCTAATGCCGATGGACTGAATACAACATCCTAACCGGGTGGCTTTCCTGAAGCAACTGGCGCTTCCCTGATGGGATCGCTGTCTGGAGGGCGTGCGTAGCATCATAGGGATGCCCCCCTGACACGATCCCATCATTGAAATCTCATGATCACGTGCATGATCTCGAGATTTCAAATTGTTTACATCGGAACAGTTGTTCCAATGTAGACACTTTTAACACTGGCAGAAAAGGGTTAATAAATGCTATTGGAAAGAATAAAATACTATGGCATGGTATTGAAGTGCTGTTTCAAGTTGTGCATGTAATGAGCACAACTTCCTCTGAGCAGACAAAATACCACAGTTCAAATAATTCAGGTACATTGTAAGTAACCATTTTAAGGTGGATAAAAGGGCCTTTTGTACACTATTTTTAAGAGGGAGTTTCTTTTGGCTGTTAAAGGACCGTTTAACTAAATATAAATATTTTTATTTATAATTTCAAACAAGGTTGTAGTATACCTTTTTTATTATTTTGCCCCTTTTCCTGTAATTGGATGTCTCCAAATTGTGAGATTTAGAGATTCACATGGCTGGCTTCACAAGCCTAACCCTGCTACATGTCTGTCCCTTATTGGCATCTGCAGAGCTTTAACTGATACTAAACTGCAGAACAATTAAGATCTTGCGAACAAATTGAGTAAATATTCTTAAGTATCCCAATAACAAGGCATGTAGCTGGTGGAGTATGACTACTAAAATTCGTTGCAGCAAACCAGGTTCAGCATGTGTTCAGCTAGCTCCCAGTAGTGCATTGCTACACCTTCAAGGACACCAAGAGAAAGAATTGAATTTGATTACCAAAGTAAATTGGATATTTTTGTTCCTAAGATATGGTAAGTCCACTTCTTCATAAATTACTGTTGGGAATACCACTCCTGGCCAGAAGGAGGAGGCAAAGAGCACCACAGTCAAACTGTTAAGTATCCCTTCCCTTCCCACAAACCCCAGTCACTGTCTTTGCCTTAAGTGCAAGGAGGAGGTGATGTTTTAGTGTCTGAAATAGATTGGATTTATTTCACTTCAATCAAGATTTTATTATTTTGAAAGCCAGAGTAGGTTTACTCTGATCTTTCTTCTCAAGATTGGGTTTAGCTGTACTCTTAGTCTCTTCAGTAGGTCAGTGGTGGCTTTCAAGCAGTTAGGAACTTGTGAGGTGGGCCTCACTGCGTTTTCTTAACATTTTGCTGCCCCTGTATAGAAAACCGGAGTAGGTTTACTCTGATCTTTCTTTTTTTCTACAGGTCTCTGAGGAGTGGCATCCTCTTACGCTGTGTAGGCTGTCCTGCCGGATGGCTAGACTGCAGGTAAGTGCTTTTGTCTTCTAGGTATGGAGACTGTGCACTTAATAATAAGGTAGAGTTTGTAAGGATATGTACAGGCAGGGAGCAGGCACTATTTATTGTGACAGGGGACTTCGGGGGGGTCTACTTTTTATTGGTAAAGTATTCATTCTTTTAATTTTGAGTGATGTTGTAAGCTTGATAGCTTAATTTGCTCTTAATTGCTTAAAGAGCCATATAAGTAGTTAATTTTGTCACAGAGCTCTAACAGCAGCTAGCAGAATAATGCTGTGTTGCTCTCAGTATGATTACACCGTAACATTGCTACTATGGAGGCTGTGTTTAGTTTGAAGCCTTTTGTGCAGGAACACTGCTGACATGCTAAAAACTAGAGTTGGTCTGAGTTTATAACAATGTATTGAATGTGAATGATACGCACTTTACGGTATCTGCTGAAATCTTCTTTTTTTTTTTTTTTTTGATAGAAAAACAGGCTGGTCGGCATGGAAGCTCTATGCCATTTGTTTTTTTGTCAGCTTGATTTGTATAGCTAAATTGATCCTTTCAATTTATCAGGTTTCTGCTGCAGAACATACACTGCACTGTCCTAGTTCGGCTCTTATGTCTGTCTTTTCCCTGGCTAAGCCTTTAAGCTGTATGTACAGCTATGCTATTCTAAGGGATCCTGCAGCAGCTATGTTCCATTGTTTAGTGACAATACTAGATATTTACATATGGTAAATAATGTATTGGTTCCAAATAATTTTGTATTTAAAAATTTTAATTTGGGTGTATCGGTCTTTTCTTATAGGCCTGCTATGCCCTGTTGCACAATTAGTTTCACATATGCAATTCTGTGCTGCATCATTAGTTCCTTTTTTCATATATTAAGATAGAATGTTGCCCACTGAGCCATAGGTCCCTCAGGATGATGCTGTTCAGGCAATGCCACAGCTTTCTACTTAAACATCCCAAGCCTCTATGGCGTCACATACAGTGCCCTGAGGTTCCTCTCAATCTCCTAGAGGAGTGTATTTGCCTGCAGAGTTTTACAGCTCGGGTATCCTCTGTGGTACCTGTAGCTTTATCTGCTTTTCCTTTCCTACAGGAAAAACGCTAGAGGACATTTTTAAAGAATTCAGATAGTAAGGTTTCTGCTCCACTTTATGCTACGCTAGTTGTTCTTATAGGTCTGAGGATTCACCAGTAGCTTCTGAGGGTGAAATCTCAGATTCAGACAGTATAATTCCTTCATCTGATACTGAAGTGGTTTCCTTAAGATGTATGCTTTAACACCTTGTGTATTGTTAATAGAGGTTTTAGCTACCTAGGAGTGTAGCTGAAATGGAGACCCCCATGTGACAGTGCAGCAGTGGATGCTGTGTCTGAAGCAGAATCAGGTTTATGTAAGAGCCAGAAGGTTAAGAGAGTGGGAGATGAAGAGATCATGGATAGAAGTGAGCTTGTTGCAAACAGAGCGAGAGTTTCAGAGTGCACAAGTGAAGGGGTCAGGTGGTTTTAGATGTAAGAGGAATGCGATTAAGGTTACCAGAGTTTAGTTTATGAAGCCTATTGAAAGGCACACAAGGATGTGAAAGGCTAGGAGGTTGTGAGGGACCAGGATTAGGGGAGATGCCACCAGAAGCTAGTATGAGCAAGAGGGAGAGTGACATGAGATGAGAAGCAGATTTGCAGTAATGAGACTGTTTGTTTTTTGGCTGAAGTGCAGGGGGGAGAGTGTTTAGGAATAGGTAAAGTTCATGAGTACAAAAGTAAGGTGAGTATAAGAGAGATGGGCTAATGAACAGTGCAGGTGGAGAGGGAGAAGGAGTAATTGAGTAATGTAGTTTGTTATAGAGACAAGAGGTAGCAAAAGGAATATGAAGATATTAAGCATTATTATGAAAGTGGGAACCAAGTAAACACATAAGACAGTGTTACAGCAGCACTTGCAAAAGGATACAATGAGATACATAAAACATAGTATTACAAGAGTACTTGCCTTGTGTCTTGCCCCTTGCCCAATCCTTGTTGAATTCTTGTATAATTCTTAAAAATTAGTGCCTCACTTATAAAATATTCACTTTGAAAATGTGAACATATGCTATTAATAATTACACTGCCCTGTAAGCAATGCAAGCCCCTGTGCAATGCACATCCCAGATTAGTGTGGAATATATACAGGCAGGGTGGTCAGCTGAGTCCACTAAATTTAGTTGATTGCGACTCAGACAGTTGGTAAGGCCAATTGGAATGTTAGATTCTGGTTAGGGTGAGATGAGTTAAGTAAACAGACAATAACATTTGGAGGGGGTTAAAACTGTGACATAAGACAACTATACATTTTAGAGTTATAGCAAGTATAAGGATTGAGCATCACATGGCAATTAACTAGACATTAGAATTGAGACATTGGGAAAAACCATTACAATAAATGCAGGACTTAATTTTAACAGCCTAAATTCATGTGCTCAATATACATATACACAGAGACTTGGCGTAAAATGACAGAAAAGCAGGGAATAGCAGGATTTCAATGCAGGGCCTTAATTCACATACCTGAAAGCAGAAGAGACAATAGGTTAAGTCAGCATTCCTTAGCAGATGTCAGTAGGCAGTTTGTTAGTTAGTAACTAGCATTGTGGAGAGTATCGAGTGTAATTCTTGTATAATTCTTAAAAATTAGTGCCTCACTTATAAAATGTTCACTTTGAAAATGTGAACATATGCTATTAATTACACTGCTCTGTAAGCAATGCACGCCCCGGTCTTGTCTTAATAGACTTGCCTGTCGGGCATTGTGGTCAGCTGAGAAGCCTACCTGTGGCTTAGTGGTACAGCCTAGGTTTTCAATCTTGGATACCTATTTCCTCCGTTTGCTCTCCTTCCACGAGTCATTGCTCGTGCCAAGCAGGAGAGAGCATCAGTGATTCTAATAGCCCCTGCGTGGCCTTGCAGGATCCGATTTGCAGACCTAGTGGAAATGTAGTCTCTCCCATCTTGGAGACTGCCTCTGAGGAAGGACCTTCTGATGCAGAGTTCCTTCCTTCATTCAAATCTCATTTTTCTGAAGCTGTTTGGAGATTGAACGCTTAGTTTTGTCTAAGCGTGTTTTTTTTTATTTTTGAGTTGGTAATTGAGACCATGATTCAGGCTCGCAAGCCAGTTACTAGAAAGATTTACCATAAGATATGGGATAAATATCTTTATTGGTGTGAATCCAAGGGTTACACTTGGATTAGGGTCAGGATTCCTAGAATTTTGTCTTTTCTCCAGGATCAGGGTACTGACTGATAAATCCTTCTTCAGAAGGGTCAGATTTCTGCATTATCTATTTTGCTACATCAGTGCCTGGCAGATGTGCAAATCTTTTTGTCAGGCTCTGGTCAGAATCTGGCCTGTGTTTAAGTCTGTTGCTCCTCCTTGAAGCCTTAACCCTGTTCTTAAAGTTTTTGCAGCAGGCTCCGTTTGAGCCATTGCCTTCTTTAGATATTAAGTTATCTTGGCAGGTTTTGTTTCTCATTGCTATCTCTTCTGCTCAAAGTGTCGGAACTCTTAGCTTGCAGTGTGATTTGCCTTATCTTTCATGTCGATAAGGTGGTTCTTCGTACAAAGTTAGGTTTCCTTCCTAGAAGTGATTTTGGACAGAAATATTAATCAGGAAATTGTTGTTCCTTCTCTGTCCTAGTCCTTGTCATAAGGAATGTTTGTTGCACAACTTGGATGTTGTGCGTGCTTTAAAATTTTATTTACAGGCGGTAAATTTTCGCCAGTCTTCTGCCCTGTTTGTTCAGAAAGCTTCTGTTACTTCTCTCTCCCTCTGGTTGAGAAGTTTAATTAGTTTTTGCTTATGAGACTGCTGGTCAGCAGCCTTTTGAGAGAATTACAGCTCATTTCACTAGAGCTGTTTCCGCTTCTTAGGTTTTCAAAAATGAAGCTTCTGTAGAACAAAGGCTACGACTTCGTCTTCTCTGCATACTTTTTCCAAATTTTGATCTTTTTGTCTCAGCTGAGGCTTTTTTTCCCCAACAGTAATTGATGAAGCCGTGGACTCGCCATATCTTAGGAAAGAAAACTAGATTTATTCTTACCTGATAAATCTTTCTTTCCGGATATGGTGAGTCCACGGCCCCGCCCTTTATTTTTAGACAGTTTTCTTTTTACTGAACCTCTACACCTTTTTTGTGCTACACTCTTTTTTTTTTTTTTTTTTTTTTCCTCCATTACCCTTTGTGGGAAGGGGAGTGATACCTAACAGCTTTGCTGTGGTGCTCTTTGCCTCCTCCTGCTGGCCAGGAGTGGTATTCCCAACAGTAATTGATGAAGCTGTGGACTCGCCATATCCTGAAGAAACTTATCAGGTAAGCCTTAATCTTGTGGGGTTTTTTTTGTTTTTGTTCTGTTAATTGTTTGCTCTATCTGAATCATGAAAGGGGGGAAAATGCTTCTTTTGTGTTTTTTTTGTTTTGTTTTTTTTCTTAACAAGAAAAACTTTCTTGTATCAGTCTTGTACCGTTTATTGATTGGGACCCAGCATCTCCATAAATAAATTATTGGCTAACAAACCCTAATTATTTTGAAAGTGTTGAAAATGGCGGCGCTGTTTCACCTCCAGGGAACCAAGCTGCCCACGTCCTGAGTCAACCTTGTTGCTTTCACCTCCAAAATAAGAGCTCACAATAGTGTAGCAGATTTCAGACAATGTGGTAGGCGCACAAACTGGTTATACTCAGAAGATTGCTGTTAAAATAAGACTTTATTTAAATCATCACAAAGGTGTCTTCAGGTGCAGCTTCAGGTTTTATTTAAAATACAGCTCAACGTGATTTGAGCTAAAAGAAGCCTTTATCAAGAGCATAAAGTTAAAACAATTTCTGGAACAAATGGTTAACCCTAATGAGCTTGCCTCCATAAAGTTGATGCAGACAATTATATGTACACCCTTTGCCCACTTTGCCATAAAGCTGCACTTTTGTTGAACATCTGGGATAAACTGTACAAATCCTTTGTTGAAAGGAGAATGCCCTCCAATTTTGGTGTTGGACTGCCTTTCTGGATATGGATATCAGACTGATGTATTACAGGAAAGTTCTTATTTATGAAATGGTAACCTTTTGCCCACTTGTGCTTGGGTGGATAATGCCTCAAAACCTAGAATAGGTATTTAAAAAAAAAAAAAAAAAAGGATGCTGTCTCGGACATGATTTCTAGAGACTGGTCTAAACCAGGTATGTCTCTTACTCCTCCTACAAGGTTTAAAAAGTTGTATTCTTTACCTGCTGCTAATTTAGATTTATGGGAAACTGTTCCAAGGTGAATGGGACCATTTCCACTCTGGCTAAATGTTCTATTCCTTTGGAAGTCCGAACTGCTTTGAAGGACCCTTTTAGACAGAATATTAGAATCTTTTCATAGAAGGGCCTTTTTACATGCTGGTTATATTATCAGGCCAGCTATTTATATTGCCGATTGTATCTGCTTCTACTTACTGGTTGTCAATCCTTTCAGAGCAATTTCCTGATGACCCTGTTAGTGCACATCTATTGGGTTTGCTTCAAAGTATTTTATTTGTGTTGTTGTGTTTGACATGAAGATACATGTCATTAGCATTTTTTGCCAGGAGGGCCTTTTGGCTTAAATCCTGGTCAGCTGATATGGTGTCTAAATCTAGATGGTCTCTTCCTTTCATGGAAATAAGTTATTTGGTACTGATTTAAACTCCATTAAACTAGTACTGGAGGTAAAGGGGTTTTCTTCCTCAAGACAGTCTAAAGGGAAATCCAAAGCATCTAAATGTTTTTGTTCCTTTTCATCAGAATAAGAAACAGAAAGCTGACTCCTCTGCTCAAAAGAAAGATTTATCTGGTTTAGTCTGGAGACCTAATACTAACTGGAACAAGTCAACGCGGGGTCAGAGATCTATCCCTACTTCTAAAACAGCATTAAGGTGCGGCCCCCAACCCAGAAGTTCTGGTAGGGGGCAGATTAAGCCTCTTTCAGGAGGCTTGGTTTCAATCTGTTCCAGAACCCTGGGTCCGGAATAGTGTTTCTCAGGGATATTGAATAGGATTCATAAGGCCTCTCAGAGGAAGTTTTTTTTTTTCTGTCCAATGTTCCAAAGAATCCTGTAAAAGCTCAAGCTTTTCTTCACTCTGTTTCAGATCTGATAGATAAGGGATTGATTGTTTGGTTTCCATTGCAGGACCAGAGGTGGGACTTTATTCAAATCTATACATTGTTCCAAAGAGGGAAAGCATTTTCATACCAGTTCTGAATCTAACGACTAAACAAATTTGTAAGGATTCGATCTTTGAAAATGGAAACTATCAGCTAGGTCAGTTTATGTCCACAATAGATTTGAAGGATGCTAACCATGCTCCTATTAACATTTTTGAGTTTCTGAGGTTTGCTTTACTAGACAAGCATCTTCAGTTTGTTGCTCTACCATTTGGTCTGGCTACAGCTCCAAGAATATTTACAAACTTTCTGGGTACTCTTTTGTCTGTGATCAGAACTCTGGGTATTGCAGGGTTTACTTACCTGGACAATATTTTGATTTAAGCTCAGTCTTATCCTTTAGCAGAATCTCACACTAACAAACTCTCTTTTTTCACTTCAAAAGCATGGTTGGAGGATCAAGTTTTCTAAGGGTTCTTTGGTTCCTTAGACAAAGGTTACTTTCTTGGGTTTACAAATAGACTCAGTATCCTTGAGTCTTTCTGTAACAGAGCAGAGGCAGTTAAGATTGGTGTCAGCTTGTCTAATCCTTCAGTCTTTTGCATTTGATTGGTTTCACATAAGGCCTCTTCAGCTTTTATATGCCCCGTCAACAGTGCAGGGATTATACCTGGCTGTCACAAAATATATTTTGAGATCTCAGTAAAAGTCAGTCTCTAACTTGGTGGCAGGATAATCAGTGTAATATTCAGGTGGCTTCTTTTGTTCATCCTACCTTTTCTGTAATCACTACAGATGCAAGTTTTTCAGGTTGGAGAGCTGCCTGGGGGTCTTGACAGCACAGGTGGTTTGGGATCCTTGGGACGCAAGGTTACCAATCAATGTTCTAGAACTCTGCAATTTTCAGGGCCCTTCAAGTTTGGCCTCTGTTGAAAAGGGTGTCTCATCTGTTTTTAGACAATGTCACAGCAGTGGTTTATATAAAAAAAATCAGAAGGAACTCTGCGTTCCCTGGAAACTATGGATGTGTTTCGGATTCTCTTCTGGGCAGAAGCCAATTCTTATATAGTTTCTGCAATTCACATCCCAGGAGTGAATAATTGAGTGAGACTTTCTGTCATCTCTACACCCAGAGGGGTCTCTTCACCAGGATGTGTTCATTCAGATTGTGGCTCTTTGGGGTCTCCCAGAAATAGATCTGATAGCCTCTTGATTGAACAACAAACTTCCCAGGTACTTTGTGAGGTCCAGGGATCCACAAGCAGAGTTAGTGGATGCTCTTAGTTATTTTGTCATTTCAGCCTTCTTATCTGTTTCCACCTCCTGGTTCTTCCCAGAGTGATTTTCCAAGATATAACTAGAGAAGCAGTTAGTAATCCTGATTGCCCCAGCTTGGCCTCGCAGGATTTGGTATGCAGATCCATTTCTGATGTCCAGTTGCCCTCTTTGGTTTCTTCATTTGCGGTCAGACCTTCTGTCCCAAGGTCCTCCTTTTTCCATTTAGATTTCAAATCTCTAAACTTGATGGCATGGATATTGAACGCTTAGTTCTGAGACATAGGGGTTTCTGATTCTGTGATTGAAACTCTTATTCCAGCTCCTAAACCTGTTGGTAAGACTGATCAAAAGGACTGGAAGGCCTTTTATTTCTTGGTGTATAGATCATGATTTTTTTTTTTTGCTGGAAGGTCTAGATAAAGGTCTATCTGCCAGTTCTCTGAAAGGTCAGATTTCAGCTTTCACTTTTGTTCCACAGAAAGATTGCTAATCTTCCTTATGTTCATTGTTTTGTTCATGCTTAAATTTTTATTAAAGGGACAGTCTAGGCCAAAAAACTTTCATGATTCAGATGTAGCATGTACTTTTAAACAATTTTCCAAATTTACTTTTATCACCAATTTTGCTTTGTTCTCTTGGTATTCTTAGTTGAAAGCTTAACCTAGGATGTTCATATGCTAATTTCTTAGACCTTGAAGGCCACCTCTTTTCAGAATGCATTTTAACAGTTTTTCACCACTAGAGGGTGTTAGTTCACGTATTTCATATAGATAACACTGTGCTCGTGCATGTGAAGTTATCTGGGAGCAGGCACTGATTGGCTAAACTGCAAGTCTGTCAAAAGAACTGAAATAAAGGGGCAGTTTGCAGGCTTAGATACAAGATAATCAGAGATTAAAAGTATATTATTATAACTGTTGGTTATGCAAAACTGGGGAATGGGTAATAAAGGGAATATCTATCTTTTAGTCTTTCTTCTCCATGGAGTCTTAACCTATTAAGGGTTTTGCAGGCTCCTCTTGTTCCTATTCATAAATTGGACATTAAACTTTTTCTTGGAAACTGTTCTGGCTATATCCTCTCCTAGAAGTTTCTGAATTGTCTCCTTTTTCATGTGAGCCTCCTGGTTTGTTTTTTTTGGGGGGGGGGGGTGGTATTTATTATTATTTTTTTAAAAATCAGGATAAGGCTGGTTTACGGATGTTTACTATACTATTTCGCCTAAGGTTGTTTCTTCAGAGAGCATTGGCAGAAAATGTGTTCCTCCTTTGTGTCCTAATCCTAAAAATGTCTCTGAAAGATTTTTGCATTCTCTGTTAGGGCTTTGAAGTATGTTGATTTTTAGACACACTTCTATTTTTTTTTTTTATTTTTTTTTTCTGGCTCTATGAAAGTTGAGAAGCTTGTTCTTTAGCCTCTTGGTTAAAACTTTTTGATTCACAAAGCTTATGTGGAGGCACATCTGCCTCTGCATCGCAGTTGATTACTGCTCATTCTATGAGGTCTGTTGCCACTTCCTGGGCTTTTAGGAATGAGGCTTCAGTTGAAAAAATTTACAATGCATCTACTTGGTGGTCTTTGCATACTTTTACTAAATTCTACCAATTTTTATGTTTTTGCTTCTTCTAAAGCTGCCTTTGGTAGAAAGGTTCTTCAGGCAGTTGTCTGATTGCTTTGCCTGTTTAAAGTGCATTTAAAGGGTTGTGGATTTATTTTCTCATATACATACATACATACATATATACACACACATATATATGTATAATATATATTCCTCCCTTTATTACTTGTGGGCTCTCAACACCTGTATGAAAGAAAACACAACTTATGCTTACCATTATGAAAAAAAACGAATTTATCAGGTGAGTCCACAAGACCCCACCCTATGTTTTCTATGGTTAGGTTAAATTTATTTCTGGCACATCTTTTTCCCTGCTTCCTTTTATGGCTCTTATTCCTTTTTTTTTTTTTCTTACCTCATTTACTTGGCTATGTTCGACTGAGGTATGTGGGAAGGGTTTTGTAGAGCTCTTGGGGTTTGGGAGTCTTTGCCGCCTCCTAGTGGTGAAGTGATTCTCTGCCTCCTAGTGGTGAAGTGATTCTCATGAGTAATGGCTCGGGGACTCTCCACCAGGAAATAAATGTAATTTATTTTTAAGCATAAATTGTTATGTAATATAAAACCCACATTGTGCCATGGAGTGCCACCCGACCCTCAGAGCTCTGATAATTCTTCCATCGCTCTGATATTAGACAATGTTCAAAGCAAGAGTACAACTAGGCTCTTCCCCTCCCCCCCCTCAACTATCTGCAAGCTATAGAAAATTTGCCTGCTAATTTTGCCAGGGCTGATAAAGTATGGAGCGGACTCAGTTCAAAGTACCCGTGTCACAGAAAACAAGTCATTTTTGAAATATTAGACAACTCCACTAAATGTGTAAATAGGAACCAATTTTGCCACATCCTCTTCAACGTAGTGTGGTTTGGAAAAATTATGTGAAGTTTCAGGGACCACGCAACATCTCATAAGGAGTTTTTTTTATTTTTTTGTTTGTTTTTTTGTTTGTACAATGTTGCACAATGAATAGCTGATCTAGTGTATGATATGGCTAGGAACCAATCTTTATTTGCACTAATTGCTCTTCACTCTCCTGTCTTAATTTAATGAACGCTGGGCAGTTATGTATTTGGTAGTGGCATGAAAGTTAGCTAGATACCTCTGTTCAGTAATGTCTAAGGTCTCGTATATGCCAGCAGAGTGAATAGTTGTGTTTTTTTTTTTACTTTGTTTTTTTTTAAATTTTATTTCTGGTAAAGGGCTTTTGTTTTTAGCAGTTTGGCTGTAACTCAGGTTTTTATACACAAATGTAACTTTAAAAAAAAAAAAAAGCCAGATTTCAGCCTCTTTATAAAAATATGCAGTTTTGAAGAATGAAATGTGTATGGCCTATAAACTTGGCTCTTACCCCTGCTATTTTCATTAAGCTCAAAGGAATCTGTCTTAGCACATTTTATGTATGTTTTGGGCTACGCAACTCTGTTTACTAACTTTTCCTTTTACTTCATGTTTCTATCCAGTTGCTTTTCCAAGGTGTTTGTGTAGCTTCTACTCACACAGTAGTTACAGAAGGAGATTTTCAGGCAAGTGCTATTTTAATGTCCCTTTTTAAAGCCATCCTAATCCTAGAGCAATCGGAGGTTCAGAAGCTTCTCATCATTAATAGTGTTCCAGACCAAGGGTCGGAAGACAAAGCTTTCCTATGGTTACCACAGATTTCGTTAAGACATAGTGCGCAAAACCTCTTTAAATGGATTTTAAATAAATCTTGCTTGTTCCCCACTCCCTAGAGAGGCTTAAAAGTCTATGTAACCTGGGTTTTCAAAATGCTGCAAATTACCTAAACCATCCCAAAATTTAAAAAAAAAATCACACATTGTAGCCTAATACAGCATATATATATATACACATACACACACACACACACACACACACACACATACTGTATGTATTGTGCTGTTATGCCATGCCTCCTACAAACTACCCCTGCACTGGGAGTAAAAAAACAAGCAAAGTTTAAAAAATATGTCACACTGTTGTCAGTCTGCCGTGGCACACCTGAGGATCTCTCACGGCACACTGGTTGAAAAACACTGACCTAAACCATTTACCTGATTTCTAGCATTTGCAGGTTTAAAGAATTTGTTTTGTGGTCTTTCTACACAAAGGAAATAATTGAATTTTCTTTTAAAGTCTAAATGTTAATTCTCTTATGAACTTTCTTCTTTGTTCCTTCATCTACCACTCTTATCTATGCAGACAATCATTGATACTTTAATATGCAAGAGAGTATTTGCAGTTTGAGCATTATTGGTCGAATCCCAGCTTTTTTTTTTTTTTTGTTCTGGTGTGTGTATTTTATGCATCTATACCCCCCAGGTTCAGGGCTTTTGTATTTAAAGTAAATGTCAAGTTACTAATAGTGCCCCACGGCATCGGATAGACTTTTAAAAATTAACAAGGATTCATAAAATCTTTTATATGTATATATTTTCCTGAATTTTTACCTATTTACTGCGGCGACAATAAGTGCAGCTCTCCCACCCACCATATAGTCAAATTGACTGACAGGTGACGATTTGTAAAATAACTAATCCTTGTTCCCCCACCCCGGGCTGTGACGTTTACGCAAAGGGGCTGATTGCCCTGATGGGAACAAGTATTAGTTATTTTACAAATCATCTGTCAATTTATTTGACAATATGGTGGGTGGGAGAGCTGCACTTATAGTCGCAGCGGTAAATAGGTAAAAATTATGCAAATATATACATATAAAAGATTTCATGAATTAAACCCTTGTTAATTTTTAAATTTTGCATAATTTTTACCTATTTACCGCAGCGACCATAAGTGCAGCTCTCCCGCCCACCATATTGTCAAATTAATTGACGGATGATGATTTGTAAAATAACTAATCCTTGTTCCCATCAGGGCGTTCAGCCCCTTTGTGTAAACGTCATGGCCCGTCAATTTGACAATATGGTGGGTGGGAGAGCTGCACTTATTGTCGCAACAGTAAATAGGTAAACATTCTGCAAAATATATACATAAAAATTAACAAGGTTTTAATTCATAAAATCTTTTATAAGTATCAAATGCTGTGGAGCACTATTAGTAACTTGACATTCACTTTAAGTGATCAATTTAGATAAGGTTTTTTTTTACCTTGAGAACCTTAGTGGCTGTGGGGTGTTTGTTTTTTTTTTTTTTTTTTAAATTCTAGTCTTGAGATTCCATTCTTGCCCCACTGGGTGTTCAGGGTCCCTTTTTTTGATGGTCACATTTCTTGACTAACTTCCTAACCTTCTTATGTTTTCAGACATGAGGCAGGCATAAGGTTGCCACCTTTTGCCCAAAAGATTCCTGGACACTTTTTAAATGGGGGTGGAGAGGGTGTATCGCAGGGCGTGTCTTGGGGGCATGGCTTCTCACTGCCTCAAATTCAATATGAAATCAAATTTATATATCTACATGTGTGTAGATGTAGAGATAGATATAGATAGATATAGAGATATATAAAACTCTGATGAAGCGCATGCAGGAAACGCGTCAGATCTAACCCTGCACACTGATTGTGTCTTCCACCTGTCTGCTCCATAAGCTATCCACTTCTTATAAATAAATATATATATATATATATATATATATATATATATATATATATATATATATTATATATATTATATATATTATATATATTATATATATTATATATATTATATATATTATATATATATATATTATATATATATATATATATTATATATATATATTATATATATTATATATTATATATATTATATATATATAATATATACACAATATAAACTCAGTACCCATGTTTACAGTGGCAGAAGTGCATAAAAAAGTCATACCTTTTGAACTGTCCCGTACAGTTACCCAATTCAACAACCCCTCTTACTTGCCCTTATGCCCCTGAGGTGATAAACCTTGCATTGCAAGACTGTCACTCATGAGAACAAACCTCAAATATTTAAACATACTGTTAAAATACTTTTGTTATTTATATTTATTCTGTTATTTTTATCCTAAAAAAAACACATTTAACTACACATACTAATTTGGACACAGATTCATGATATTAATACTATTAGAAAGTAAGTTGCATAAGGGGTTAAACAATACTAGCTACAAATTGTATAAATTTCACATATCGTACTATACACACCCATTTTCTTGATAAACTGTTAAATCCTTACGGCTAGATTTAGAGTTGGGCGGTAGCCGTCAAAACCAGTGTTAGAGGCTCCTAACGCTGGTTTTTACCGCCCTCTGGTATTTGGAGTCAGTCAGGAAATGGTCTAATGCTCACTTTGCAGCCGCGACTTTTCCATACCGCAGATCCCCCTACGCCATTTGTGTATCCTATCTTTTCAATGGGATCTTTCTAACCCCGGTATTTAGAGTCGTGGCTGAAGTGAGCGTTAGAAATCTAACAACAAAACTCCAGCCGCAGAAAAAAGTCAGGAGTTAAGAGCTGTATAAACCGGCGTTAGCCCAGAAAGCTCTTAACTACTGTGCTCTAAAGTACACTAACACCCATAAACTACCTATGTACCCCTAAACAGAGGCCCCCCCACATCGCCGCCACTCGATTAACATTTTTTAACCCCTAATCTGCCGACCACACGCCACTGCCACCTACGTTATCCCTATCAACCCCTAATCTGCTGCCTCTAACACCGCCAACCCCTATATTATATTTATTAAACCCTAATCTGCCCCCCTCAACGTCGCCTCCACCTGCCTACACTTATTAACCCCTAATCCGCCTCACTCCCGCCTCAATAACCCTATAATAAATAGTATTAACCCCTAATCTGCCCTCCCTAACATCGCCGACACCTAACTTCAAGCATTAACCCCTAATCTGCCGACTGGAGCTCACCGCTACTATAATACATTTTTTAACCCCTAAAGCTAAGTCTAACCCTAACTTAAATATAATTTAAATCTAACGAAATAAATTAACTCTTATTAAATAAAGTATTCCTATTTAAAGCTAAATACTTACCTGTAAAATAAACCCTAATATAGCTACAATATAAATTATAATTATATTGTAGCTATTTTAGGACTTATATTTATTTTACAGGTAACTTTGTAATTATTTTAACCAGGTACAATAGCTATTAAATAGTTAAGAACTATTTAATAGTTACCTAGTTAAAATAATTACAAAATTACCTGTAAAATAAATCCTAACCTAACACTACACTATCAATAAATTAATTAAATAAAATACCTACAAATAAATACAATGAAATAAACTAACTAAAGTACAAAAATTAAAAAAATATTTACAAACATTAGAAAAATATTACAACAATGTTAAACTAATTCCACCTACTCTTAGCCCCCTAATAAAATAACAAAGCCCCCCAAAATAAAAAAATGCCCTACCCTATTCTAAATTACAAAAGTTCAAAGCTCTTTTACCTTACCAGCCCTGAAAAGGTCCCTTTGCGGGGCATGCCCCAAAGAATTCAGCTCTTTTGCCTGTAAAAAAAAAACCATACAGTACCCCCCCCCCAACATTACAACCCACCACCCACATACCCCTAATCTAACCCAAACTCCCCTTAAATAAACCTAACACTAAGCCCCTGAAGATCTCCCTACCTTGTCTTCACCTCACTGGGTTCAGCGATCGGTCCAGAAGAGGGTCCGAAGTCTTGATCCAAGCGGCGGCTGAAGAACTCCATCGGGCTGAAGTCGGAAGTCCATCATCGGGATGAAGTCT
This sequence comes from Bombina bombina, assembly GCF_027579735.1. Classification (NCBI taxonomy): domain Eukaryota; kingdom Metazoa; phylum Chordata; class Amphibia; order Anura; family Bombinatoridae; genus Bombina; species Bombina bombina. The sequence continues at coordinate 866,625,593 of NC_069503.1, read as the reverse complement.
TCTATCAAGCCACATCTTCAATTTTCTTTCTTGCGGAGCCATCTTCTTCCCAGCCGACGCGGATCCAACCTCTTCAAGCGACCCCTACTCGCCGAATGACGGTTCCTTTAAATGACGTCATCCAAGATGGCGTCCCTCGAATTCCGATTGGCTGATAGGATTCTATCAGCCAATCGGAATTAAGGTAGGAATATTCTGATTGGCTGATGGAATCAGCCAGTCAGATTCAAGTTCAATCCGATTGGCTGATCCAATCAGCCAATCAGATTGAGCTTGCATTCTATTGGCTGTTCCGATCAGCTAATAGAATGCGAGCTCAATCTGATTGGATCAGCCAATCGGATTGAACTTGAATCTGACTGGCTGATTCCATCAGCCAATCAGAATATTCCTACCTTAATTCCGATTGGCTGATAGAATCCTATCAGCCAATCGGAATTCGAGGTACGCCATCTTGGATGACGTCATTTAAAGGAACCGCCATTCGGCGAGTAGGCGTCGCTTGAAGAGGTTGGATCCGCGTCGGCTGGGAAGAAGATGGCTCCGCTCCGGAAGAAAGAAGATTGAAGATGCGGCTTGATAGACTTCAGCCCGATGATGGAGTTCTTCAGCCGCCGCTTGGATCAAGACTTCGGACCCTCTTCTGGACCGATCGCTGAACCCGGTGAGGTGAAGACAAGGTAGGGAGATCTTCAGGGGCTTAGTGTTCGGTTTATTTAAGGGGGGTTTGGGTTAGATTAGGGGTATGTGGGTGGTGGGTTGTAATGTTGGGGGGGGTATTGTATTTTTTTTTTATTTTTTTTTTACAGGCAAAAGAGCTGAATTCTTTGGGGCATGCCCCGCAAAGGGCCCTTTTCAGGGCTGGTAAGGTAAGAGCTTTGAACTTCTTTAATTTAGAATAGGGTAGGGCATTTTTTTTTTATTTTGGGGGGCTTTGTTATTTTATTAGGGGGCTTAGAGTAGGTGTAATTAGTTTAAAATTGTTGTAATATTTTTCTAATGTTTGTAAATATTTTATTATTTTTTGTAACTTAGTTTTTTTATTTTTTGTACTTTAGTTAGTTTATTTCATTGTAGTTATTTGTAGGTATTTTATTTAATTAATTTATTGATAGTGTAGTGTTAGGTTTAATTGTAACTTAGGTTAGGATTTATTTTACAGGTAATTTTGTAATTATTTTAACTATTTTAACTATTAAATAGTTATCAACTATTTAATAGCTATTGTACCTGTTTAAAATAATTACAAAGTTGCCTGTAAAATAAATATTAATCCTAAAATAGCTACAATATAATTATAATTTATATTGTAGCTATATTAGGGTTTATTTTACAGGTAAGTATTTAGCTTTAAATAGGAATAATTTATATAATAAGAGTTAATTTATTTTGTTAGATTTAAATTATATTTAATTTAGGGGGGCTGTTAGTGTTAGGGTTAGACTTAGCTTTAGGGGTTAATCCATTTATTAGACTAGCGGCGAGATCCGATCGGCAGATTAGGGGTTAATTATTGTAGGTAGCTGGCGGCGACATTGTGGGGGCAGATTAGGGGTTAATAAATATAATATAGGGGTCGGCGGTGTTAGGGGCAGCAGATTAGGGGTACATAGGTATAATGTAGGATGCGGCGGTATACGGATCGGCAGATTAGGGGTTAAAAAAATATGCAGTTGTCAGCGATAGCGGGGGCGGCAGATTAGGGGTTAATAAGTGTAAGGTTAGGGGTGTTTAGACTCGGGGTACATGTTAGGTGCAGACTTAGGAAGTGTTTCCCCATAGAAAACAATGGGGCTGCGTTAGGAGCTGAACGCTGCTTTTTTGCAGGTGTTGGGTTTTTTTCAGCTCAAACTGCCCCATTGTTTCCTATGGGGGAATCGTGCACAAGCACGTGTTTTGAAGCTGGCCGCGTCCGTAAGCACCGCTGGTATCGAGAGTTGCAGTGGCGGTAAATATGCTATACGCTCCTTTTTTGGAGCCTAACGCAGCCATTCTGTGAACTCTAAATACCAGCGGTATTTAAAAGGTGCGGGGGGAAAAAAGCATGCGTAGCTAACACACCCCTGCTCACGGCACCCAGCCCCCGGGCTAAGAGCTCCCCTGGCCAGTTTTTTTTTTTTTTAATCTGTGTTGTTCACTGCTGCTTGCTACCAGGGGAACTCTTAGCCCGGGGGCATTTGAGGGTAGTTCCGGGACATGGGACATACAGTCCCAGACTGGGACTGTCCCGGTGATACCGGGGCGGGTGGCAACCCTAGGCATGTATTTTCCACTTTCTTTGTTGTGTTAATCTGTTAATGCTTTAAGCAGATAAAAATATATCTATCTCTCGATCTCCTTTTCTTCTATAAGATACGAGTCCACGGATTCATCCTTTACTTGTGGGATATTATCCTCCTAACAGGAAGTGGCAAAGTGCACCACAGCAGAGCTGTCTATATAGCTCCTCCCTTAGCTTCACCCCCCAGTCATTCTCTTTGCCTACTCTAAGTACTAGGAAGGGTAAAGTGAAAGAGGTGATAAAATGTTAGTTTTTATTTTCTTCCAGCAAGAGTTTTTTTATTTTATATGGTACCGGTGTGTACTATTTTCTCTCAGGCAGCAGATGGATAAAGACTTCTGCCTGGAGGCTGATGATCTTAGCATTTGTCACTAGGATCCAGAGCCATTCCCACAGAATGGCTGAGGAGTACTTAAACTTCAGTGTGAGGAACGTTTTTCATGCTATAAGCAGTGAGGTATGTTCAGTCATTTTTTTCTGGAGAGACTCTGGAATTTCAGAATTGGCTGACAGTATCCCCATGAGGGTAATGGTAAGCAGTAATCCTAAGAGAAGAGGGGTATTACTAAGCTTGCATATAGGGGCTAAGAAAATGGTTGACACTGAGTTTGAATGTTTGTGGGCAAACTTTTTTTGAACTGGGAGTGCTGATAACGTTTTTGGCAGTAACGTTTTTGATGCTTTATTGGAGGGTACACTTGGCTTCTTTTTTGGGTTTAAGAGCCCACATGGCTAGTTTGGAACTGCTCTGGTGCGGTTCATTTGGGCTGAGAGACATCGAGGGAGATGGGCGGGGCCTATTTTCGAGCCTCAGTTGCGCATTTGTATTTGCAAGGCAAGCTCCAACTCCGGTGGGCCCTTGTGGAAGTATTGGGCCAAATTGAAGCTTTACCCCGGTTTTCCAGATCCCTGAGGGCAGGTAAGTGCCACAGCAGGGCTGTGGTGAGGTGCAGGGGGTGTTTTTTCCTGATTTAAACCTTGATTAATTATCAGGTTGTTTTTTTTTTTACAGTAAGGGTTAAGTGTTCCTTTCCTTGTGGGGCAAACTTAGCTGCATCATTTGAATACTTATACAAAACATTGCAAAGATTTGATTATTTTAACCCTTTAAGGACACGGCTTTCTGTTTGCTCAATTGTTTTATGACGGAAACATTCCGTCATATGTCCTTAAGAGGTTAAAGCAGTTTTGCAGAACGTGTGCTTTTTTTTTCTCTTAAAGGCACAGTATCGTTTATAAAGAGTTATTTTTTTTCACTAAATAAAGTGTTTTCAAGCCTGTTTGTGGTCATTACTAGCCTGTTTAACATGTCTGACATTGAGGAAAGCCAAAGTTCAATGTGTTTGGAAGCCATTGTGGCACCCCCACTTAAAATGTGTCCCTCATGCAATGAAAGGGCAATAAATTGCAAAGAACATATTTTAGCTGATAAAAGTATGTCGCAGGATGATTCTCAGTCAGAAGGGAATCTGGTTATGCCATCTAATTCTCCCCAAGTGTCACAACCATTAACGCCCGCACAAGCGACGGCAAGTACTTCTAGTGCGTCTAATTCTTTCACCCTGCAAGATATGGCCTCAGTTATGAATACTACCCTCAGAGGTTTTATCTAAGCTGCTTGGGTTGCAGGGGAAGCGCAGTAGGTCCGGTGTAAGAGTAAATGCTGAGCCCTCTGACGCTTTATTAGCCATCTCCAATGTGCCCTCACAATGTTCTGAGTTGGGGGTGAGGGAATTGCTGTCTGAGGGAGAGATTTCTGATTCGGGAAAGATGTTCCCTCAGACAGACTCGGATATGACGGCTTTTAAATTTAAGCTAGAACACCTCCGCTTGTTACTCAGGGAGGTTTTAGCGACTCTGGATGATTGTGACCCTATTGTAATTCCACCAGAGAAATTGTGTAAAATGGATAGATATCTAGAGGTTCCTACTTACATTAATGTTTTTCCGGTCCCTAACAGGATTTCGGACATTGTTACAAAGGAGTGGGATAGACCAGGTATTCCCTTTTCTCCCCCTCCTACTTTTAAGAAAATGTTTCCCATATGACACCATTCGGGATTTGTGGTAGACGGTGGAGGGAGCTGTTTCTACCCTGGCTAAGTGTACAACTCTACCTATTGAGGACAGTTGTGCTTTCAAAGATCCTATGGATAAAAAAAATTAGAGGGTCTTCTAAAGAAAATATTTATTCATCAGGGTTTTCTTCTGCAACCTATAGTGTGCATTGTTCCTGTAACTACTGCAGCTGCGTTTTGGTTCGAGGCTCTTCAGGTTGAGACCCCATTAGATGATATTCTGAATAGAATTAGGGCTCTCAAGCTAGCTAATTCTTTCATTACAGATGAGGTTTTTCAACTGGCTAAATTAGCGGCAAAGAATTCAGGTTTTGCCATTTTAGCGCATAGAGCGTTATGGCTTAAGTCCTGGTCTGCTGATGTATCATCAAAATCTAAGCTTTTAGCCATCCCTTTCAAGGGTAAGACCCTATTCGGGCCTGAACTGAAAGAGATCATTTCAGACATCACTGGAGGAAAAGGCCATGCCCTTCCTTAGGATAAGTCAAATAAGATGATGACCAAACAAAATAATTTTCGTTCCTTTTGAAACTTCAAAGGTGGTCCCTCTACCTCCTCCCCTGCTGCAAAGCAAGAGGGGATTTTTGCTCAATCCAAGTCAGTCTGGAGACCTAACCAGACTTGGAACAAAGGTAAATAGGCCAAGAAGCCCGCTGCTGCCACCAAGACAGCATGAAGGGGCAGCCCCCGATCCGGGACCGGATCTAGTAGGGGGCAGACTTTCTCTCTTTGCTCAGGCTTGGGCAAGAGACGTTCAGGACTCCTGGGCTTTAGAAATCGTGACCCAGGGGTATCTTCTAGACTTCAAATATTCTCCAAGGGGGAGATTCCATCTTTCTCGAAAAGAGAGGTGTTCTTACGCGGTGTAGAAGACCTATATACCATGGGAGTAATCTGCCTAGTTCCAAAAACAGAACAGGGGCAAGGGTTTTACTCCAATCTGTTTGTGGTTCCAAAAAAGAGGGAACCTTCAGACCAATTTTAGATCTCACGATCCTAAACAAAGTCCTCAGAGTCCCATCCTTCAAGATGGAGACCATTCGGACTATTTTACCAATGATCCAGGAGGGTCAGTATATGATCACCATGGATTTAAAGGATGCGTATCTGCACATCCCTATCCACAAAGATCATCACCAGTTTCTCAGGTTTGTCTTTCTGGACAAGCATTACCAGTTTGTGGCTCTTCCCTTCGGGTTGGCCACAGCTCCCAGAATTTTCACAAAGGTGCTAGGGTCCCTTCTGGCGGTTCTAAGGCCGCGGGGCATAGCAGTAGCGCCTTATCTGGACGATATCTTAATTCAGGTGTCAACTTACCAACTAGCCAAATCTCACACGGACATAGTGTTGGCTTTTCTGAAATCCCTTGGGTGGAAGGTGAACATAAAAGAGTTCACTTATCCCCCTCACAAGAGTTCCATTCCTGGGAACTCTGAGATTCGGTAGACATGAAAATTTTTCTGACGGAGGTCAGGAACTCAAAGATTTTAACCACCTGCCAAGCTCTTCATTCCAATCCTCAGCCGTCCGTGGCTCAGTGTATGGAGGTAATCGGACTAATGGTAGCGGCAATGGACATAGTTCCTTTTGCTCGCTTGCATCTCAGACCTACAACTATGCATGCTCAATCAGTGGAATGGGGATTATGCAAATTTATCTCCTCAGATAAATCTGGATCAAGAGACCAGAGAATCTCTTCTTTGGTGGTTGTCACAGGATCATCTGTCCCAGGGAATGTGTTTCCGCAGGCCAGCATGGGTCATAGTGACGGACGCCAGCCTATTGGGGTTGGGTGCAGTCTGGTATTCCCTGAAAGCACAGGGTGTGTGGACTCAGGAGGAGGCTCTCCTCCCGATAAATATTCTAGAACTGAGAGCGATATTCAATGTGCTTCAGGCGTGGCCTCAGTTGGCTTTGGCCAAATTCATAAGATTCCAGTTGGACAATATCACGACTGTAGCATATATCAATCATCAGGGGGGAACAAAGTTTTCTAGCGATGATAGAGGTTTCCAAAATAATTAGATGGGCAGAGACTCACTCTTGCCATCTATCAGCAATCTATATCCCAGGAGTGGAGAACTGTGAAGCGGATTTTCTAAGTCGTCAGACTTTTCATCCGGGGGAGTGGGAACTCCATCCGGAGGTGTTTGCACAATTGATTCATCAATGGGGCACACCAGAATTGGATCTGATGGCATCTCGTCAGAATGCCAAACTTCCTTGTTACGGGTCCAGATCAAGGGATCCTCAAGCATTTATGGCGTAAATATCTTTATTGGTGTGAATCCAAAGGCTACTCATGGAGTAAGATAAGGATTCCTAGGATTTTGTCCTCTCTCCAAGAAGGATTGGAGAAGGGGCTATCAGCTAGTTCCCTAAAGGGACAAATATCTGCTTTATCAATTTTACTGCACAAGCGTCTGGCAGATGTTCCAGACGTTCAGTCGTTCTGCCAGGCTTTAGTTAGAATCAAGCCTGTGTTTAAACCTGTTGATCCGCCATGGAGTTTGATTTTAGTTCTTAAAGTTCTTCAAAGGGTTCCGTTTGAACCTATGCATTCCATAGATATTAAGCTTCTATCTTGGAAAGTTCTGTTTTTAGTTGCAATCTCTTCGGCTCGAAGAGTTTCTGAGCTATCTGCATTGCAATGCGACTCGCCTTATCTTGTTTTTCATGCTGATAAGGTGGTTTTGCGTACCAAACCTGGATTCCTTCCTAAGGTTGTTACTAATAAGAATATTAATCAGGAAATTGTTGTTCCTTCTCTGTGTCCTAATCCTTCCTCTAAGAAGGAGCATCTGTTACACAACTTGGACATGGTTCGTGCTTTGACGAAAATCTTTGGCGCTTGCAAGTAAAACTTTAAACATCTTCTGTCTGTTTATTCTGGAAAACGTAGAGGTCAAAAAGCTACGGCTACCTTTTCTTTTTTGGCTGAAAAGCATAATCTGTTTGGCATACAAGACTGCTGGACAGCAGTCTCCTGAAAGGATTACAGCTCACTCTACTAGAGCGGTGGCTTTCACATGGGCTTTTAAAAATGATGCTTCTGTTGAAAAGATTTGTAAGGCTGCGACTTGGTCTTCGCTTCATACCTTTTCCAAATTTTCCAAATTTGATACTTTTGCTTCTTCGGAGGCTATTTTTGGGAGAAAAGTTCTTCAAGCAATGGTTCCTTCTGTTTAGCCATCTGTCTTGTCCCTCCCGTTCATCAGTGTCCTGTAGCTTTGGTATTGTATCCCACAAGTAAAGGATGAATCCGTGGACTCGTCGTATCTTATAGAAGAAAAGTAAATTTATGCTTACCTGATAAATTCATTTCTTCTATGATACGACGAGTCCACGGCCCGCCCTGTCAATTTAAGACAGATTATATTGTTTTGATTTAAAACTTCAGTCACCTCTGCACCTTTTAGTTTCTCCTTTTTCTTCCTGTACCTTCGGTTGAATGACTGGGGGGTGGAGCTAAGGGTGAAGCTATATAGACTGCTCTGCTGTGGTGCTCTTTGCCACTTCCTGTTAGCAGGAGGATAATATCCCACAAGTAAAGGATGAATCCGTGAACTCGTCGTATCATAGAAGAAATTAATTTATCAGGTAAACATAAATTTACTTTTTTTTTTTTGAGAGGTTTTAGTAAAGTACATCAAACAATACATGGCCTTTCACATTAGAAGCTGGTTTAAATATCTTGTACAGGCTACAAAAAAGTACAGATGAAAGTGATAATACATTTGTTATGAGTATTTACCTGCAAAAGCATGCACAGTAGTATATGGGTTTTAACCAGGTATGTCATGGACACATATAGACCTATATAATTTGAACCTTATTTTTCTAGGAAATATAGCTCTTTACACAGGGGGACACTCTTGGACCTAACTAAACTTAAGGGACAAAGAGTAGAGGTAGGTTAGCTATTGTGTTAGTACAAATATTTAAGAGAAACTAGCAACTGATATTACAGATAAACAGTGATATATTATGACTTTGTTGTACATACATATTCCTCTTATAGCAAGTAGGGATCATAATAAACAGTTAAGAATAGCTGACCCACTATTATAGGGTATATTCATGTAAATGCAAAGTAATTTTAACTTCAATAGTTATACCCCTATTATATATGGTAGGATTAGGTTAGGCTTCTATTAATCATCTAATCAATAAATCCTATAGCTTATAGGTAGCCATATGTGTATATACAAACATGTAAACTGTGGTCATTGACTAGCGTGGATGACTAGCTTTTATCCAACAAAACATATGTGCATATAGCCTTTAACCGATCCCAATTTTGTCCATAGTGGTCAATTTATTGTGAAGTTTAAAGGAGCCACTCTCAGGCCATAGTACATATAAAAGTAAAAAACTAGTAACTGAATAATACTTCAACTTGTTGCCTTATATATAAATAACAGTGGGCAAGAGCCGCTTCTATATAAACTCTAAGTAGAGATATGAACACTGTAAATGGTATAATAAGTAAACACCGCTTGAGCTGATGTAGAATAGCGAAGATTAGCCAATCTGTATTATAATATATAGTACATTTTTATGGTGAGGCAATAACGTGTGCTAAAATCTGAGAGTAGCTTATCTAATGAAATATTAATAGTAAATAACTTATTTTATATTTATATATGATTATTTGATCACTCTAGGGCCTCAAATGAAATATATTTGCTTACACCAGAAACGTTATAAAGAGATAAAATAGTTGCTGTATTGGCTATATGAGTAACGGTATGGGGTAAGGTGGCTGAACTCTCAACTATAAGGACCTGAGTGTTAATAAAAGTGGACATCTGATAACTCTGCTTAAGTGAAATTTGAGCCCTTCTAAATGTATGGTAATCAACAGTGTCTTATATCCATGATAGATGATTACAATTAGGAATGGTGTGTGGGAGAGGTTGCTAATAAGCTGAAACGCCTAAATTGCGATATATCTAATCATTACAATTAATATGAAAAGACGTTATGTAGAACACTCTTTAAACCTCTAATGTGATAAATCAAAGTTAGAAATGTGAGACATATATTGTAAAAAAGACATTTAATAAGCACTAGGCTCAAGCACTAATCTGTACATATAAAATACAAAATACAAATCTGTTTAATAAAAATCAGGGATGTCTCCCTTTGGCATATGAGAAGTGCATGCAACTAAAGTCCGTTGATACCACCTTAAGATGAGTTGGGTAAAAGTTCAATATGTCCTTATAGGATACAATAGGTTAAAAACAATTTCACTTCAAAGCAATAAAGTGCTGGGAAAATTTCAGAGACGTTGGTGACACACTACCTTCGGATCGTGCGTTAAATAGACTCACCACCGGGAGTATCACCTGATACGGATAAGACTCTAACCGTTAAACACGACTCGCATCACCCTCCGATTTCGCGTTGTACAGTTCCTCAGCATGTAGGTTCAACTTCAGTGTATATCACGTGACCCTCTTGCAGCTTTCCAATTAGTCAATGCTTTAAGTTTCTGTATTCAGATGTCAGGCACTAGGAATCTTCAACAAGTACTTGTCATGTAGTAATCTTTAAGTACAAAAATGTTTTTTTCTCAATTAAAGGGACACTGAACCCAAATGTATGTTTCATGATTAAGATAGAGCATACAATTTTAAGCAACTTTCTAATTTACTCATAATCAATTTTTCTTCATTCTCTTGGTATCTTTATTTGTAAAGCAAGAATGCAAGTTTAGATGCGGCCCATTTTTTGTAAACAACCTGGGTTGTCCTTGCTGATTGGACAGAACCAATTAAAGTGCTGTCCATGGTCTGAACCAAATATTCACTGGCTCCTTAGCTTAGATGCCTTCTTTTTCAAATAACGATAGCAAAAGAATGAAGAAAAATTTATTATAGAAGAAAATTAGAAAGTTGCTTAATATTGCATGCTCTATCTGAATCCTGAAAGAAAAAAAAATTGGGTTTAGTGTCCCTTTTTAAGATTACATTTAAATGTAACTTTTTAAATTTTATTTTCAGGACTATTTTGCTGGCTACTAACCTCAAACTGATGAGCAAAGAAATTACACCAACATTTTCAGCTGACGATGTAGGCAAGATCAAAAAATTTTGTAAAGCTCACTCAAAAGTAAGACATTTTTGAAACGGTGGTGTTTGGTTTTTTATTCTGTAATGTTTGTTTATACAATTCTTTCTTTGCTTTAGGATATATTTGGGCATTTAAGCAAATCATTGGCACCCAGTATTCATGGACATGAATTCATTAAGAAGGCCATATTATGCATGTTGCTTGGGGGTAATGAAAAGGTTCTTGATAATGGCACCCGGATAAGAGGAGACATTAACGTTCTCCTGATAGGCAAGTATAGTGTTAAGGTGCTTAATAGTTCTAAGCCCTTATTTAACTATTTATGACGGTATAATTTGTATTTTTAATGTTCTAGGTGATCCTTCTGTTGCAAAGTCTCAGCTGCTACGTTATGTGTTGTTTACTGCTCCACGAGCTATTCCCACCACTGGTAGGGGATCCTCTGGAGTAGGTTTAACTGCTGCTGTAACAACTGACCAAGAGACTGGTGAGTTGTTTATGGATTATTTTATAACTTTTATTAAGTTGTATGAATTACTTGGGTTAAAATGCTTTATAAAATGAGAAACTTTAAAGGGACAGTAATTTCAAAATTAAACTTAAATTGACTGGATAGGGTATAAAATTTTAATCCACTTCTATTAATTTTGCTTGATTCTCTTGGTAAAGAGTAAATCATAGGGGATCTCAGGGGCGTGCACATGTCTAGCCATCTTGCAGCAGTGTTTGGAACATTGTTTATTACAGTGTTATATAATGTTGTAAATACTGCTGCCAAAGATGCGTCCACGCTTTATTTTTTGACTTCGTCCCTTTTTAATTTGTACAGTAACTTGGATTTTTTTTTTTTCCTTTTTTGAAGCAGACTAGTTATGTTAGGTTAAACAAACCTAATAAAACTGTTTTCATGCAAGAAACTCTTTAATATGTTTAGTGCTCTTAACATGATTTTATGTAAATTTGAGGTAAATGTCCATTTAATATTTAACAAACCTTACATATTATGACATAGGAAATCTGATAATGCCAATTTCTCTTGTAAGGTGTATCCAGTCCACGGATCATCCATTACTTGTGGGATATTCTCCTTCCCAACAGGAAGTTGCAAGAGGACACCCACAGCAGAGCTGCCATATAGCTCCTCCCCCAACTGCCATACCCAGTCATTCTCTTGCAACTCTCAACAAGCATGGAGGTAGTAAGAGGAAAGTGGTAAAATATAGTTAGTTTTTTCTTCAATCAAAAGTTTGTTGTTTTTAAATGGTACCGGAGTTGTACTATTTTATCTCAGGCAGTATTTAGAAGAAGAATCTGCCTGCGTTTTCTATGATCTTAGCAGCTTGTAACTAAGATCCACTGCTGTTCTCACATATGTCTGAGGAGTGAGGTAACTTCAGAGGGTGAATGGCGTGCAGGTTATCCTGCTATGAGGTATGTGCAGTTATAAGTTTTTCTAGGGATGGAATTGCTAGAAAATGCTGCTGATACCGGATTAATAGAAGTTAAGCCTGAATACAGTGATTTAATAGCAACTGCTATCATGCTTACTATCAGAGATAAATACTCTTATAAAATTGCATTATAAAACGTTTGCTGGCATGTTTAAGCGTTTTTATATATTCTTTGGTGCTAAAACTTATGGGGGCCTAGTTTTTTTCCACATGGCTGGCTTGATTTTTGCCTAGAAACAGTTTCCTGAGGCTTTCCAGTGTTGTAGTATGAGGAGGGGCCTATTTTAGCGCTTTTTTGCGCAGTTAAAATTACAGACTGAGACATTCAGCTTCCCTCAGCAGTCCCCTGAATGCTATAGGACATCTCTGAAGGGCTCTAAAGGCTTCCAAAGTCGTGTATTGAGTAAGGTAGGGCCACAGCAGAGCTGTGGCAGTTGTTGTGACAGTTAAAAAACGTCTTTCATTTTTTTTATCTGTTTTTTGTATTAAGGGGTTAATCATCCATTTGCAAGTGGGTGCAATGCTCTGTTAGCTTATTACATACACTGTAAAAATTTTGTTTGATTTACTGCCTTTTTTCACTGTTTTTCAAATTGACAATTTGTTTCTCTTAAAGGCACAGTACCGTTTTTTATATTTGCTTGTTAACTTGATATAAAGTGTTTTCCAAGCTTGCTAGTCTCATTGCTGGTCTGTACAAACATGTCTGACATAGAGGAAACTCCTTTTTCATTATGTTTAAAAGCCATGGTGGAACCCCATCTAAGAATGTGTACTAAATGTATTGATTTCACTTTAAACAATAAAGATCAGCTTTTGTCTTTAAAAAATTTATCACCAGATGATTCTGACGAGGGGGAAGTTATGCCGACTAACTCTCCCCACGTGTCAGATCCTTTGACTCCCGCTCAAGGGACTCGCGCTCAAATGGCGCCAAGTACATCAAGGGCGCCCATAGCGTTTACTTTACCAGACATGGGGGCAGTCATGAATAATACACTGTCAGCGGTATTAGCCAGACTGCCTGAATTTAGAGGAAAGCGAGATGGCTCTGGGGTTAGACGTAATACAGAGCATACAGACTCTTTAAGATCCATGTCTGATACTGCCTCACAAAATGCAGAAGCTAAGGAAGGAGAGCTTCAGTCTGTGGGTGATATTTCTGACTCAGGGAAGATGCAACCTGATTCTGATATTTCTACTTTTAAATTTAAGCTTGAGAACCTCACTGTGATACCATTGCAGTGCCAGAGAAATTGTGTAGACTGGATAAATACTATGCAGTGCCGGTGTGTAATGATGTTTCTTCTGTTAAGTGTGATCAGTCCACGGGTCATCATTACTTCTGGGATATTACTCCTCCCCAACAGGAAGTGCAAGAGGATTCACCCAGCAGAGCTGCATATAGCTCCTCCCCTCTACGTCACTCCCAGTCATTCTCTTGCACCCAACGACTAGATAGGATGTGTGAGAGGACTATGGCGATTATACTTAGTTTTATATCTTCAATCAAAAGTTTGTTATTTTAAAATAGCACCGGAGTGTGTTATTACCTCTCTGGCAGAGTTTGAAGAAGAATCTACCAGAGTTTTGCTATGATTTTAGCCGGAGTAGTTAAGATCATATTGCTGTTCTCGGCCATCTGAGGAGTGAGGTAAACTTCAGATCAGGGGACAGCGGGCAGATGAATCTGCATAGAGGTATGTAGCAGTTTTTATTTTCTGACAATGGAATTGATGAGAAAATCCTGCCATACCGATATAATGTCATGTATGTATACTTTACACTTCAGTATTCTGGGGAATGGTACTTCACTAGAATTACACTGTAAGAAATACATAAAGCTGTTTAATAACTAGAGATTATGTTTAACGTTTTTGCTGGAATGTAAAATAGTTTTCATTTGCTGAGGTACTGTGTGAATAAATGTTTGGGCACTATTTTTCCACTTGGCAGTTGCTTAATCTGTTTTTCTGACAGTTTCTGTTCTCCCTCACTGCTGTGTGTGAGGGGGAGGGGCCGTTTTTTGGCGCTTTTTCTATGCATCAAATATTTCAGTCAGCAACTCATTGTATTCCCTGCATGATCCGGTTCATCTCTACAGAGCTCAGGGGTCTTCAAAACTTATTTTGAGGGAGGTAATTTCTCTCAGCAGAGCTGTGAGAATTATAGTTTGACTGAGATAAAAAACGTTTATTCTGTAATTTGTTTCCTGCTTTCAGAATTTGTTATCTTTGCTAATGGGATTAAACCTTTGCTAAAGTTGTGTTTACAAGGATTGAGGCTATAACTGTTTCAATTTATTAATTTTCAACTGTCATAGATCTTCTGTGCTTCTTAAAGGCACAGTACATTTTAATATTATTCTAATTGAATTGTATTTCCAAGTTGCAAGTTTATTTGCTAGTGTGTTAAACATGTCTGATTCAGAGGATGATACCTGTGTCATTTGTTGCAATGCCAAAGTGGAGCCCAATAGAAATTTATGTACTAACTGTATTGATGCTACTTTAAATAAAAGTCAATCTGTACAAATTGAACAAATTTCACCAAACAACGAGGGGAGAGTTATGCCGACTAACTCGCCTCACGTGTCAGTACCTACATCTCCCGCTCAGAGGGAGGTGCGTGATATTGTAGCGCCGAGTACATCTGGGCGGCCATTACAAATCACATTACAGGATATGGCTACTGTTATGACTGAGGTTTTGGCTAAATTACCAGAACTAAGAGGTAAGCGTGATCACTCTGGGGTGAGAACAGAGTGCGCTGATAATATTAGGGCCATGTCAGACACTGCGTCACAGGTGGCAGAACATGAGGACGGAGAACTTCATTCTGTGGGTGACGGTTCTGATCCAAACAGACTGGATTCAGATATTTCAAATTTTAAATTTAAACTGGAAAACCTCCGTGTATTACTAGGGGAGGTGTTAGCGGCTCTGAATGATTGTAACACAGTTGCAATACCAGAGAAAATGTGTAGGTTGGATAAATATTTTGCGGTACCGACGAGTACTGAGGTTTTTCCTATACCTAAGAGACTTACTGAAATTGTTACTAAGGAGTGGGATAGACCCGGTGTGCCGTTCTCACCCCCTCCGATATTTAGAAAAATGTTTCCAATAGACGCCACCACAAGGGACTTATGGCAAACGGTCCCTAAGGTGGAGGGAGCAGTTTCTACCTTAGCTAAGCGTACCACTATCCCGGTGGAGGATAGCTGTGCTTTTTCAGATCCAATGGATAAAAAGTTAGAGGGTTACCTTAAGAAAATGTTTGTTCAACAAGGTTTTATATTGCAACCCCTTGCATGCATTGCGCCGATCACGGCTGCAGCGGCATTCTGGATTGAGTCTCTGGAAGAGAACATTGGTTCAGCTACTCTGGACGACATTACGGACAGGCTTAGAGTCCTTAAACTAGCTAATTCATTCATTTCGGAGGCCGTAGTACATCTTACTAAACTTACGGCGAAGAATTCAGGATTCGCCATTCAGGCACGCAGGGCGCTGTGGCTAAAATCCTGGTCAGCTGATGTTACTTCTAAGTCTAAATTGCTTAATATACCTTTCAAAGGGCAGACCTTATTCGGGCCCGGGTTGAAAGAGATTATCGCTGACATTACAGGAGGTAAAGGCCATGCCCTGCCTCAGGACAAAGCCAAAGCCAAGACTAGACAGTCTAATTTTCGTTCCTTTCGTAATTTCAAAGCAGGAGCAGCATCAACTTCCTCTGCACCAAAACAGGAAGGAGCTGTTGCTCGCTACAGACAAGGCTGGAAACCTAACCAGTCCTGGAACAAGGGCAAGCAGACTAGGAAACCTGCTGCTGCCCCTAAAACAGCATGAATTGAGGGCCCCCGATCCGGGATCGGATCTAGTGGGGGGCAGACTTTCTCTCTTCGCCCAGGCTTGGGCAAGAGATGTTCAGGATCCCTGGGCGCTAGAGATAATATCTCAGGGATACCTTCTGGACTTCAAATACTCTCCTCCAAGAGAGAGATTTCATCTGTCAAGATTGTCAACAATCCAGACAAAGAAAGAGGCGTTTCTACGCTGCGTACAAGAGCTCTTGTTAATGGGAGTAATCCATCCAGTTCCACGATCGGAACAGGGACAGGGGTTTTACTCAAATCTGTTTGTGGTTCCCAAAAAAGAGGGAACTTTCAGACCAATCCTGGACTTAAAGATCCTAAGAGTTCCATCGTTCAAGATGGAGACTATTCGGACAATTTTACCTATGATCCAAGAGGGTCAATACATGACCACTGTAGATTTAAAAGATGCTTACCTTCACATACCGATTCACAAAGATCATTATCGGTACCTAAGGTTTGCCTTCCTAGACAGGCATTACCAGTTTGTGGCTCTTCCATTCGGATTGGCTACAGCTCCAAGAATCTTCACAAAGGTTCTGGGTGCTCTTCTGGCGGTACTAAGACCGCGGGGAATCTCGGTAGCTCCATACCTAGACGACATTCTGATACAAGCTTCAAGCTTTCAAACTGCCAAGTCTCATACAGAGTTAGTGCTGGCATTTCTAAGGTCACATGGATGGAAGGTGAACGAAAAGAAAAGTTCACTCGTTCCACTCACAAGAGTTCCCTTCCTGGGGACTCTTATAGATTCTGTAGAAATGAAGATTTACCTGACAGAGGACAGGCTAACAAGACTTCAAAGTGCTTGCCGCACCCTTCATTCCATTCAACACCCGTCAGTGGCTCAATGCATGGAGGTAATCGGCTTAATGGTAGCGGCAATGGACATAGTACCCTTTGCACGCTTACACCTCAGACCACTGCAACTGTGCATGCTAAGTCAGTGGAATGGGGATTACTCAGACTTATCCCCTTCTCTGAATCTGGATCAAGAGACCAGAAATTCTCTTCTATGGTGGCTTTCTCGGCCACATCTGTCCAGGGGGATGCCATTCAGCAGACCAGACTGGACAATTGTAACAACAGACGCCAGCCTTCTAGGTTGGGGTGCCGTCTGGAATTCTCTGAAGGCTCAGGGACAATGGAGTCAGGAGGAGAGTCTCCTGCCAATAAACATTCTGGAATTGAGAGCAGTTCTCAATGCCCTCCTGGCTTGGCCCCAGTTGACAACTCGGGGGTTCATCAGGTTTCAGTCGGACAACATCACGACTGTAGCTTACATCAACCATCAGGGAGGGACAAGAAGCTCCCTAGCTATGATGGAAGTATCAAAGATAATTTGCTGGGCAGAGTCTCACTCTTGCCACCTGTCAGCAATCCACATCCCGGGAGTGGAGAACTGGGAGGCGGATTTCTTAAGTCGTCAGACTTTTCATCCGGGGGAGTGGGAACTTCATCCGGAGGTCTTTGCCCAAATACTTCGACGTTGGGGCAAACCAGAGATAGATCTCATGGCGTCTCGACAGAACGCCAAGCTTCCTCGTTACGGGTCCAGATCCAGGGATCCAGGAGCAGTCCTGATAGATGCTCTGACAGCACCTTGGGACTACAGGATGGCTTACGTGTTTCCACCCTTCCCGTTGCTTCCTCGATTGATTGCCAGAATCAAACAAGAGAGAGCATCAGTGATTCTAATAGCACCTGCGTGGCCACGCAGGACTTGGTATGCAGACCTGGTGGACATGTCATCCTGTCCACCTTGGTCTCTACCTCTGAAACAGGACCTTCTGATACAGGGTCCCTTCAAACATCAAAATCTAACTTCTCTGAAGCTGACTGCTTGGAAATTGAACGCTTGATTTTATCAAGACGTGGGTTTTCTGAGTCATTTATTGATACCTTAATACAGGCTAGGAAACCTGTTACCAGAAAGATTTACCATAAGATATGGCGTAAATACCTATATTGGTGTGAATCCAAAGGTTACTCTTGGAGTAAGGTTAGGATTCCTAGGATATTGTCTTTTCTACAAGAAGGTTTAGAAAAGGGTTTATCTGCTAGTTCATTAAAGGGACAGATCTCAGCTCTGTCCATTCTGTTACACAAACGTCTGTCAGAAGTTCCTGACGTCCAGGCTTTTTGTCAGGCTTTGGCCAGGATTAAGCCTGTGTTTAAAACTGTTGCTCCACCATGGAGTTTAAACCTTGTTCTTAATGTTTTACAGGGCGTTCCGTTTGAACCCCTTCATTCCATTGATATAAAGTTGTTATCTTGGAAAGTTCTATTTTTAATGGCTATTTCCTCGGCTCGAAGAGTCTCTGAATTATCAGCCTTACATTGTGATTCTCCTTATTTGATTTTTCATTCGGATAAGGTAGTCCTGCGTACTAAACCTGGGTTCTTACCTAAGGTAGTTACTAACAGGAATATCAATCAAGAGATTGTTGTTCCTTCTTTATGCCCAAATCCTTCTTCAAAGAAGGAACGTCTACTGCACAACCTGGATGTAGTCCGTGCTCTAAAATTTTACTTACAGGCAACTAAGGAATTTCGACAAACGTCTTCTCTGTTTGTCATTTACTCTGGGCAGAGGAGAGGTCAAAAAGCTTCCGCTACCTCTTTCTTTTTGGCTTCGTAGCATAATTCGTTTAGCTTATGAGACTGCTGGACAGCAGCCTCCTGAAAGAATTACAGCTCATTCTACTAGAGCTGTGGCTTCCACTTGGGCCTTCAAGAATGAGGCCTCTGTTGAACAGATTTGCAAGGCTGCAACTTGGTCTTCGCTTCATACTTTTTCCAAATTTTACAAATTTGACACTTTTGCTTCATCGGAGGCTATTTTTGGGAGAAAGGTTCTTCAGGCAGTGGTTCCTTCTGTATAAAGAGCCTGCCTATCCCTCCCATCATCCGTGTACTTTTGCTTTGGTATTGGTATCCCAGAAGTAATGATGACCCGTGGACTGATCACACTTAACAGAAGAAAACATAATTTATGCTTACCTGATAAATTCCTTTCTTCTGTAGTGTGATCAGTCCACGGCCCGCCCTGTTTTTAAGGCAGGTAAATATTTTTTAATTTATACTCCAGTCACCAATTCACCCTTGGCTTTTCCTTTCTCGTTGGTCCTTGGTCGAATGACTGGGAGTGACGTAGAGGGGAGGAGCTATATGCAGCTCTGCTGGGTGAATCCTCTTGCACTTCCTGTTGGGGAGGAGTAATATCCCAGAAGTAATGATGACCCGTGGACTGATCACACTACAGAAGAAAGGAACTTATCAGGTAAGCATAAATTATGTTTTTTCCAATACCTAAAAGGTTTACAGAAATTATTAATAAGGAATGGGATAGACCCGGTGTGCCGTTTCTCCCCCCCCCTCCTATTTTTAGAAAAATGTTTCCAATAGACGCCACCACACGGGACTTATGGCAGACGGACCCTAAGGTGGAGGGAGCGGTTTCTACTTTAGCAAAGCGTACTACTATCCCTGTCGAGGACAGTTGTGCTTTTTCAGATCCAATGGATAAAAAATTAGAGGGTTACCTTAAGAAAATGTTTATTCAACAAGGTTTTATCCTGCAACCCCTTGCCTGCATTGCTCCTGTCACTGCTGCTGCGGCATTCTGGTTTGAGTCTCTGGAAGAGGCTTTACAGGTAGCGACTCCATTGGTTGACATACTTGACAAGCTTAGAGCACTTAAGCTAGCCAATTCTTTTGTTTCTGATGCCATTGTTCAGTTGACTAAACTAACGGCTAAGAATTCTGGATTTGCCATCCAGGCGCGTAGGGCGCTATGGCTTAAATCATGGTCAGCTGACGTGACTTCAAAGTCTAAACTACTTAACATTCCCTTCAAGGGGCAGACCCTATTCGGGCCTGGTTTGAAGGAGATTATTGCTGACATTACTGGAGGAAAAGGTCATGCCCTTCCTCAGGACAGGTCCAAATCAAGGACCAAACAGTCTAATTTTCGTGCCTTTCGAAACTTCAAGGCAAGTACAGCATCAACTTCCTCTACTACAAAACAAGAGGGAACTTTTGCTCAGTCCAAGACGGCCTGGAAACCTAACCAGACCTGGAACAAAGGCAAGCAGGCCAAAAAGCCTGCTGCTGCCTCTAAGACAGCATGAAGGAACTGCCCCCTATCCGGTAACGGATCTAGTAGGGGCAGACTTTCTCTCTTCACCCAGGCGTGGGCAAGAGATGTTCAGGATCCCTGGGCGTTGGAAATTATATCTCAGGGATATCTTCTGGACTTCAAAGCTTCCCCCCCACAAGGGAGATTTCACCTTTCACGATTATCTGAAAACCAGATAAAGAAAGAGGCATTCTTACACTGTGTGCAAGACCTCCTAGTTTTGGGAGTGATCCATCCAGTTCCAAATCTGTTTGTGGTTCCCAAAAAAGAGGGAACCTTCAGACCAATTTTGGATCTAAAGATCTTAAACAAATTCCTCAGAGTTCCATCTTTCAAAATGGAAACTATTCAGACCATCCTACCTATGATCCAGGAAGGTCAATATATGACTACAGTGGATTTAAAGGATGCTTATCTTCACATTCCGATACACAAAGATCATCATCGGTTCCTAAGGTTTGCCTTTCTAGACAAGCATTACAAGTTTTGTAGCTCTTCCCTTTGGGTTAGCTACTGCCCCAAGAATGTTTACGAAGGTTCTGGGGTCGCTACTGGCGGTCCTAAGGCCGCGGGGCATAGCAGTGGCCCCTTATCTAGATGACATCCTGATACAGGCATCAAACTTCCAAATTGGCAAGTCTCATACGGACATAGTACTGGCATTTATGAGGTCGCATGGGTGGAAAGTGAACGAGGAAATGAGTTCTCTATCCCCACTCACAAGAGTTTGCTTCCTAGGGACTCTGATAGATTCTGTAGAAATGAAAATTTACCTGACTGAGTCCAGGTTATCAAAGCTTCTAAATTCCTGCCGTGTTCTCCATTCTATTCCACGCCCTTCGGTGGCTCAGTGCATGGAAGTAATCGGCTTAATGGTAGCGGCAATGGACATAGTGCCGTTTGCGCGCCTACATCTCAGACCGCTGCAACTATGCATGCTCAGTCAGTGGAATGGGGATTACACAGATTTGTCCCCTCTACTAAATCTGAATCAAGAGACCAGGGATTCTCTTCTCTGGAGGCTATCCCGGGTCCATCTGTCCAAAGGTATGACCTTTCGCAGGCCAGATTGGACAATTGTAACGACAGATGCCAGCCTTCTAGGTTGGGGTGCAGTCTAGAACTCCCTGAAGGCTCATGGATCGTGGACTCAGGAGGAGAAACTCCTTCCAATAAATATTCTGGAATTGAGAGCAAGCTTGGCCTCGGTTAGCAACTCTGAGGTTCATCAGATTTCAGTCGGACAACATCACGACACTGGCTTACATCAACCATCAAGGGGGAACAAGGAGTTCCCTAGCGATGTTAGAAGTCTCCAAGATAATTCGCTGGGCAGAGACTCACTCTTGCCACCTATCAGCAATCTCCCAGGTGTAGAGAACTGGGAGGCGGATTTTCTAAGTCATCAGACTTTTTTCATCCGGGGGAATGGGAACTCCATCCGGAGGTGTTTTCTCAATTGGTTCATCGTTGGGGCGAACCAGAACTGGATCTCATGGCATCTCACCAGAACGCCAAGCTTCCTTGTTACGGATCCAGGTCCAGGGACCCAGAAGCGGCGCTGATAGATGCTCTAGCAGCGCCTTGGTTCTTCAACCTGGCTTATGTGTTTCCACCGTTTCCTCTGCTCCCTCGACTGATTGCCAAAATCAAACAGGAGAGAGCATTGGTGATCTTGATAGCGCCTGCGTGGCCACGCAATACCTGGTATGCAGACCTAGTGGACATGTCATCCTTTCCACCATGGACCCTGCCTCTGAGACAAGACCTTCTACTACAAGGTCCTTTCAATCATCCGAATCTAATTTCTCCAACATAGGTGTGTCCGGTCCACGGCGTCATCCTTACTTGTGGGATATTCTCTTCCCCAACAGGAAATGGCAAAGAGCCAGCAAAGCTGGTCACATGATCCCTCCTAGGCTCCGCCTACCCCAGTCATTCTCTTTGCCGTTGTACAGGCAACATCTCCACGGAGATGGCTTAGAGTTTTTTAGTGTTTAACTGTAGTTTTTATTATTCAATCAAGAGTTTATTTTAAAATAGTGCTGGTATGTACTATTTACTCTGAAACAGAAAAGAGATGAAGATTTCTGTTTGTATGAGGAAAATGATTTTAGCAACCGTCACTAAAATCCATGGCTGTTCCACACAGGACTGTTGAGAGGAATTAACTTCAGTTGGGGGAACAGTGAGCAGTCTTTTGCTGCTTGAGGTATGACACATTCTAACAAGACGATGTAATGCTGGAAGCTGTCATTTTCCCTATGGGATCCGGTAAGCCATTTTTATTCAGACAGTAAATAAGGGCTTCACAAGGGTTTATTAAGACTGTAGACATTTTCTGGGCTAAATCGATCATATTTACACATATTTAGCCTTGAGGAATCATTTAATCTGGGTATTTTTTGTAAAATAATATCGGCAGGCACTGTTTTAGACACTTTATTCTATAGGGGCTTTCCCTAATCATAGTCAGAGCCTCATTTTCGCGCCGGTATGGCGCACTTGTTTTTGAGAACAGCATGGCATGCAGCTGCATGTGTGTGGAGCTCTGATACATAGAAAAGTCTTTCTGAAGGCATCATTTGGTATCGTATTCCCCTTTGGGCTTGGTTGGGTCTCAGCAAAGCAGATTCCAGGGACTGTAAAGGGGTTAAATATAAAAACGGCTCCGGTTCCGTTATTTTAAGGGTTAAAGCTTCCAAATTTGGTGTGCAATACTTTTAAGGCTTTAAGACACTGTGGTGAAATTTTGGTGAATTTTGAACAATTCCTTCATACTTTTTCGCAATTGCAGTAATAAAGTGTGTTCAGTTTAAAATTTAAAGTGACAGTAACGGTTTTATTTTAAAACGTTTTTTGTGCTTTGTTATCAAGTTTATGCCTGTTTAACATGTCTGAACTACCAGATAGATTGTGTTCTGACTGTGGGGAAGCCAAGGTTCCTTCTCATTTAAATAGATGTGATTTATGTCATATAAAATTTAGTAAAAATGATGCCCAAGATGATTCCTCAAGTGAGGGGAGTAAGCATGGTACTGCATCATCCCCTCCTTCGTCTACACCAGTCTTGCCCATACAGGAGGCCCCTAGTACATCTAGCGCGCCAATAATCCTTACTATGCAACAATTAACGGCTGTAATGGATAATTCTATCAAAAACATTTTAGCCAATATGCCCACTTATCAGCGAAAGCGCGACTGCTCTGTTTTAGAAAATACTGAAGAGCATGAGGACGCTGATGATATTGTTTCTGAAGGGCCCCTACACCAGTCTGAGGGGGCCAGGGAGGTTTTGTCTGAGGGAGAAATTTCAGATTCAGGAAAAATTTCTCAACAAGCTGAACCTGATGTGATTACTTTTAAATTTAAGTTGGAACATCTCCGCGCTCTGCTTAAGGAGGTGTTATCCAATTTGGATGATTGTGATTATCTGGTCATTCCAGAAACACTATGTAAAATGGACAAGTTCCTAGAGGCCCCGGGGCCCCCCGAAGCTTTTCCTATATCCAAGCGGGTGGCGTACATTGTTAATAAAGAATGGGACAGGCCCGGTATACCTTTCGTACCTCCCCCCATATTTAAAAAATTGTTTCCTATAGTCGACCCCAGAAAGGACTTATGGCAGACAGTCCCCAAGGTCGAGGGGGCGGTTTCTACTCTAAACAAGCGCGCCACTATACCCATAGAAGATAGTTGTGCTTTCCAAGATCCTATGGATAAAAAATTAGAAGGTTTGCTAAAAAAGATGTTTGTTCAGCAAGGTTACCTTCTACAACCAATTGCATGCATTGTCCCTGTCACTACAGCCGCGTGTTTCTGGTTCGATGAGCTAGAAAAGGCGATTATTAGTAATTCTTCTTCTTATGAGGAGATTATGGACAGAATTCGTGCTCTTAAATTGGCTAATTCTTTCACCCTAGACGCCACCTTGCAATTGGCTAGGTTAGCGGCGAAAAATTCTGGGTTTGCTATTGTGGCGCGCAGAGCGCTTTGGTTAAAATCTTGGTCAGCGGATGCGTCTTCCAAGAACAAATTGCTTGACATTCCTTTCAAGGGGAAAACACTGTTTGGCCCTGACTTGAAAGAGATTATCTCTGATATCACTGGGGGCAAGGGCCACGCCCTTCCTCAGGATAGGTCTTTCAAGGCCAAAAATAAACCTAATTTTCGTCCCTTTCGCAGAAACGGACCAGCCCCAAGTGCTACGTCCTCTAAGCAGGAGGGTAATACTTCTCTAGCCAATCCAGCCTGGAGACCTATGCAAGGCTGGAACAAAGGAAAGCAGGCCAAGAAACCTGCCACTGCTCCCAAGACAGCATGAGATGCGGGCCCCCGATCCGGGACCGGATTTGGTGGGGGGCAGACTCTCTCTCTTCACTCAGGCTTGGGCAAGAGATGTTCTGGATCCTTGGGCGCTAGAAATAGTCTCCCAAGGTTATCTTCTGGAAGTGATTCATCCTGTTCCATTAAGAGAACGAGGGATGGGGTTCTACTCCAATCTGTTCGTAGTTCCCAAAAAAGAGGGAACGTTCAGACCAATCTTAGATCTCAAGATCCTAAACAAGTTTCTCAAGGTTCCATCGTCCAAAATGGAAACCATTCGAACAATCCTTCCATCCAGGAAGGTCAATTCTTGACCACGGTGGATTTAAAGGATGCGTATCTACATATTCCTGTCCACAAGGAACATCATCGGTTCCTAAGGTTCGCATTCCTGGACAAGCATTACCAGTTCGTGGCGCTTCCTTTCGGATTAGCCACTGCTCCAAGGATTTTCTCTAAGGTACTAGGGTCCCTTCTGGCGGTGCTAAGACCAAGGGGCATTGCTGTAGTACCTTGCTTGGACGACATTCTGATTCAAGCGTCGTCCCTTCCTCAAGCAAAGGCTCACACGGACATAGTCCTGGCCTTTCTCAGATCTCACGGATGGAAAGTGAACGTGGAAAAGAGTTCTCTATCTCCGTCGACAAGAGTTCCCTTCTTGGGAACAATAATAGACTCCTTAGAAATGAGGATTTTTCTGACAGAGACCAGAAAAACAAAACTTCTAAACTCTTGTCGGATATTTCATTCCGTTCCTCTTCCTTCCATAGCGCAGTGCATGGAAGTGATAGGTTTGATGGTAGCGGCAATGGACATAGTTCCTTTTGCGCGCATTCATCTAAGACCATTACAACTGTGTATGCTCAGTCAGTGGAATGGGGACTATACAGACTTGTCTCCGAAGATACAAGTAAATCAGAGGACCAGAGACTCACTCCGTTGGTGGCTGTCCCTGGACAACCTGTCACAAGGGGTGACCTCCTGCAGACCAGAGTGGGTCATTGTCACGACCGACGCCAGTCTGATGGGCTGGGGCGCGGTCTGGGGATCCCTGAAAGCTCAGGGTCTTTGGTCTCGGGAAGAATCTCTTCTACCGATAAATATTCTGGAACTGAGAGCGATATTCAATGCTCTCAAGGCTTGGCCTCAGCTAGCGAGGGCCAAGTTCATACGGTTTCAATCAGACAACATGATGACTGTTGCGTACATCAACCATCAGGGGGGAACAAGGAGTTCCCTGGCGATGGAAAAAGTGACCAGAATCATTCAATGGGCGGAGACTCGCTCCTGCCACCTGTCTGCAATCCACATCCCAGGAGTGGAAAATTGGGAAGCGGATTTTCTGAGTCGTCAGACATTGCATCCGGGGGAGTGGGAACTCCATCCGGAAATCTTGGCCCAAATCACTCAACTGTGGGGCATTCCAGACATGGATCTGATGGCCTCTCGTCAGAACTTCAAGGTTCCTTGCTACGGGTCCAGATCCAGGGATCCCAAGGCGACTCTAGTAGATGCACTAGTAGCACCTTGGACCTTCAAACTAGCCTATGTATTCCCGCCGTTTCCTCTCATCCCCAGGCTGGTAGCCAGGATCAATCAGGAGAGGGCGTCAGTGATCTTGATAGCTCCTGCGTGGCCACGCAGGACTTGGTATTCAGATCTGGTGAATATGTCATCGGCTCCACCATGGAAGCTACCTTTGAGACGAGACCTTCTTGTTCAAGGTCCGTTCGAACATCCGAATCTGGTCCCACTCCAGCTGACTGCTTGGAGATTGAACGCTTGATCTTATCAAAGCGAGGGTTCTCAGATTCTGTTATTGATACTCTTGTTCAGGCCAGAAAGCCTGTAACTAGAAAAATTTACCACAAAATTTGGAAAAAAATATATCTGTTGGTGTGAATCTAAAGGATTCCCTTGGGACAAGGTTAAGATTCCTAAGAGTCTATCCTTCCTTCGAGAAGGATTGGTAAAAGGATTATCTGCAAGTTCCTTGATGGGACAGATTTCTGCCTTGTCTGTGTTACTTCACAAAAAGCTGGCAGCTGTGCCAGATGTTCAAGCCTTTGTTCAGGCTCTGGTTCGAATCAAGCCTGTTTACAAACCTTTGACTCCTCCTTGGAGTCTCAACTTAGTTCTTTCAGTTCTTCAGGGGGTTCCGTTTGAACCCTTACATTCTGTTGATATTAAGTTATTATCTTGGAAAGTTTTGTTTTTGGTTGCAATTTCTTCTGCTAGAAGAGTTTCAGAATTATCTGCTCTGCAGTGTTCTCCTCCTTATCTGGTGTTCCATGCAGATAAGGTGGTTTTACGTACTAACCTGGTTTTCTTCCAAAAGTTGTTTCTAACAAAAACATTAACCAGGAGATAGTCGTGCCTTCTCTGTGTCCGAAACCAGTTTCGAAGAAGGAACGTTTGTTGCACAATTTGGATGTTGTTCGCGCTCTAAAATTCTATTTAGATGCTACAAAGGATTTTAGACAAACATCTTCCTTGTTTGTTGTTTATTCTGGTAAAAGGAGAGGTCAAAAAGCAACTTCTACCTCTCTCTCTTTTTGGACTAAAAGCATCATCAGATTGGCTTACGAGACTGCCGGACGGCAGCCTCCTGAAAGGATCACAGCTCCTTCCACTAGGGCTGTGGCTTCCACATGGGCCTTCAAGAACGAGGCTTCTGTTGATCAGATATGTAGGGCAGCGACTTGGTCTTCACTGCACACTTTTACCAAATTTTACAAGTTTGATACTTTTGCTTCTTCTGAGGCTATTTTTGGGAGAAAGATTTTGCAAGCCGTGGTGCCTTCCATTTAGGTGACCTGATTTGCTCCCTCCCTTCATCCGTGTCCTAAAGCTTTGGTATTGGTTCCCACAAGTAAGGATGACGCCGTGGACCGGACACACCTATGTTGGAGAAAACAGAATTTATGTTTACCTGATAAATTACTTTCTCCAACGGTGTGTCCGGTCCACGGCCCGCCCTGGTTTTTTAATCAGGTCTGATGATTTATTTTCTTTAACTACAGTCACCACGGTATCATATGGTTTCTCCTATGCAAATATTCCTCCTTAACGTCGGTCGAATGACTGGGGTAGGCGGAGCCTAGGAGGGATCATGTGACCAGCTTTGCTGGCTCTTTGCCATTTCCTGTTGGGGAAGAGAATATCCCACAAGTAAGGATGACGCCGTGGACCGGACACACCGTTGGAGAAAGTAATTTATCAGGTAAACATAAATTCTGTTTTCTCTGAGACTGACTGCATGGAGATTGAACGCTTGATTTTATCAAAGTGTGGCTTCTCCGAGTCAGTCATTGATACCCTAATACAGGCACGAAAGCCTGTCACCAGGAAAATCTACCATAAGATATGGCGTAAATACCTTCATGAGTAATTCTTGGATTCACACCAATGGAGTAAGGTTAGGATTCCTAGGATATTGTCCTTTCTCCAAGAGGGTTTGGAAAAAGGATTATCAGCTAGTTCTTTAAAGGGACAGATTTCTGCTCTGTCCTTTTGCACAAGCGTCTGGCAGAAGTTCCAGACGTTCAAGCTTTTTGTCAGGCTTTGGTTAGAATTAAGCCTGTGTTTAAACCTGTTGCTCCTCCATGGAGCTTAAACTTGGTTCTTAAGGTTCTTCAAGGAGTTCCGTTTGAACCCCTTCATTCCATTGATATTAAACTTTTATCTTGGAAAGTTCTGTTTTTGATGGCTATTTCCTCGGCTCGTAGAGTCTCAGAGTTATCTGCTTTACAATGTGATTCTCCTTATCTGATTTTCCATTCAGATAAAGTAGTTCTGCGTACAAAACCTGGGTTTTTACCTAAGGTGGTTTCTAACAAGAATATCAATCAAGAGATTGTTGTTCCATCATTGTGTCCTAATCCTTCAAAGAAGGAACGTCTTTTACATAATCTGGACGTTGTCTGTGCTTTGAAGTTTTACTTACAAGCTACTAAAGATTTTCACAAAACATCTACACTGTTTGTTGTTTACTCTGGACAGAGGAGAGGTCAAAAGGCTTCGGCAACCTCTTTCTTTTTGGCTTCGGAGCGTAATACGCTTAGCTTATGAGACTGCTGGACAGCAGCCTCCTGAAAGGATTACAGATCATTCTACTAGAGCTGTGGCTTCCACCTGGGCCTTTAAAAATGAGGCTTCTGTTGAACAGATTTGCAAGGCGGCGACTTGGTTTTCGCTTCATACCTTTTCAAAATTTGATACTTTTGCTTCTTCAGAGGCTATTTTTGGGAGACAGGTTCTACAGGCAGTGGTTCCTTCCATTTAAGCCTGCCTTGTCCCTCCCTTCATCCGTGTACTTTAGCTTTGGTATTGGTATCCCACAAGTAATGGATGATCCGTGGACTGGATACACCTTACAAGAGAAAACATAATTTATGCTTACCTGATAAATTTATTTCTCTTGTGGTGTATCCAGTCTACGGCCCGCCCTGTCCTTTTTAAGGCAGGTCTAAATTTAAACTACAGTCACCACTGCACCCTATGGTTTCTCCTTTCTCGGCTTGTTTCGGACGAATGACTGGATATGTCAGTTAGGGGAGGAGCTATATAGCAGCTCTGCTGTGGGTGATCCTCTTGCAACTTCCTGTTGGGAAGGAGAATATCCCACAAGTAATGGATGATTCATGGACTGGATACACCACAAGAGAAATAAATTTATCAGGTAAGCATAAATTATGTTTTTTTTGTTTGTTTTTTTTAATCTTACTTTGAAATTAAAGATGTGGGCAGTTGACACGTCCTATCAAAAGGAAACTAAAAATGAGTTGTGTAAATCTACAGATGTCATTTATACACAGCAGATTATAAATCAACATTTTTTTTTTTTTCCAGAGACACAGCAAATGATGCACTATTTTTAGGAATGCTTTCCAAAACATGAAGCCTTGATCAGTTTGAATGTCCTGAGCCCTTGAATTAATCCTGTGCTCACACTACAAAATGGCTGAATGTTTCTCTTTAACTTTGTTTTTTTTTTTTTAAATCCCCCCCCCCCCAATTAAAAATTGCCTCTGCATATATTCCATTGCATTCTGGCATAATATGGCAGTAAGGGAAGCAAAAAAGTGCCTGCATGTGGAAGTGGTTATGACATCTGGTAAAGGATAACCAGCACTCCCTGCATCACCAGAGCCAAGAAACTATTCTTTTTTTTTTTTTAATTTTTTTTTTTACAGAAAGATCTTTATGTTGGTATATATCATTTATGTAATATGTAAAATATTTATTTAATGCCACTGGTAGCTCTAGCCATTTCCCATTATATATTTGGCAATTAGTAAATTATATATAATATATTACTAATTGCCAAATATTTATTTAATGCCACTGGTAGCTCTAGCCGTTCCCATTTGTGAAGATATTAACTATTAAAGCCACATTTCTAATGTGCGTGGTGTGTATGTATTAGTACTGTTAATATTTAGTAGTAGTAATATTCTAATAGTTTCT
Source organism: Bombina bombina (assembly GCF_027579735.1). Taxonomy (NCBI): domain Eukaryota; kingdom Metazoa; phylum Chordata; class Amphibia; order Anura; family Bombinatoridae; genus Bombina; species Bombina bombina. Next base: position 866,595,889 of record NC_069503.1, on the reverse strand, counting down.
GATGATGAGCTTTTTAAACGCTTTTATTAGATGGCAGCTCAAGCATAATATAAAGCTCAGTCTGTAACTAAAGTAGTAGATAAAATTGTGAATTATTATTCCATATCTTAGAATAGGATTTTAGCTGAGTGTTTCAAAGACATGTCCTCTTATTCGATGGAGACAAAGTTCAGTTTATTATGTAAAAAAATCATGTAAGTGGCAAACCAAATGTGCTTATCTTCCTTTTATGTGCTGCTAAATTAGCCTTATTTTCTAGTATTCTGTGCTTTGTTCCTAATGTTTACATCTTGGATGTGTTACAATATTTATTTATTTTTATTATATATATATAAAGGTGAAAGACGTTTGGAAGCCGGTGCCATGGTGCTTGCTGACAGAGGAGTTGTCTGCATTGATGAATTTGACAAGATGTCTGATATGGACCGGACTGCTATTCATGAAGTAATGGAGCAGGGCCGTGTGACCATATCGAAAGCAGGAATCCAAGCAAGACTTAATGCTAGATGTAGTGTGCTGGCTGCTGCAAATCCAGTTTATGGAAGGGTATGTCTAAAGTGGGCTGAGTGATTCAGCTTCATCTAATGTATCTAGTTGCTTAGACTTTCCATGTGCGTACATTAGAACAGTATTGGTATAGGAATCCAAAATGCTATAAGTGGCATTTCATTGATTTAATTCACTATTTGCCCAATATACACAAATTATTTAACCCCATGTTTGCCCCCTTACCCTTGCAGGCCATGGATAACCTACTCCTGCCTCTGTCTTCTCTCTGCATGAGATGTTTAAGGACATGGGTAAAGAGCAGGGTGTCCGACTACCACATTCACTATGCAACTGGGCCCCGTAAATGCTCTGATGGGATGAGTAACATCTGTCACTCCCTCATGTATGAATTATCAGACTCCTGGGCCCATTATTATGGTACCCTGACATCTAGTATTGGTTTAAAAAAAAAAAGAGCTTAATTCAGAAAATATACACAAGGATTCTGAAAACATTTTACCTATCCAAGAAATAGAAAGGTCAGAATTTGTGTGTGGCTGCATTTCAATTTTAAATAGCTTTTTTGCAATATGCTTCTTGTAAGTAATAACTGTTTTACAGTGGCATATACACGTATGCTTTAATGAACTATACACATTCAAACATACCTTCTCAGCCATGGCTTACATGAAGAATTATGTCTTCAGACACAAGACACGTAAATTCCACCGCTCCTGCAGGCATGTTAAATTCTAGCACATAGGCTTTCCTGTAAACTTAACTTTTTACTAGAAGAATTTTAAATACATTCATGCATATTTCAATTTAGACTTTTCTATCCCTTTTATATATTTTCTCCAGAAGTGGTCTGTCTATTGTATTACTAATATCCTGATCTTGAGGGTTGTACAGAATCCCTGTACTCCAGCATGGGATTAATTCTTGGCATTTGAATAAAGGTTACATATTAAAGGGACAGTGAACACCTTAAGCTTTGTATATAAAGTGTTTTGCATATTGAAACAACTTTGCAATATATTTCATTATTTTATATTGCCCCTTTTTCATGTAACTTAGCAGTGTAATTTGAGCATTTTCTAATTCTTAGGAACAGAGATGTAACAGTTAGAATGTGAAATGCTGACATCTCAAGGCTAAGTAGCTTAATGAGATGAACAATTGCAAAATAATGCACTCTATATTAACGTTATGAAAGTGGCTAACCTTATGGTCTGTGGATTAAAGCCCAGATGGGCTCCTCCAAATAGGGTAAATGGATGGAGTTTGGCTGTTAAAAATAAATTGCAGTAAAAAGCATGTTTAAAGGGACAGTCTAGTCTAAAACTTTCATGATTCAGATTGGGCATGCAATTTTAAACTTTCCAATTTACTTCTATCAAATTTGCTTTATTTTGGTATTTTGTTGAAAGCTAAACCTAGGTAGTTTCATATGCTAATTTTTAAACCCTTGAAGGCTGCCTCTAATCTCAGTGTATTTTAACAGTTTTTTACAGTTAGATAATGTGTACAATATAGATAACATTGTGCTCTCACTCTCTTGGAGTTAGCACTCATGGGCTAAAATGCAAGTCTGTCAAAAGATCTGAAATAAGGAGAGAGTCTGCAGAGGCTTAGCTACAAGGTAATCGGAGGTAAAAAATATATTAATATAACCGTGTTGGTTATGCCAAAGTGGGGAATACAGGGATTATCTATTTTTAAACAGATATTTATTTTACAAAGATATGACGAGTCCACGGATTTCATCCTTGTGGGATATTAACCTCCTGCTAACAGGAAGTGGCAAAGAGCACCACAGCAGAGCTGTATATATATAGCCCCTCCCCTTCCCCTCCACCCTCAGTCATTCTCTTTGCCTGTGTTATACTAGGAAGACATGGTAAAGTGAGGTGTTAGTTTTAGTTTCCTCAATCAAGAAGTTTTTTTTATTTTAAATGGTACCGGTGCGTACTATTTTCCTCAGGGGGATATGGAAGAAGATTTCTGCCCTGAGGTTTGATGATCTTAGCATTTGTAACTAAGATCCACGCTGGTTTCCACAAGACTTCTGAAGGTAACCATGAGACATCTTCAGTGTGGAGACCGGTTTCATGCTACAAGCAGCATTAAGGTATGTGCAGAGGAGACTTGGTGTATCAGAACTGGCTGGCATTATTTCCCTGTATGGGAATGGGGTAAGCAGTAAAACCTATTTTAATAAGAGGGGTGTTACTGGAGTCCCTATTTTATATTTATCACTAGTTGATATTTGGGCATTATGTGACATGGGAGACAATATAAAAAACAATCTTTTATGTTTTTTTATTTTTTGGCACTTAAAACTTATTGGTTTTATGCTTGAGGGTTATATTGTGTGTGTATTTTTACTTTAGTGCAAAACTGCATTTCCATGCAGTGTTTGGGCCTACTCTGACTTGACACAATTTTTTCAGGCTTAGCAACAGCAAACAGTAACTCAGTGGCTCCTGGACTGTATAGCTGGTCTGAAGGGTTGGAAACTTGATTCGAAGTACCCTGGGGGCAGGTAGGTTGACTACATGTTGATATAAGTACTTCTAAAGCCTTATTTCTGCCCTTGCTTCTGGGTGCAGTAATTTTTGGATCAACAAACGATATTAAGTTATATTTGGGAATAATTTAACGTTTTTTGTGCATTTTGGAAAAATTCACTTTCTTCTCTTAAAGGTACAGTGCACATTTTTTTTCTAATGTTTATTTTATGCTATAAATAAGTGTTTAAACAACTTTTGTGGTATTACTAGTCTGTTCAACATGTCTGACATTGAGGTTTCTCATTGTTCTATGTGTTTAGAAGCTATTGTGCAACCCCCTCTAACATTGTGTAACATTTGTACTGAAAGGGCTTTACAATGTAAAAAGCATATTTTAAATAGTGTGCCTAGGGATGATTCTCAGTCTGAAGAGAATCTGATATTCCATCCAATTCTCCCCAAGTGTCACAACCTTTTATGCCCACACAAGCGACGCCTAGTACTTCTAGTGCGTCTAATTCCTTTACTCTGCAGGAGATGGCTGCAGTTATGTCAACTACCCTTACAGAGGTATTGTCTAAATTACCAGTGTTGCAGGGTAAACACAGTAGGTCAAGTAGTAATGTAAATACTGAATCCTCTGTTGCTTTATTAGCTATTTCCGATGTTCCCTCACAGCAGTGATGTGCAGTCACTAGAGGCAGGTGAAGCAGTGCTTCACCTCTCATATGGGCAAAAATATATTTTTTTTTTATTGGCTTTAAAAAAAAATTTTTATTTTTTTTCCCCAGCATTTTTTTTTCTCACAGCTATATGTTGTGCAATGAAGAGGCACAAGCAGGTCTGCCCACCATTACACAACATGCTGCGCCATCTACTGGATGAAAGTGGTTAAGATCATTGCATGGCCCATTAACTGCTTATTTGAGGCAGTCCTATTTGGGCTGAACCAATCCAGCGAGAGGCATTAGTAAGTGGAACATAGGGTTGGGGCTGGATGTTAAATCATATAAATCAAAACAAAAACGGAAAAAAACAAATTTCATATATTTTGTTGCTGTCCTGTGAACCTGCTAGCTTTGCTAAAATGAAAAAGAGAGTTCTGTTCTTCCCCTCTAAGTGCAGTGGAATGTGCCACTGTCACTTCCTGAATCCTTACAGAGCAGGAAAAGAGGCACAGAGAGCAGTGTTTCACATCTTATTAAAGTAAGATTTTACTGAAAGGGATTCTTTTTATAATTTAATGAATGTGGTTTAGTGTTTGTTTACTCTTTTACAGCAGGGTCGTTTTTGTATTTTGTTTACTCAAACTTTACACCCACTAACTTAGCAGCTTGCCTCTGTACTTCACACTAAATTATAGACTAATTTTCTGAACTCTCTGTAGCTTCTCTATATATCCATCTCTCTCCTTATGTGTTGTTCTCCCCCATGGTCTCTTTCTCTCTCTCTCTCTCTCTCTCTCTCTCTCTCTCTCTCTCTCTCTGTCTCTCTTCCTCCCCCTCTGACTCTCATCCCTTATGTAATGAAAGAATCTATAAGCATAACTTGCAGCATTAAAGTAAAAAGTATGTTTTAAACATATTTTAATGGGCATGGATTTCTAGATCTCATAATCAGAGCAAGCATTGTGTTATCTGGCAAGAGTTTCTGTTACAATCCTTTTAGACTAAAATCAGATGTTTACTAAGTTGACCAGTTTTCCAAGACACCATTTAAAGGGACATGAAACCCATATGAAACCCATATGCAAATTTAAATAACTTTCCAATTTACATCTATCTAATTTTCTTCATTCTTTTGATGTCCTTTGTTGAAAATCATATCTAAATATGCTCAGTAGCTGCTGATTGGTGGCTGCACATAGATACCTCATGTGATTGGCTCACCCATGTGCATTGCTATTTCTTCAACAAAGGATATCTAAAGAATGAAGGCGTATCCTGCCACTGCCTCACCAGCCTCTGACGTCACTGCACGTCACTGCCTCACAGTGCTCTGATTTGGGGATCAGGGAATTACTGTCTGAGGGTGAAATTTCTGATTCAGGGAATCTTTTGCCTCAGACAGATTCGGATGCTATGTCATTTAAATTTAAGCTGGAACACCTCTGCCTGTTGCTTAGGGAGGTTTTAGCGACTCTGGATGATTGTGACCCTATTGTGGTTCCTCCAGAGAAATTGTGTAAAATGGATAAATATTTGGAAATTCCTACTTACACTGATGTCTTTCCGGTTCCTAAGAGAATTTCAGAAATTATTAGTAAGGAATGGGATAGACCAGGTATACCGTTTCCTTTCATGTAATTAGCAAGAGTCCATGAGCTAGTGACGTATGGGATATACATTCCTACCAGGAGGGGCAAAGTTTCCCAAACCTCAAAATGCCTACAAATACACCCCTCACCACACCCACAATTCAGTTTTTACAAACTTTGCCTCCCATGGAGGTGGTGAAGTAAGTTTGTGCTAGATTCTACGTTGATATGCGCTTTGCAGCAGGCTGGAGCCCGGTTTTCCTCTCAGAGTGCAGTGAATGTCAGAGGGATGTGAAGAGAGTATTGCCTATTTGAATTCAATGGTCTTCCTCTAGGGGATCTATTTCATAGGTTCTGTTATCGGTCGTAGAGATTCATCTCTTACCTCCCTTTTCAGATAGACGATATACTCTTATATTCCATTACCTCTACTGATTCTCGTTTCAGTACTGGTTTGGCTGTCTACTATATGTAGATGAGTGTCTTGGGGTAAGTATGTCTTGTTTTTTGACACTCTAAAGCTATGGTTGGGCACTTTATATGTAAAGTTCTAAATATGTGTTTAAACTTATATTTGCCATGATTCAGAATAATCAGTATTCCTTATTACAGACGGTCGGTTTCATTATTTGGGATAATGCATACCTTTAAAAGAATTTTTTCAATTGACTTTTTTCGCGGGGGCTGAAAATTCTTCAATTTATTGAGTCATTTTTGGCGCTGACTTTATTGGCGCAAAAATGTTGTCATTTCCGGCTCCCTAATTGACGCCGGAAGTTTGTGCATGGTCGCGTCGTTTTTGACGATCAGACGTTCTTTTTGCGCCAAAATTATGGGCATCGTTTTTTTCGGCGTCACAGGATGTGGCTTCATACTTGGCGGCAAAAAATATGGGCGTTGCACTTGGCGCCAATAATGTGGGCGTCATTCTTGGCGCCAAAAAATGTGGGCGTCATTCTTGTCTCCACCTTTTTTTCACATTATTTCAGTCTCATTTTTTCATTGCTTCTGGTTGCTAGAGGCTTGTTCATTTGGCATTTTTTCCCATTCCTGAAACTGTCATTTAAGGAATTTGATATTTTTGCTTTATATGTTGTTTTTTCTATTACATATTGCAAGATGTCTCAACATGACCCTGGATCAGAATCTACTTCTGGAAAGACGCTGCCTGATGCTGGTTCTACCAAAGTTAAGTGCATCTGTTGTAAACTTTTGGTAACTGTTCCTCCGGCTGTAGTTTGTGATAACTGTCATGATAAACTTTCTAATGCAGATTGTTTCCATTGGTAATAATCCATTACCTGTTGTTGTTCCTTCAACATCTAATGTTCAGGATGTCCCTGTTAATGTAAAATAATTTGTTTCTAAATCTATTAGGAAGGCTCTGTCTGTTATTCCTCCTTCCAGTAAGCGTAAAAGGTCTTTTAAAACTTCTCATATTTCAGATGAATTTTTAAGTGACCGTCATCATTCTGACTTAAATGTTTCTGATGACGATCTATCTGGTTCAGAAGATTCTGCCTCAGATATTGACACTGATAAATCTTCATATTTATTTAATATGGAGTTTATTCGTTCTTTACTTAAAGAAGTGCTAATTGCATTAGATATGGAGGAGTCTAGTCCTCTTGATAATAAATCTACTAAGCGTTTAAATTCAGTTTTCAAACCTCATGTAGTTATTCCTGAAGTTTTTCCAGTTCCTGATGCTATTTCAGAAGTAATTTCTAGGGAATGGAATAGTCTGGGTACTTCATTTACTCCTTCTCAAAGGTTTAAGAAATTGTACCCTGTGCGATCTGATAGATTAGAGTTTTGGGATAAAATCCCTAAAGTTGATGGGGCTATTTCTACTCTTGCTAAACGTACTACTATTCCTACGGCGGATAGTACTTCCTTTAAGGATCCTTTAGACAGGAAGCTTGAATCCTTTCTAAGGAGAGCTTATTTATGTTCAGGTAATCTTCTTAGACCTGCTATTTCTTTGGCTGATGTTGCTGCAGCTTCAACTTTCTGGTTGGAGGCTTTAGCGCAACAAGTGTCGAACCATAATGCTTATAGCATTGTTAAACTTCAACATGCTAATAACTTTATTTGTGATGCCATTTTTGATATCATTAGAATTGATGTCAGATATATGTCTTTAGCTATCTTAGCTAGAAGAGCTTTATGGCTTAAATCTTGGAATGCAGATATGACTTCTAAGTCAACTTTGCTTTCTCTTTCTTTCCAAGATAATACATTATTTGGTTCACCGTTGGATTCTATTATTTCAACTGTTACGGGGGGGGGAAAGGAACCTTTTTGCCTCAGGACAAAAAATCTAAAGGTAAATACAGGGCTGCTAATTGTTTTTGTTCCTTTCGTCCGAATAAAGAACAGAAGCCTGACCCTTCCCCTAAAGGAACGGTTTCCGTTTGGAAATCTTCTCCAGTCTGGAATAAATCCAAGCCTTTTAGAAAGTCAAAACCAGCTCCTAAATCCGCATGAAGGTGCAGCCCTCATTCCAGCACAGCTGGTAGGGGGCAGGTTATGATTTTTCAAAGATATTTGGATCAATTCGATTCAGTCTTTGGATTCAGAACATTGTTTCTCAAGGATACAGAATAGGTTTCAAGATAAGACCTCCTGTGAGAAGATTTTTTCTCTCTCGCATTCCAGTAAACCCAGTGAAGGCTCAGGCATTTCTGAAATGTGTTTCAGATCTAGAGTTGGCTGGGGTAATTGTGCCAGTTCCAGTTCTGGAACAGGGGCTGGGGTTTTACTCAAATCTCTTCATTGTACCAAAGAAGGAGAATTCCTTCAGACCAGTTCTGGATCTAAAAATATTGAATCGTTATGTGAGAATACCAACATTCAAAATGGTGACTATAAGGACTATTCTGCCTTTTGTTCAGCAAGGGCATAATATGTCCACAATAGATTTACAGGATGCATATCTTCATATTCCAATTCATCCAGATCACTTTCAGTTTCTGAGATTCTCTTTTCTAGACAAGCATTACCAGTTTGTTGCCCTTCCGTGTGGCCTAGCAACAGCTCCAAGGATCTTTTCAAAGGTTCTCGGTGCCCTTCTCTCTGTAATCAGAGAACAGGGTATTGCGGTATTTCCTTATTTGGACGATATCTTGGTACTTGCTCAGTCTTTACATTCTGCAGAATCTCATATGAATCAACTTGTGTTGTTTCTTCAAAAACATGGAGGTTCAATTTACCAAAGAGTTCTTTGATTCCTCAGACAAAGGTAACCTTTTTGGGCTTTCAAATAGATTCAGTGTCCATGACTTTGTCTTTAACAGAAAAGAGACGTCTGAAGTTGGTTTCAGCTTGTCGAACCCTTAAGTCTCAATCATTCCCTTCTGTAGCTTTTTGCATGGAAATTCTAGGTCTCATGACTGCTGCATCGGACGCAATCCCCTTTGCTCATTTTCACATGAGACCTCTTCAGCTTTGTGTATGCTGAACCAGTGGTGCAGGGATTATACAAGGATATCACAAATAATATCCTTAAATCCCAATTTTCGATCTTCTCTGACTTGGTGGTTGGATCGCCATCGTTTAATTCAAGGGGCCTCTTTTGTTCGTCCAACCTGGACTGTGATCTCAACAGATGCGAGTCTTTCAGGTTGGGGAGCTGTATGGGGATCTCTGACAGCACAGGGGGTTTGGGAATCTCAGGAGGCGAGATTACCAATCAACATTTTGGAACTCAGTGTGATTTTTCAGAGCTATCAGGTAATCGGGTAATCTCAACAAGTAACAACTTGAACTTTAAAATTAATGACATAAGATGTACGGACAACAATGTCATATACATATTACAATGTTCGTGCAAATTACAATACCTGGGACAAACGAGCAGAAGTCTCAGAGAGCGAATTAGAGAACACATTTGGTGCATAGAACAGGGTAAGGACAACACAAGACTGTATGTACACTTCAAGGAACATCATAATAGCAATCCAAAGGAACTAAAATATTGGGGCATTAAATTAGTAAGAGAAGACAATAGAGGAGGGAACATGGAGAAAAAGTTACTCCATAAAGAAGCTGAAATTATCTTTAGAATGGGGACCTTATTCCCTAAGGGATTAAATAGTGAATTGGACCTTAATTCTATAATATAGACTTCCAATATAGTCAATGTTTACATGTATGTAATGGAATATGCTATACGAATACAACCCTCTATAAGCAAGTTACAAAAACATAATATTAATATCAAGGTGAACAATCTATTCAAATTTAGTAGTAGATGTAGTGACCATATGTGGCAACAATATAAAAACAAGAGCCATCTACTATAGGTGACCACAGATGTTAATAAACCAATATACATTTCCAATAAATGTTTTTTTCAACATACAAATATTTCTAACTATTAAAGATTTGTTTATTATAAGCACTTCTATCAGTATTTCTGTAACTCTGGATAAATAACACTTATGTATGAGATAGTAAAATACCCCACTACACATGTATAATGAAAATACAGAATTGTATAAGTATACTCCATATATAATATATATTTGATATAGAATCCCAGAGATTAGTTAACTAAACATTCACATATTCGCACACACTTTATAAATTAATTGCACAGATTTTTCGGAATATATGTATTTTAATTACATATCTCCATAGCAAGTTTCCATATATCAAGTTGAACAAAGCACAAAAAAAGAATGTAGATTATCTGTAAATATGAACTCGAAATATATGAACTAACTATTACTGTTTATGTGATGTCTCATATGGCGAAAATAAATCTGAGGATTTGAATAATAAATATAATTGTTTTAAGAAAACGTTTCACAAAGGACAGCATAAGAACTAAGATCACAGAAAACTCTAAATGAATTCACAAGAAACAAACACTAAGGGTTAAGCTGAAGAGATGGAACATGGGAGATTCAGATAAAAAGGCAACAGGTGGTTTAATCAGGTATCTTGAGAAAGGCAGAACGCCGAAACGCGTAGAAACCTGATCACTTGCATTAAGAAGTGAGCCAAAACAACTCGGCTCCAGAGGAGAACTTTGTCAGCTGTGACAACAGCGAGGAGACCGGTGAAAATAAAGACAGAGTCTGGGTTATATACTCACAAAGACAGAAGCAAGTTGTGACCGGAGCTCACGAAACTACCATCAAGGCCCGTTACTGGGCAAGCGGCAAATTCAAGGAGACAATTACCAACACCGCTGGTAAACGGAGGCTAAGGGACTTAGTACTCCACCGGCTTTTTCTGTATAGCAGAAGGAAGACGTCAACAGTGCACTGTTTGAAGGAAGGAATCCCCACACCCAGCAAGAGACCGTATGTAACCTACCTCTGGTTAAATAACAAACGCTGAAATCTAAGAACTAACACTACAGCTACATATTAGCCACGTTTTGCCACATTTGTTTCAATATATATTTGCTTCAATAAATTTTTTGACGGAAGGATAGCCACCCCATGTTTGCCAGAACATGAAGCAATAAGGAACTGTGTAATATTTGCTTAACCCTTGAATACCTGTGAAGTGTGTATGTGTGTGTGTGTGTATATATGTGTGTGTGTGTGTATATATATATATATATATATATATATATATATATATATATATATATATATATATATATATATATATATATATATATATATATATATATATATAGATTTAACGGATACCAGACACATGGTTCATATATTCATTTATGCATTTACATATGTTTTTTGCTAGTCATACGCTTAGAGGTATGAGTCCCCTCTGTTTATTTTGGTTTTATCTTCTAAGTATACCTGCTTGTTTATATTATCTCAATCTGAGTTTTTATTGTTTTTTGTTTATGAAACAACACCGGTGTTTTTACTATTGCACTATTGTATCATATCAAATGTTTTAAATTGTCAACAGATCACTACATGTGAATGGATCGTCATTTTTGATCTCGCATACATACAAGAATCTTTTATCCAATAAATATATATCTATTTGTATTATAGAACTTGAATCTGGAAGCTTTATTGTCCTGGAGAGACACCACTTATCTTTTAATTTAAACACAGCCTATGTATGGTGAGAACATTATCAGACACACAGGGAACTTGATATACATTTACACCATTATTAGTCAGAACAGCATTAACTTGCGCCACCTATTTTGTTGATCTAATTATACACAAAACCGTTGGGATAAGTTTTTTAAGGTGAGCATAGTTCTGCCCGACTGAATAGGCAATCGCAATCGTATATTGTTTTAACCTTTTGATTTTCAGAGCTCTCCAGTTCTGGCCTCTTCTGAAGAGAGAATCGTTTATTTGTTTTCAGACGGACAATGTCACAACCGTGGCGTATGTCAATCATCAAGGTGGGACTCACAGTCCTCAAGCTATGAAAGAAGTATCTCGGATACTTGTATGGGCGGAATCCAGCTCCTGTCTAATTTCTGCAGTTCAAATCCCAGGTGTAGACAATTTTGAAGCGGATTATCTCAGTCGCCAGACGTTGCATCCGGGCGAATGGTCTCTTCACCCAGAGGTATTTCTTCAGATTGTTCAGATCTGGGGACTTCCAGAAATAGATCTGATGGCCTCTCATCTAAACAAGAAACTTCCCAGGTATCTGTCCAGATCCAGGGAACCTCAGGCGGAAGCAGTGGACGCGTTGTCGCTTCCTTGGAATTATCATCCTGCCTATATCTTTCCGCCTCTAGTTTTTCTTCCAAGAGTGATTTCCAAAATTCTAATGGAACGTTTGTTTGTTCTGCTGGTGGCTCCAGCATGGCCTCACAGGTTTTGGTATGCGGATCTCATTCGGATGGCCAGTTGCCAACCTTGGACACTTCCGTTAAGACCAGACCTTCTATCTCAAGGCCCATTTTTCCATCAGGATCTCAAATCATTAAATTTGAAGGTATGGAAATTGAACGCTTGATTCTTAGTCATAGGGGTTTCTCTGACTCCGTTATTAATACTATGTTACAGGCTCGTAAATCTGTGTCTAGGAAGATTTATTATAGAGTCTGGAAGACTTACATTTCTTGGTGTTCTTCTCATAAATTTTCCTGACATTCTTTTAGAATTCCTAGAATTTTACAGTTTCTTCAGGATGGTTTGGATAAAGGTTTATCTGCAAGTTCTTTGAAAGGACAAATCTCTGCTTTGCTAATCTACCTGATATGCATTGCTTTGGTTCGTATCAAGCCTGTCATTAAGTCGGTCTCTCCTCCTTGGAGTCTTAATTTGGTTCTGAGGGCTTTACAGGCTCCTCCGTTTGAACCTATGCATTCTCTGGATATTAAATTACTTTCTTGGAAAGTTTTTTTGTTCCTTTTGGCCATCTCTTCTGCTAGAAGAGTTTGAGTTATCTGCTCTTTCTTGTGAGTCTCCTTTTCTGATTTTTCATCAGGATAAGGCGGTGTTGCGGACTTCATTTCAATTTTTACCTAAGGTTGTGAATTCTAACAACATTAGTAGAGAAATTGTTGTTCCTTCATTGTGCCCTGATCCTATAAATTCAAAGGAGAGATCTTTATATTCTTTGGATGTAGTAAGAGCTTTGAAATATGTTGAAGCTACTAAAGATTTTAGAAAGACTTCTAGTCTATTTGTTATCTTTTCTGGTTCCAGGAAAGGTCAGAAAGCTTCTGCCATTTCTTTGGCGTCTTGGTTAAAGTCTTTGATTCATCATGCTTATGTGGAGTCGGGTAAGTCCCCGCCTCAAAGGATTATGGCTCATTCTACTAGGTCAGTTTCTACTTCCTGGGCTTTTAAGAATGAAGCTTCCGTTGATCAGATTTGCAAAGCAGCAACTTGGTCTTCTTTGCATACTTTTACTAAATTCTACCAGTTTTCTCTTCTTCTGAAGCAGTTTTTGGTAGAAAAGTACTTCAGGCAGCTGTTTCAGTTTGATTCTTCTGCTTATGGTTTCAGTTTTTTTCATTATTTAGATTAAAACATTTGATTTGGGTTGTGGATTTTTTCAGCGGAATTGGCTGTCTTTATTTTATCCCTCCCTCTAGTGACTCTTGCGTGGAAGTTCCACATCTTGGGTATCTGCTATCCCATACGTCACTAGCTCATGGACTCTTGCCAATTACATGAAAGTAAACATAATTTATGTAAGAACTTACCTGATAAATTCATTTCTTTCATATTAGCAAGAGTGCATGAGATCCACCCTTTTTGTGGTGGTTATGATTTTTTTGTATAAAGCACAATTATTCCAATTCCTTATTTTTGATGCTTTCGCTCCTTTCTTATCACCCCACTTCTTGGCTATTCGTTAAACTGAATTGTGGGTGTGGTGAGGGGTGTATATGTAGGCATTTTGAGGTTTGGGAAACTTTGCCCCTCCTGGTAGGAATGTATATCCCATTTGTCACTAGCTCATGGACTCTTGCTAATATAATTTATGTAAGAACTTACCTGATAAATTAATTTCTTTCATGCTTTCTCCCTCTCCTAATTTTAAGAAAATGTTTCCTATATCTGATACCATTCGGGACTCATGGCAAACGGTCCCTACGGTAGAGGGAGTTATATCTTCCCGAGCTAAGCATACTACTATACCCATTGAGGATAGTTGTGCTTTCAAGGATCCTATGAATAAGAAATTAGAGGGTCTACTAAAGAAATGATTTGTTAATCAGGGATTTCTTTTACAACCTATGGCTTGCATTGTTCCAGTAACTACTGCAGCAGCTTTTTGTTTTTAGGCTCTAGAAGAGTCTTAAGGTTGAGACTCCATTAGATGACATTCTAGATAGAATTAAGGCTCTTAAGCTAGCTAATTCTTTTATTACTGATGCCGCTTTTCAAATTGCTAAATTAGCGGCAAAAAATGCAGGATTTGCTATTTTAACACGTAGAGCATTGTGGCTCAAATCTTGGTCTGCTGATGTGTCATCAAAACATAAGCTTTTAGCTATTCCCTTTAAAGGCAAGACCCTTTTTGGGCCAGAATTGAAGGAGATCATTTCTGATATTACAGGAGGTAAGGGCCGGCCATGCCCTACCTCAGGATAGGTCGGTTAAAATGAGGGGTAAACAGAATAATTTTCGTTTCTTTCGGAACTTTAAAGGAGGACCCCCCGCTTCTTCTTCCACAAAGCAGCATGAAGGGGTGGCCCCCGATCTGGGACCGGATCTAGTAGGGGGCAGACTTTCTTTCTTTGCTTGGGCAAGAGATGTTCAGGATTCCTGGGCACTAGAAATAGTGACCCACGGTTATCAATTGGAATTCAAGGATTTTCTCCCATGAGGGAGATTTCATCTTTCAAAATGATCTGCAAACCAGATAAAGAGAGGCGTTCTTACACTGTGTAAAAGACCTTTTTACTATCTGAGTAATCTGTCCTGTTCCACAATAGGGACAGGGGTTTTATTCAAACCTATTTGTGGTCCCCAAAAAAGAGGGAACGTTCAGACCCATTTGGACCTCAAGTGTCTAAACAAATTTCTAAGAGTTCCATCATTCAAGATGGAGACAATTCAAACGATTTTGCCAATGATCCAGGAGGGTCATTATGACTACCATGGATTTGAAGGATGCTTACCTTCATATTCCAATCCACAAAGATCATTGGTTTCTAAGGTTTGCCTTCTTGAACAAACATTATCCGTTCGTGGCTCTTCCTTTCGGGTTGGCCACGGTACCCAGAATCTTCACAAAGGTTCTAGGGTCTCTTTTGGCAGTTATCAGACTGCAAGGGATAGCGGTGGCGCCTTATCTGGACGATATTCTGATTCAGGCATCATCATATCATCTGACAATCTCAGTGTCTTTTCTGAGAACTCACGGCTGGAAGGTGAACATAGACGAGTTCACTTGTTCCACAGACCAGGGTTCCTTTCTTGGGAACTCTGAGACTTGGTAGCCATGAAAGTATTTCTGACGGAGGCCAGAAAATCAAAGATTTTGAATGCTTGCTGAGCACTTCTGTCCATTCCTCGGCCATCAGTGGCTCAGTGTATGGAGGTAATCGGATTAATGGTAGCAGCAATGGACATCGTTCCGTTTGCTCGCTTTCATCTAAGACCACTGCAACTGTACATGCTCAGTCAGTGGAATGGGGATTATGCGGATTTATCTCCTAAAAATAAATCTGCATCAAGAGACCAGAAACTCTTCTTTGGTGGTTGTTGCCAGATCATCTGTCCCAGGGGACTTGTTTCCACAGACTCTCGTGGGTGATAGTGACAACAGATGCCAGCCTTCTAGGCTGGGATGCAGTTTGGAACTCCCTGAAGGCTCAGGGTGTTTGGACTCAGGTGGAGTCTCTACTTCCAATCAATATTCTAGAACTGAGAGCAATATTCAATGCGCTTCAGGCCTGGCCTCAGTTGGCTTCGGCCAAATTCATCAGATTCCAGTCGGACAACATAACCACTGTGGCATATGTTAATCATCAGGGGGGAACAAGGAGTTCCTTAGTGATGATAGAAGCATCCAAGATAATCATTTGGACAGAGGCCCGCTCTTGTCATCGGTCAGCGATCTACATCCCAGGGGTAGAGAACTGGGAAGCAGATTTTCTAAGTCGACAGACTTTTCATCCGGAGGAGTGGGAACTTCACCCGGAGGTATTTGCCTCATTGATTCTCAGATGGGGCAGACCGGAATTGGATTTGATGGCATCTCGTCAGAATGCCAAGCTTCCAAGATACGGATCCCGGTCAAGGGATCCTCAGGCCGAACTTATAGATGCCTTGGCAGTACCTTGGTTGTTCAGCCTAGCTCATGTGTTTCCGCCGTTTCCTCTACTCCCACGCGTGATTGCTCGAATCAAACAGGAGAGAGCTTCAGTGATCCTGATTGTGCCTGCGTGGCCACGCAGGACTTGGTATGTGGATCTAGTGGACATGTCCTCTCTGCCACCATGGAAACTTCAGTCGAGACAGGACCTTCTCTTTCAAGGTCCTTTCCAACATCCAAATCTAATTTCTCTACAACTGACTGCGTGGTGATTGAACGCTTGATTTTATCGAAGCGAGGATTCTGATTCAGTTATCAATACTTTGATACAGGCTAGAAAGCCTGTCACTAGAAAGATCTAGCATAAGATATGGCATAAATATCTTTATTGGTGTGAATCCAAGGGTTACTCATGGAGTAAAGTTAGGATTCCTAGGGTTATCAGCAAGTTCCTTAAAGGGACAAATTCTGTTTCACAAACGTTTGGCAAATGTATCAGATGTTCAATCTTTTTGTCAGGCTCTATCTAGAATTAAGCCTGTATTTAGACCTATTACTCCTCCCTGGAGTTTGAATTTAGTTTGAGTTCTGCAAGGGGTTCCGTTTAAACCTATGCATTCCATAGATATTAAACTATCTTGGAAAGTTCTGTTTTTGGTTGCTATTTCTTCTGCTCGAAGAGTTTCTGAGCTTTCAGCATTACAGTGTGATTCACCTTATCTCATATTTCATTCTGATAAGGTGGTTTTACGTACCAAACCTGGGTTCCTTCCTAAGGTTGTTTCAAATGATATTAATCAGGAAATTGTTGTTCGTTCCTTGTGTCCTAATTTTTCTAAGAAGGAGCGTCTGTTACATAACTTGGACGTGGTCCATGCCTTAAAGCTTTACTTACAGGCAACTAAGGATTTCTGTCAATCATCTTCATTATTCATTGTTTATTCTGGAACGTTTAGGGGTCAGAAAGCTACGGCTACCTCTTTCTTTCTTTTTGGCTGAGAAGTATCATCCGTTTGGCATGAGACTGCTGGACAGCAGCCTCCTGAAAGAATTACGGCTCATTCTACTAGGGCTGTGGCTTCCACATGGGCTTTTAAAAACGATGCATCTGTGGAACAGATTTGTAAGGCTGCGACTTGGTTGTCCCTTCACACTTTTTCCAAATTTTACAAATTTGATATTTTGCTTCTTCTGAGGCTATCTTTCGAAGAAAGGTTCTTCAAGCAGTGGTGCCTTCCGTTTAGGTTCCTGTCTTGTCCCTCCCTTTCATCCATGTCCTATTGCTTTGGTATTGGTTTCCCACAAGTAAGGATGAAATCTGTGGACTCGTCATATCTTTGTAAAAGAGAACTAAATTTATGCTTACCTGATAAATTACTTTCTTTTATGATATGACGAGTCCACGGCCCTCCCTGTTTTTTTAAGACAGGTTTATTTTTTGAAAACTTCAGTCATTTCTGCACCTTTTTAGCCTTTCCTTTTCTCTTCCTATAACTTTCGGCCAAATGACAGGGTGGAGGGGAAGGGGAGGGGCTCTATATACAGCTCTGTTGTGGTGCTCTTTGCCACTTCCTGTTAGCAGGAGGTTAATATCCCACAAGTAAGGATGAAATCCGTGGACTCGTCATATCGTAAAAGAAAGTAATTTATCAGGTAAGCATAAATTTAGTTTTTGGAGTAGATTGCCCCTTTAAAAAAAAAAAAAATTTATGTTCACACATGGCTATTACAAAAGAAATGGAGTTTATTTTTTGAAACAAAAATTGCATCAGAAGTCAAAGAAAAAAAACCTGTTTATGAACTAGGTTCAACTAAAAAGGTTGCATTTGTGAGGGTAAACAAGCTGTACAACTTATAGGAATAAGCATTTTTATGGGGTAATGCTTTTAATTATGCACACTAGAAACAATTAACCTAGGTAGTTATGGGCTCCTGCACAGATTAAGCAATGGAGATTAAACATTAGAGGCTTTACAATGGATACATATACCAAGACTGCAAAATACTTCAAATGCTACGAACAAAACTAGTTTTACATTATTTTATAACTTCCAATGTGCAGTGATTAATATGTAATGCTAAACACTGTCGTTTTCCGGTTAATATATCATTTATTGCACATTGTAAGTGTTGGTATATACCAGGTTACAAAATTATTTATTATCTTAGCAGTTGCCAACCAATAAAATGTATATACGAAACAATTAAAAATATTTAATATAAGGCTATACAGTTGTTAGTTTAATCTATTACAAATTTGAAATTTCCCAGATATATCTATATGTATCTATATACAGTCTGAGTATCAAGGAAACATTTGAAAATTACACAATTCATTTTACATAAAGCTAATTTCCCCTTTTTAAAATCAAGATTTGCATTTCCTGTTTGTCTGGGGGGAGTTGTGTATTCAACTCAGCATAGGGTAATTAACTTTCATATACTTGTGCTTCAAAGGATTGGCTCTAGACCGAGCTACTATTTCCTGCATGGGGTCATCATCTATCTGGACTTTTTTTAGGGCAATTATTTAAGTCATAGATTTTTTTTTATCTGAGCCAAGGTATTGAACACAGACTCTTTGTAGATTGGGATAAATGTTTGCAATGCGCCCTTGACAAATGAGAAAGGGGGGTTGTGTTTCACAAATAAATGCATTATTTATGTATGTTCACTTAACACTCACAGATATCCTGACATAAGATTTGTATGTAAATATTTTTTTATCTGAACACGCTGATGCTCTTACCCTAACAGTATGATCAATATAGGACACCAATGGAAAACATTGGCTTGCAAGATTCACTGCTTTCAAGATTCGATTTACTTTTTATTGTTCTTGACCAAATGGATGCAGACCATGACAGAGAAATATCTGATCACGTTCTGAGAATGCACAGATATAGGACTCCTGGAGAACAAGATGGATATGGTAAACAATTCTTCATATTTTATGGCTTAAAGGGATAGTCTAGTCAAAATTAAACTTTCATGATTCAGAGCATGCAAATTTAAGCAACTTTCTAATTTACTCCCATTATCAATTTTTCTTCGTTCTCTTTGTACCTTTATTTAAAAAAGCAGGACAGTTGAACTTAGGTGCTGGCCCATTTTTTTGGTTTAACACCTGAGTAGTTCTTGCTGATTGGATGGCTACATTTAGACACCAATCAGCATGCACTACCCAGGTGCTGAACCAAAAATGGGCTGGCTTGTAAGCTTACATTTTAGCTTTTTAAAATAAATAAGAGAATAGAGAAAATGTGATACAAGGAGTAAATTAGAAAGTTGCTTAATTGCAGGTTCTATCTGAATGATAGTTTTTTATTTTGACTGTTCTATCCCTTTAAAGGGACAGTCTAGTGAAAATTAAACTCATGTTTTAGAAAGGGCATGTCATTTTTAAACAACTTTCCCATTTACTTTTATCGCATTTGCTTTGCTCTTTTGGTATTCTTAGCATATGAGCTACCTAGGTTTAACTTGCAACTAATTTCTAACCCCTTGAAGGCCACGGCCACCTTATCTGAAAGGATTTGACAGTTTGTTTACAGCTAGAGGTTGTTAGTTCATGTGTGCCATATTGTTAACATTGTGCTCACGCCAGTGGAGTTACTTATGAGAGGGCACCGATTGGCTAAAATGCATCTGTCAAAAGAACTGAAATAAGGGGGCAGTCTGCAGAGACTTAGATGCAAAGTAATCAGAGGTAAAAAGTATATTAATATAACCGTGTTGGTTATGTAAAACTTGGGGAATGTGTAATAAAGGGATTAGCCATTTTTTTTATTTTTTTTATTTTTTTTTATTTTAAAACAATGATAAAAAATTCAGGAGTAGATGGTCTCTAAGTAGGGTTTTTATATCAAGCTAAAGTCAGTTCCTTGTATAGTTTACTTTTTAGATTTACTAGTCCTGCAAATAAACCATATATTATGGTTTTCCAACCAAGAAACAAATAAGTTCAGCTACTGAATATAATGGAAAATAACTAAATGTATCTAGAAATGATCTTTTATTATGTTTTTTTAATGGAGTGTATGAAGAACATTGATTAAGTATTTATTTCTGAAGTGTTTTTTTTCTTTTTACAGCAATGCCCCTTGGATGCAATGTTGAGATTTTTGCCACAGATGATCCAAATGCTACAGATGTGACTGATCAAGAGTTGCAGATTTATGAGAAACATGACAATCTCCTCCATGGCCCACGCAAAACGTCTGTTGTATATTCCCTCTGCTAAAACTGAATATAATTTTTTTTTTTTTTTTTTTAAACTACAAAACAAGTTTTGTATATGTAACCTGTACTAGAAAGTGGCTATTTCAGTACCATGTTCTACAGTGTAGCAAATTTTGGTTTAAATAACAGCTAGCGTTGTATAGCTAAACTGATTCTTCACAGCAATGTTTTTATTAGAGCCGGTAGGTAAAAATAGTTAAACAGAATTTTATGCTTAAAACTAGAAAGCTTGCCTATATTGTAACTTATTTATTTTTTATTTTTAAAAAAGCAAGTCAAAAATTGTCAGCATGCAGTTTATTCGGAAGTACATTCATGTTGCAAAGTTGATAAAGCCGGTTTTGACCTTCGAGGCGGCTGACTTTATAGCACAGGAGTATGCAAAGATTCGGAGCCATGATCAGATGAATGACAGTGCTAGGGTAGGTTGATTTAAGTATATACATTTTAATTTTATTTTTATTTTTTTTCAACAGTTTGTGCGATTAAAATAAAGTCCAAAAAAAACTTTCACGATTCCGATAGGGCATGTAATTTTAAACGACTTTCCAATTTTCTTTTAGCACCAATTTTGCTTTGTTCTCTTGGTGGTATTAGTTGAAAGCTAAATCTAGGAGGTTCATTTGCTAATTTCTTAGACCTTGAAGGCCGCCTCTAATCTGGTTTTTCACCACTAGAGGGCATTCATGTATTTTTATATAGAAAACATATTAATTGGGTAATTAAGGGATTATCTAGCTTTTAAAACACAAATTCTGGTGTTGACTGTCCCTTTAATTTTTTTTTTTTAATAGCTTCAGTTTGTGGTTACATTTTTTTAATTTTAGCACATTTTGTTTTATGTGGAAGAAATTTCACAAAAATGTATTTACTGGGAAGCCAATTAAGTGAAATTACTATTAAGAACTGTACCCTTAAATGTTTAAATTATTAAATAAATTTGGTCATTTGAAAATACTTTTTTTTTCTAGTCTATTTTTCAAAAAGAAGTATTGAAGTAAATTACTGTGAATGGCTTTAAAAGCTTTTTCATACGGTGTATTCAGTCTTCCTTGCTTAAAGGGACAGTTTAGTCCAGAATTTGTTATTTATAAAGAGAATTCCTTTTATTACCCATTCACCAGTTTTGCATAACCAACACTGTTAAATTAATACACGTTTTTACCTCTGATTACCTTATATCTAAACCTCTGCAGAATGCCCCCTTATCTCCGTTCTTTTGACTGACTTGCATTTTAGCCAATCGGTGCCCTCTCATAAGTAACTCCAATGGCGTGAGCACAATGTTATCTACATGGCACACATTAAAGGGACAGTCTGTAGTCCAAAATAAACTTTTATGATTCAGATAGGGTATGCAAATTTAAAGGGACAGTAAACACCACTAACATCACTATCTTATGTAAAAATCCATAACTATTCAATCATTATTCACATACCCCCAATAGTGAACAGCAGCAATAAATATCCCTAATGTAATCGATGTCTACAAAATGGCCCCCAAACTCCTCCTCCCTCTACCTTCCTTCCTCTACCTTCCTTCTCAACATTCAATATTTAGTATATCATATAGAGGCTTTCAACTATGTCACCACGCAGTGCACATGACATAGTAATGCTACTCGCACGGCCTTGCGCAACGCAATATGTTCCCCTCTCTTCATTGTTGGATAGATGTTTGCGTTTCCCTGTCTTCATTTCCCATAGACGTTGCACAGGCGCAAATTCTATAAGATCACACAAGCGCAACAGTCAGTGAACGGACAGAATAACTTATTTGCTTGTCTCTTACTAGAGGGGAATATTGAATCAATGTAAAAATGTATATCCTTAGGGGCTGAGTTTGGGGGCCATTTTTAACAGTCTGGATGTACTGTTTAAAGACGGAATGCAACACAATGCAATGTGCAGTAGAATATTTGACAGGTTGCAGATGTATCAGGATTAAATCTTTTAATTGAGGTAAGTATATTAGTGTTGACTGTCCCTTTAAACAACTTTCCAATTTACTTTTAACACCAATTGTGCTTTGTTCTCTTGGTATTCTTAGTTGAAAGCTAAACATAGCTAGGCTCATATGCTAATTTCTTAGACCTTGAAGGCTGCCTCTTATCTAAATGCATTTTGACAGTTTTTGCAACTAGAGGGCGTTAGTTCATGTGTGCCATATAGATAACATTGTGCTCACGCCCGTGGAGTTTCCTAAGTCAGCACTGATTGGCTAAAATGCAAGTCTGTCAAAAGAACTAAAATAAGGGGGCAGTCTACAGAGGCTTAGTTACAAGGTAATCAAAGAGGTAAAAAGTGTATTAATATAACTGTTGATTATGCAAAAAAAGGGAATGGGTAATAAAGGGATTATCTTAAACAAATAAAAATTCTGGTGTAGACTGTCCCTTTAAATAACTTCATCTAGCTGTGAAAAACTGTCTAAGGCTGCCCCTTATCTCAGTGCATTTAAGGGCTTCTAAAATCATATGAGCCTTCCTAGGTATAGCTTTGGATAATTGGAAAGTTGTATAAAATTGCATGCCCTATCAGAATCATGAGTTTTTAACTTTGATTAGACTGTACATTTTTAAGTTATAATATTTGATATTTTTAAATTCTTTTTATAGACAATGCCAGTTACTGCTCGAGCTCTGGAGACCATGATCAGGTTGGCAACAGCTCACGCTAAAGTCCGTATGAGCAAAACTATCGACATTCAAGATGCTGAAACAGCACTTGAGTTAGTTCAGTTTGCTTATTTTAAGAAGGTATGTGCCTCTGTATTGGGACTTAAACTGACTTCAAACTGGAATATTTGTAGAGTGCATAGTTAAACAATGTTTGGTTTTAAGTGATTTTTTTTTATTTTTTTTTATTCCCATTTGAAAGTATTAATGTAAGACTAATATCTATAAATTAGAAAATGCTTCTTTGAAGCAAATAACTAGCAGGTCCAGACTGGGGATTAAAATAGTCTTGGAATTGAATGTTGTATTTTAACAGAGTTCTGATTTGTAACCAATGTAACACAAACCAATGCCAGCTTTACACTTTAAAGCTGGCATTGGTGGCATATGCCAGCTTTAGACTATATGCCCCAGAAAAGACACACAGCCTACTGCAAGCACATTACTGGAATGTGTCTGCTTTATGCTGTTCCCCACCACATATAGGGATGGACCATGACCCCTCCCAGGCAACCCCCTGTAACAATTCCTAGTACTCCAGGCAGTCCAACTCCACAGAATATTGTGAAAACCTATATATAAAGTACATTGACTAATGTGCACTGTGTACCGACAGTTCTGACTAACTTAGAAATCTGAATTAAATAAGCAAGCAACTTTTTTTTCTTTCCTAAGATATGGTGAGTCCATGGAATCCTCTTCAATTATTGTTGGGTATATCACTCCTGGCCAGCAGGAGGAGGCAAAGAGCACCACAGCAAAGCTGTTAAGTGTCACTTCCCTTTCCATAACCCCCCAGTCATTCTTTTTGCCTGCGGTACAAGGAAGAGAAGATTTTGATGTCTGAATTTATTTCACTTCAATCAAGATATTATTATTGTGAAAGCAGAGTAGGGTTGCTTTGATCTTTCCTCTCAAGATGGGGTCTAGTCTTGCTCCACGTTGGTCTCTTCAGTAGGGCAGTGGTGACTTTAAAGCAGTTAGGAACTTGTGAGGAGCTTGAAAAAGACTATTTGAAACGTGTTGCTTCTGTTGTTGGTGGATGCATGCCACCGTAGTCTGAACATTCAGACACACGAGACTCCATTACCGGCTCTTAAAAGCGGAAGCTGAACAGCTGAACGAGTCCGATTCCAAACAGGGTCGGCTACAGAACAAATGAAATGGGGGGGCATTTTTTTTTCCACGAGGGGGCACGCATTTAAAAAGCATGTATGAGTCAAAATAAGAGCAGACCTACTGTGGCAGTCCAGGGGTTACATTTATCAGATCTCTGGCTGTGCAGGAGTTAGATTTGTTTATATTTCTTGAAGTGCAGTGGTTACATGTGTCATATCTCAAGGAGTATAGGGGTTACATTTATAAGATGTCTGGCAGTGCCGCAGCAGTTACATTTACCAGATTTATGGCAGTGCAGGAGTTACATTTGTCATTTCTCAGGAATGTCTCCCACATATGACACAGCCAGTGGACACTGTTTGCATGTGTAGCTCTACCAATGACCCTACTAATGATCAAATAAGCTTTTACGTGACAATAAGTTTGAGTGCCAAGCAGTACATTACTTGTACAGATATTATTAATGATATTTACCAGCACACACACAGTATATACAGTATGTATATACACACAAATTATATATATATATATATATATATATATATATATATATACATACATACACACACACACATAGTGTGCGTGTGTGTGTATATATATGTATATGTATATATATATATGTATATATATATATATATATATATATATATATATATATATATATATATATATATATATATATATATATATATATATATATATATATATATATATATATATATATATATATAATAAAACAGCCTTGGGGACAAATAGGAGATGTTTTGAAACATGTAAATAATAAACATAAGGCTATTTCACTCATTGTCTTACAGCTACATTTGAAGTGTGTGTATTTGAGCACCTATAATCTGACACACATTTTACACTGATCACTGCAGATAAAGCAGGCACAATGCACACTTTTTTTGTGTGATCTGCAGTGGGGAAACCAAGGAATTCCCAATTTGCTTCTTTATCTTTGGCTGCCAGGATATAAAGCACAATAGGGAAGGGATACTACTCTCACACACACATTGGTTATACGGCTGTGTTTTCACAAAATTACTTTTGCCTTCCCTCTCACTGACTGTTAGCTTCTCCCAGTACTTCCTGCAGAGGTCTGATGATGTCATCATCTCACTTCAGCTCTGTAGTAAGTGGGCTAGCAGGAGCAGGGTCATTGCAAGCCATAGGTTAACTGTGAGAGCACCAGCAGGGAAATGCAACTTTATTTGTTATCTGGTTGTAAATAGAGGACAGTAATAAGATTTGCTGGGCCCTCCAGTGGCGGATCTCCAGGGTCCAGTGGCTGCAAATGGTTGATGCGACATTTGGGACCCACTTTTAAAATGTAAAAAAAAAAAATTTTTTTTTTTTAAATCACTTCTTTTGCCCTGGGGGGCACAGCATTCCATTTGGGGGGGCATTGCCCCCCAATGCCCCCCCTTAGAGCCGACCCTGATTCCAAAGACGGTGTGATCTTCAGTGAGCGGACTGCAGTGGGAGCGGATTGCAGAGTTCTATACTCTAAGTTCGGATAAACTTTCTATTTGAATGCTTCAGCACTATTTTGAGAAGTTTTCTCTCTGATTCTTAGAGGACACTGTGCATACAGCATTTATACTGCACATTGCATATTCTGGAGCATCTTTTCCTGAAATAGAGGAATTTGACATTCATATCTCCAAGTTCCCTTTATAAGAGACGCTATTTTAACTTTTTGTTTTGCATTGCAGTTTCTTTGTCATTGTATTATTGATGTGCATCTGCTGTATTTTTGTTCTGTTTTACTTTTAGAGATATTTTATTGTATTTTATCTGCTGCTGTGTGTTTTTTCTTTGTCTTTTGTATAGCCTTGTATGTGTCCATTTCTGGATTTTCATATGTGATTACCTTTAGTTTGCACTGAGTGGGTTTCTACTTTTTTTTTTTTTTTTTTTTTTTTTTTTTTTTTTTCTTCTTTTCACTTTCACGTTAGGTCTGCTCTTGACTTATCTGTTTTTATGCTATAAGTTTGGGACAGTTGGAATGCCTTGTCTCTTTTGAAATGTACTTCCGTCCAGATACCGACTGTCCAACTGTTGAAAGTATAACCGTAAGGAGCATATGTGCAGTTTCTAAACAAGTATCCGAGTGAGCCGCGTGTGACGCTGAAGAGGCGGGGTACCACCTGGTTTCTTGTGTGGAGGGGCCAACCGTAATTTAGCCTGAAGGATATCAGCAGGAATAAGTTGAGGTGAGTGGGGAGTTTCACCGCCTCGTTCCTAAGCATACTTAAAGTGGCTAAGATCATGGCAGTGCCTTGAGAGGGTGAATGATCTGCTGGAGACGGAGTAACCCCCGCATATCCACTATTAACCGGTGAGTGATGTTTACTCCTACGGGTAACCCCCGCTGTGGCTAAGGAACATTGAGCATATTTGCTGCACATATAAGACAATATTGTCACATTGTGGAATATTTATTTTGACTGCTAGTACAATTTACTGGGTTCCTCTCTTACTGGATAAGTTTGGGATACCCATTTTTATTTATTATGAAATGATACATTTTTTTTTTATAATTTGTTGTATTAAAATATAATTTTAATAGCCTTTTACTAGCTACATATATATATTTTAAATATTACTTGGTGCTTTGACCTCTATTGTCCTATATTGTAGGCAGCATACGTTTTGAATTTCATTTCTGATCCGGAGTCTTAATTGTTCATTACTTAAATTTGCTGGCTATATGCTTTAGCTGTGTTTACTGTGTGTTAACACTAGCGCAAATAAGTTTCTTTTCATTTTACTAGTTTCCTAGCATGTTGCTGCCCTGGTATGGAAAGCCTGAGTAAGGTTTTTTTTTTTTGTTTGTTTTTTGTTTTTTTTTTCTCTCTCCACAGGTCTGAGGGGCATCCTCTCACACCTGGTGAGCTGCACTTTATGTGACACTATCCTTTATGAAGGATTTTTTACTGGCAGTGGGCAGGCACTTTTGGTTGTGACATAGGCGACTTAAGGAAGTTACTCTTTGTTGGGGCTCAGATTTTATTCTGTTATATAAAATGTAACGCAGTGTATTGATCACTTTTCTGTCTGAAGACAACTCATTTAATTTCCTTATAGTTTAGGAAGGTCTTGAGTCTAGAGCACTGCTACCACAAGTTTCACGCAGGTCAAGATTATTTAGGAAACGTTCCTTTTTATTTTCAGGCTGGATGCTGTTAGAGCGCGCTCGTTTAAGCGGCGTTACACCTATGGGGCAGTTAAGTCTAAGATGTCCTTGCTCGTATCTCATATATCTGCAGACTCTGTGTGCCCTTCATGGTCGTATTAATTCTGACCCGGCTTGTCGGCAGAATGAAGCGCGATGTATGCGCGCTTCATTCTCTTGCCGCTTGTAAGTTCACGCCTACTTCTTGTTTTTGCATTCTGGAAGCGGCGCGATTTTGGGTTTTTCTGAGCCAGTGTAATCTCCACCCTGTTCTCAGAAGAGAACGGAGCGGTGTTAATTCTGCTCCGAGAAAGGAGCAGTGGCAGAGTGGTTACAGTGACATACTTGTAAAGCTAATTATAGCTAAGAACGTTCAGCCATCGTTGTTTTAGGCTATCAGTTCAGTAGGACACAAATAACGAATTGGCTTAGTACCAAGTTTTTTTTTTTATAAGCAGACTGCACTTTTGTGCAATGGTCTAATACACTTCTCTGCTGCACTTATATTAGATATAAGACCTTAAATTAGGGTTTTATCGTTGGTTTACACTTCAGTTATACAGTTCCATTGTATCTTAAGATTTTAAGTTTTCTTAATTTAACCCTTTGGCTGCTAAGCCATTTCCCACCTGGGTGCTAATATTCTTTATTTTTGAATTTTTTTTATAACTTAAATTTTTTTTTTTACAGATGCCAAGACTTACACTGTTGGAAAGGTTAGGCGATTACCTTTCCAACAGTGGGTCTTGGGGGTCTGTAGCTGCTTAGATGCCTGAGATACAGGCTTCTAAGCAGCATGCCCCCTCCTCCAATACTTAACAACATAATTTATGTAAGAACTTACCTGATAAATTCATTTCTTTCATATTAGCAAGAGTCCATGAGCTAGTGACGTATGGGATATACATTCCTACCAGGAGGGGCAAAGTTTCCCAAACCTCAAAATGCCTACAAATACACACCTCACCACACCCACAATTCAGTTTAACGAATAGCCAAGAAGTGGGGTGATAAAAAAGTGCGAAAGCATATAAAATAAGGAATTGGAATAATTGTGCTTTATACAAAATCATAACCACCATAAAAAAGGGGCGGGCCTCATGGACTCTTGCTAATATGAAAGAAATGAATTTATCAGGTAAGTTCTTACATAAATTATGTTTTCTTTCATGTAATTAGCAAGAGTCCATGAGCTAGTGACGTATGGGATAATGACTACCCAAGATGTGGATCTTTCCACACAAGAGTCACTAGAGAGGGAGGGATAAAATAAAGACAGCCAATTCCTGCTGAAAATAATCCACACCCAAAATAAAGTTTAATGAAAAACATAAGCAGAAGATTCAAACTGAAACCACTGCCAGAAGTACTTTTCTACCAAAAACTGCTTCAGAAGAAGAAAATACATCAAAATGGTAGAATTTAGTAAAAGTATGCAAAGAGGACCAAGTTGCTGCTTTGCAGATCTGGTCAACCGAAGCTTCATTCCTAAACGCCCAGGAAGTAGAAACTGATCTAGTAGAATGAGCTGTAATTCTCTGAGGCGGAGTTTTACCCGACTCAACATAGGCAAGATGAATTAAAGATTTCAACCAAGATGCCAAAGAAATGGCAGAAGCTTTCTGGCTTTTTCTAGAACCGGAAAAGATAACAAATAGACTAGAAGTCTTACGAAAAGATTTTGTAGCTTCAACATAATATTTCAAAGCTCTAACAACATCCAAAGAATGCAACGATTTCTCCTTAGAATTCTTAGGATTAGGACATAATGAAGGAACCACAATTTCTCTACTAATGTTGTTGGAATTCACAACTTTAGGTAAAAATTCAAAAGAAGTTCGCAACACCGCCTTATCCTGATGAAAAATCAGAAAAGGAGACTCACAAGAAAGAGCAGATAATTCAGAAACTCTTCTGGCAGAAGAGATGGCCAAAAGGAACAAAACTTTCCAAGAAAGTAATTTAATGTCCAATGAATGCATAGGTTCAAACGGAGGAGCTTGAAGAGCTCCCAGAACCAAATTCAAACTCCAAGGAGGAGAAATTGACTTAATGACAGGTTTTATACGAACCAAAGCTTGTATAAAACAATGAATATCAGGAAGAATAGCAATCTTTCTGTGAAAAAGAACAGAAAGAGCAGAGATTTGTCCTTTCAAAGAACTTGCGGACAAACCCTTATCTAAACCATCCTGAAGAAACTGTAAAATTCTCGGTATTCTAAAAGAATGCCAGGAAAAATGATGAGAAAGACACCAAGAAATATAAGTCTTCCAGACTCTATAATATATCTCTCGAGATACAGATTTACGAGCCTGTAACATAGTATTAATCACAGAGTCAGAGAAACCTCTTTGACCAAGAATCAAGCGTTCAATCTCCATACCTTTAAATTTAAGGATTTCAGATCCTGATGGAAAAAAGGACCTTGTGACAGGTCTGGTCTTAACGGAAGAGTCCACGGTTGGCAAGAGGCCATCCGGACAAGATCCGCATACCAAAACCTGTGAGGCCATGCCGGAGCTACCAGCAGAACAAACGAGCATTCCTTCAGAATCTTGGAGATTACTCTTGGAAGAAGAACTAGAGGCGGAAAGATATAGGCAGGATGATACTTCCAAGGAAGCGATAATGCATCCACTGCCTCCGCCTGAGGATCCCGGGATCTGGACAGATACCTGGGAAGTTTCTTGTTTAGATGGGACGCCATCAGATCTATTTCTGGAAGTTCCCACATTTGAACAATCTGAAGAAATACCTCTGGGTGAAGAGACCATTCGCCCGGATGCAACGTTTGGCGACTGAGATAATCCGCTTCCCAGTTGTCTACACCTGGGATATGAACCGCAGAGATTAGACAGGAGCTGGATTCCGCCCAAACCAAAATTCGAGATACTTCTTTCATAGCCAGAGGACTGTGAGTCCCTCCTTGATTGATGTATGCCACAGTTGTGACATTGTCTGTCTGAAAACAAATGAACGATTCTCTCTTCAGAAGAGGCCAAAACTGAAGAGCTCTGAAAATTGCACGGAGTTCCAAAATATTGATCGGTAATCTCACCTCCTGAGATTCCCAAACTCCTTGTGCCGTCAGAGATCCCCACACAGCTCCCCAACCTGTGAGACTTGCATCTGTTGAAATTACAGTCCAAGTCGGAAGCACAAAAGAAGCCCCCTGAATTAAACGATGGTGATCTGTCCACCATGTTAGAGAGTGTCGAACAATCTGTTTTAAAGATATTAATTGAGATATCTTCGTGTAATCCTTGCACCATTGCTTCAGCATACAGAGCTGAAGAGGTCGCATGTGAAAACGAGCAAAGGGGATCGCGTCCGATGCAGCAGTCATAAGACCTAGAATTTCCATGCATAAGGCTACCGAAGGGAATGATTGTGACTGAAGGTTTCGACAAGCTGCAATCAACTTTAGACGTCTCTTGTCTGTTAAAGACAGAGTCATGGACACTGAATCCATCTGGAAACCCAGAAAGGTTACCCTTGTCTGAGGAATCAAAGAACTTTTTGGTAAATTGATCCTCCAACCATGATCTTGAAGAAACAACACAAGTCGATTCGTATGAGATTCTGCTAAATGTAAAGACTGAGCAAGTACCAAGATATCGTCCAAATAAGGAAATACCACAATACCCTGTTCTCGGATTACAGACAGCAGGGCACCGAGAACCTTTGTAAAAATTCTTGGAGCTGTAGCTAGGCCAAACGGCAGAGCCACAAACTGGTAATGCTTGTCCAGAAACGAGAATCTCAGGAACTGATAATGATCTGGATGAATCGGAATATGCAGATATGCATCCTGTAAATCTATTGTGGACATATAATTCCCTTGCTGAACAAAAGGTAAGATAGTCCTTACAGTTACCATCTTGAATGTTGGTATCCTTACATAATGATTCAATATTTTTAGATCCAGAACTGGTCTGAAAGAATTCTCCTTCTTTGGTACAATGAAGAGATTTGAATAAAACCCCATCCCCTGTTCCAGAACTGGAACTGGCATAATTACTCCAGTCAACTCTAGATCTGAAACACATTTCAGAAATGCTTGAGCTTTTACTGGATTTACTGGGACACTGGAAAGAAAAAATCTCTTTGCAGGAGGTCTCAACTTGAAACCAATTCTGTACCCTTCTGAAACAATGCTCTGAATCCAAAGATTGTGAACAGAATTGATCCAAATTTCCTTGAAAAAACGTAACCTGCCCCCTACCAGCTGAGCTGGAATGAGGGCCGCACCTTCATGTGGACTTAGAAGCAGGCTTTGCCTTTCTAGCTGGCTTGGATTTATTCCAGACTGGAGAAGGTCTCCAAACTGAAACTGCTCCTGAGGATGAAGGATCAGGCTTTTGTTCTTTGTTGAAACGAAAGGAACGAAAACGATTATTAGCCCTGTTTTTACCTTTAGATTTTTTATCCTGTGGTAAAAAAGTTCCTTTCCCACCAGTAACAGTTGAAATAATGGAATCCAACTGAGAACCAAATAATTTGTTACCCTGGAAAGAAATGGAAAGTAGAGTTGATTTAGAAGCCATATCCGCATTCCAAGTTTTAAGCCATAAAGCTCTTCTAGCTAAAATAGCTAGAGACATAAACCTGACATCAACTCTGATAATATCAAAAATGGCATCACAGATAAAATTATTAGCATGCTGAAGAAGAATAATAATATCATGAGAATCACGATGTGTTACTTGTTGCGCTAAAGTTTCCAACCAAAAAGTTGAAGCTGCAGCAACATCAGCCAAAGATATAGCAAGTCTAAGAAGATTACCTGAACACAGATAAGCTTTTCTTAGAAAGGATTCAATTTTCCTATCTAAAGGATCCTTAAACGAAGTACCATCTGACGTAGGAATAGTAGTACGTTTAGCAAGGGTAGAAATAGCCCCATCAACTTTAGGGATCTTGTCCCAAAATTCTAATCTGTTAGACGGCACAGGATATAATTGCTTAAAACGTTTAGAAGGAGTAAATGAATTACCCAAATTATCCCATTCTTTGGAAATTACTGCAGAAATAGCATTAGGAACAGGAAAAACTTCTGGAATAACCACAGGAGCTTTAAATACCTTATCTAAACGTTTAGAATTAGTATCAAGAGGACCAGAATCCTCTATTTCTAAAGCAATTAGTACTTCTTTAAGTAAAGAACGAATAAATTCCATTTTAAATAAATATGAAGATTTATCAGCATCAACCTCTGAGACAGAATCCTCTGAACCAGAGGAATCATCAGAATGATGATGTTCAGTTAAAAATTCATCTGTAGGGAGAGAAGTTTTAAAAGATTTTTTACGTTTACTAGAAGGAGAAATAACAGACATAGCCTTCTTTATGGATTCAGAAACAAAATCTCTTATATTATCAGGAACATTCTGCACCTTAGATGTTGAAGGAACTGCAACAGGCAATGGTACTTTACTAAAGGAAATATTATCTGCTTTAACAAGTTTGTCATGACAATCAATACAAACAGCTGGAGGAATAGCTACCAAAAGTTTACAGCAGATACACTTAGCTTTGGTAGATTCAGCACTTGACAGCGATTTTCCTGTAGTATCTTCTGACTCAGATGCAACGTGAGACATCTTGCAATATGTAAGAGAAAAAACAACATATATATAAAGCAAAATTGATCAAATTCCTTAAATGACAGTTTCAGTAATGGGAAAAAATGCCAAAAGACAAGCTTCTAGCAACCAGAAGCAATAAAAAATTAGACTTAAATAATGTGGAGACAAAAGTGACGCCATATTTTTTCGCGCCAAATAAGACGCCCACATTATTTGGCGCCTAAATGCTTTTTGGCGCCAAAAATGACGCCACATCCGGAACGCCGACATTTTTGGCGCAAAATAACGTCAAAAAATGACGCAACTTCCAGCGACACGTATGACGCCGGAAACGGAAATAGATTTTTTGCGCCAAAAAAGTCTGCGCCAAGAATGACGCAATAAAATGAAGCATTTTCAGCCCCCGCGAGCCTAACAGCCCACAGGGAAAAAGTCAAATTTTAAGGTAAGAAAAAATGTTAAATTAAAATGCATTATCCCAAATATGAAACTGACTGTCTGAAAATAAGGAAAGTTGAACATTCTGAGTCAAGGCAAATAAATGTTTGAATACATATATTTAGAACTTTATAAACAAAGTGCCCAACCATAGCTTGGAGTGTCACAGAAAATAAGACTTACCCCAGGACACTCATCTACATATAGCAGATAGCCAAACCAGTACTGAAACGAGAATCAGCAGAGGTAATGGTATATATAAGAGTATATCGTCGATCTGAAAAGGGAGGTAAGAGATGAATCTCTACGACCGATAACAGAGAACCTATGAAATAGACCCCGTAGAAGGAGATCATTGCATTCAAATAGGCAATACTCTCCTCACATCCCTCTGACATTCACTGCACGCTGAGAGGAAAACCGGGCTCCAACTTGCTGCGGAGCGCATATCAACGTAGAATCTAGCACAAACTTACTTCACCACCTCCATCGGAGGCAAAGTTTGTAAAACTGAATTGTGGGTGTGGTGAGGGGTGTATTTGTAGGCATTTTGAGGTTTGGGAAACTTTGCCCCTCCTGGTAGGAATGTATATCCCATACGTCACTAGCTCATGGACTCTTGCTAATTACATGAAAGAAATTAAGTATAAATAAAGTTGCACGGTGACGTCATCACGTAATTGCGCGTGATGTCACCGTGCATCACGTGAAGCCCCGGCGATGCCCGTTACTCTACAGGCACGATCGCCGGGGTAGCAGCATTAAGGAGCCCCCAGATGTCCCTCAAGGTGGGAGAGTGCTCATGACGGCTCTGAGCCGTCATTAGCCCCAGAGTGAGAAACTCTGACGGCTCAGAGCCGTCATTAGCACTTAAAGGGACATATGTGCATATTTTGCTAGAACTCTGTTCCCAAGGAATAAATGCTTCTGGTTCGTGAGGATCAGATTTTTTTTTTTTAACATAAAATCTACTAAAGAATTATTCTAAGCATGAAGTATTTTTAGAGTGTTTGCATATGCAATTCTGTGCGACAGTTTTTCACGTATCTAATGAAAGTACAGATAGGTTTTTGCCTTCTGAGCCCCATGTCTACCAGGATGATGCTGTTTAGGCAATACCACAGTTTTCTCCTTTTTCGGTCACATGCAGTGCCCTGCGGTTCCTCTCAATCTCCCGAAGAGCTTTATCAAGATCCCTGGTGAGTGAAACGCGTCGATCTAAGTGACTGTGCATATCTAAACATCATACAAATTATGATATTTGAAACCTAAGAACTTTTACTAACTTCTGTGGTGACCCGGGTTAATCTGCAATCTGACCTTTTATCTGTTAGTGCTAGTGCACGCAGGAGAACAATGAGCTCAAAGTGCAGGGAATCACGTCTGTTTCAAAAGAAATAAGCCTATCCTGTTTTCATATCTGGATAAAACATCCGTTTTAAGCAGTCTGTATTGACAACTGGAAATCGCACTGATGACGTCAGACACCAAGGTACTTGCGGCTTACTGAATCAGTCCGGAGACAAGTGCCCGACAACGGCTTTATATGATATACTAAGATAAGGTAAAAAAATTGTCATACAAGAGAACAAGGTAAATTTACTGTCATATAAAGAGGAGTTTTGAAATCACTCCTAACACTCAGGCATAAATCCTGTCCTTGATACACAATCTACGGTATACTGCACAGACATTCATAAACTGTATGACTCCCTGGATTAAACGTGTATTCTAGACTGCATTTTGGACAAAGTCTACCATAAGGACAGAGTCGCTGATCTCTAGTTTTAAGCTATATAATACGCAATTTCTTCAAATTAAATATTTTGTAAATATTTTGTTTTTATGCATAGATATTGCTAGAACAAGATTACTTTGATTGCTATATTTGGGGAGACGTCCCCTTTTACATTCATTTAACCTTATATTTTTTATTCTGGTAAATAAATTATTTTTTAATACCATTTGAGTAATGATTTTTAGTGGGTTTTAGGTTCTATTATCGGTTTTCCCTTTATATCATACACTAAGCACCAATTTATAAAGTTATATTTTTGTTGTGGTTGAGACAATCGCAATTATACACTTGATAAGATTCTATATTAGTTTTTGGTATTTTTTTCACTCGTCAATACTGATATCCTAGATAAAACTGATAGGAATCCACATTTTTTAGTTTTAGATTATTTAACTTTGTTTACACTGATGCATTTTGATCAGTTAAGGAATCTCACAGTTATATCTAGGACCACCCTCCAGATATTTTAAGCTCTTTTCTAACACATAGTTTGGGTTAACGCACCCACAACTTTAGAGAAATAGTATCTACCCTCTAGGTTTTTTGGCACATAATAATTTTTAGATAAAGGCAACACTAACTTGCGTAATTAGGAAGACAGATATCCTTAGGATGTTATAGACACCTTCACTCACGTTTAAATATTTATATTTATTCATAACTATTCTCCATGTTAATCATATATAAACCAATAGAAATATTTATAAAGCCTTCCTAGTAGCTTTAACGGCCCTCTTCAGCAAACTTTCATATAAGAAAATAGAGCTACATTTTCATTGTTTTTGTGCTTCAATTTTAGTGCTCTTTTATATCTTATTTTTATGCCCCAATAGATATCATTTTTGGCTCTGTTATATATTATTTTTGCGCTCCCTGTTAAAATATCAGGTTTCTGTGATCCAAAAAAAATGAGACAAAGATAAATCATTTCAGAACTTTTTCCACCTTTTAATGTGACCTATAAACTGTACAACTCAATTGAAAAACAAACTGAAATCTTTTAGGTAAAGGGAAATAAAAAAATAAAATATGGCTGCCATAAGTGTGAACACCCTTAAACGAATACTTTATTGAAGCACCTTTTTTATTTTATTACAGCACTGTCTTTTTGTTTGAGTTTTTCAGCATGGCACATCTTGACTTGGCAAGACTTGCCCAATTTTCTTTGCAAAAACACTCTAAATCTGTCAGAATGCAAGGGCATCTCCTGTGCACAGCCCTCTTCCCATCACCCCACAGATTTTGAATTGGATTCGGGTCTGGGCTCTGGCTGGGCCATCCAAAAAATGTAATCTTCTGGTGAAGCCATTCCTTTGTTGATTTGGATGTATGCTTTGGGTCGTTGTCATGCTGAAACATGAAGTTCCTCTTCATGTTAACCTTTCTAGCAGAAGCCTGAAGGTTTTGTGCCAATATTGTCTGATATTTGGAACTGTTCATTATTCCCTCTACCTTGTCTAAGGCCCCAGTTCCAGCTGAAGAAAAACAGCCCCAAAGCATGATGCTGACGCCACCATGCTTCACTGTGGGTATGATGTTCTTTTGGTTATATGCAGTGTTTTTGCGCCAAACATATTATTTTTTGGAATTATGGCCAAAAAGTTCAACCTTGGTTTCATCAGACCATAACACCTTTTCTCACATGCTTTTGGGAAACTTCAGATGTGTTTTTGCAAAATTTAGCCGGGCTTGGATTATTATTTTTTTTTGTAAGAAAAAGCTTCCGTCTTGCCACTCTACCCCATAGCTCAGACAAATGAAGAATAAGGGCGATTGTTGTCACATGTACCACACAGCCAGTACTTGCCAGATATTCCTGCAGCTCCTTTAATGTTGCTGTAGGCCTCTTGGCAGCCTCCCAGACCAGTTTTCTTCTCGTCTTTTCATCAATTTTGGAGGGACATCCAGTTCTTGGTAATGTCACTGTTGCACCATATTTTCTTCACTTGATGACTGTCTTCACTGTGTTCCATGGTATATCTAATTCTTTTGTACCTGTCTCCTGACTGATACCTTTTTAACAATGAGATCCCTCTGATGCTTTAGAAGCTCTCTGCGGACCATGGCTTTTGCTGTAGGATGCGACTAACATAATGTCAGGAAAGACGTACTAGAACAGCTGAACTTTATTTGGGGTTAATGATGACAGGTGTGTACTGACTCCTATTTAACATGATTTTGAATGTGATTGCTTAATTCTGAACACAGCTACATCTCCAGTTATAAAAGGGTGTTCACACTTATGCAACTATATATTTTTTTTTTTTTATTTCCCTTTACCTAAAGATTTCAGTTTTTTTTTCAATTGAGTTGTACAGTTTATAGGTCACATTAAAGGTGGAAAAATTTCTCAAATGATTTCTTTCTCATTTTTATACATCACAGAAACCTGACATTTTAACAGGGGTGTGTAGACTTTTTATACCCACTGTGTATGTGTGTGTGTGCCTTTTTTTTTTGGTGTAACTGCTTCTACAACTGGTAGAGAATAGATTTCTAGTGCTATTCTCCAATGTAGCTGTGGAGCACTTTAATGCATGAACTTGCAGGAGAACTTTCAGTCCTCCACAGGAGAATATAAATGATATATTAATAACTAGGAGAATTATGAGGATTACTATATGAAATATGACTAAAGATCTAGTTTAACCCTTTTTTGGAGAACATGTTCTCCAAGGAGAGTTAGAACAGAGTAGGAGAATTTTACAGTTTAACTTGCCCAATTTTAGACGTATTTTTGAATGATAAATAGGGGCATTATTTCTCATGAGAACTTTTAGGAGAAAATATAGGAGAATTGGCATGATAAATGGAGCCCTTAATAATGCAGATAAGGTTTCTGCTCCATTTCTGCTAACTATGTTGCTATCCCTTTTTAAACCTGATGCAGTGGAGTCGCTAGCAGTTCCTGAGGATGATATCCCAGATTCGGACAGTATAATTACTTCATCTGAGAAATCTGAAATCTTGGTCTGCTGAGAAGTCTACATGGGGTTTACTGGTACATCCTTGGCTTTTATAGTTCTATAGCAGTTGCAGGCTCAATACTTTGTTTCCTCCAAATCCTCTCTTCTGATGTCTCCTTTTAAGGATGAGACTTTGGTTGAACTTGGTCTTGCAGAATTATTGGCTGACTTTATGGTAAAAAAAAGTTTGTGTGTGTTTGTTTTTTCAGGGTTTTTTTTTGTTTGTCTTTTACCACTCGTTCTGCAGAGTCATTCATGTCCTTTCAAGTTCAATCTAAGATTTCCTCCCAGGGGCAGATTTCTCTTTCTAGAGTATCTGCTATCCAAGTAGGATGAGAGGCATTCCTTGAACTGGGTTCAAAATCTTCATCTTAGGGAGTGACAGTTCCAGTCCCGGTTTGGGAACGGGATCTAGGTATTTACCTCAGGTAACTCATTTTCTGACCTTCTAGTAGTTTCCTCTCGGCTTTGGTTCAAGAGGGCCTGTTCATAACGAACATAGATCTGAAACAATTATCGTTCCCTTGTTTCGGGATATTTTCAAGTTTGATTTTCCGTCACCCTAGACAGACTTTTAGGTCTTGGGGTACTGCAAATTTTTCTGGACAATATATGGTTCAGGTGTCATCCTTCAAGCAAACTTTTAAGAGATCTTATCCAATCTTCTTTTCCAGGGTTGGGAAATTAATCTGGAGAAGAGTTTCCTTGTTCGTTCCGCAAGGGTGATTTATTTGGGCCTACCGTCTCAATACCCTGAATGCACCCGATTCGGTCTGATCTCGAAAGTTATGCAGGGTCGGGTTTGGTCAGTACTTGGATGGGAAACCGCCTGGGAACAAGGTGCGGTATGCTTGGACCTTTATAGATTCTCTATCTAGGAGAAGATGTCTAACAGAGGTCAGATTATCAAGGATTTATTGCTTTTCCCCCTCTCTGAAGTGGATAGTTTAGCCATCTTGCAACCAGGAGGTTGGGAGTTTGGATCTAGCTGCAGTGGATTTTCCTTCACTTTTCAGTGACTGTGCATGGAGGGAATTGGTCCGATGGTATTCCCATGGACATCTTTCGTTCTGCTTTTTTCCATAAAATGGACAGTCAACAAGACTTTCTTCCGTAGTATTTTTTCAGGAGTATCTATCTCAGGAAGCATGCTTCTGGGGATATTCCTGGGTGATGTGACCACGGATGCCAACCTGCTGGGCTGGTAAGCTGTCTGGGTCTTGTTTGAGGGTTTTGGACTCTAAGTGTCTGCTCTCCTTTTTAACATCTTGGGGTTGAGAGTGATTTGCAATGCTCTGATGACTTGGCCTTTTGGTGTCAGTCATCCTTAGCTTGTTTCCAGTCGGATATTATCACCTCAATGGTTTATTTCCACCACCAGGAAGGAACTACGGGTTCCTTAGCCATGTAGGAGGTGATTTGGATTGTTCAGTGGGCGAAAGCTCACAATTGCTGGTTTTTTTTTTTGTTTTTTTTT
Organism: Bombina bombina; assembly: GCF_027579735.1. Lineage (NCBI taxonomy): Eukaryota > Metazoa > Chordata > Amphibia > Anura > Bombinatoridae > Bombina > Bombina bombina. The sequence goes on along the minus strand of NC_069503.1, from coordinate 866,556,460 downwards.
CTTGGTAAACCCTCAAATGGGGGGGGGGGGTCCGGAATTAGCTTCTGAGGGCGTTTTCAACAGAACGCCAAGTTTCCAAGGTATGGTTCAGTCCGACATACCTGTTTCCTCTGTTCTCCTTACACAAGTCATTGCTTGTATTCAACAGGAGAGAACGGCAGTGTTTCTATTAGCCTCTGCGTGACCTCGCAGGTCCTGGCATGCAGACTTGGTGGTAATGTCATATCTCCACTTTGGAGACTTCCTGAGAACGGACCTTCTGAGCAGGGTCCCTTCTTCTAATTCTCGTTTCTCTGATGCGGTCTGCTTGTAGATTGATTGCTTAGTTTTGTTTAAGCGTGGGTTTTCGGTCACTGAGTCTGACTTAGGCTTGCTGGCCAGTTTCTAGAAGTTTTGTCATAGATTGACGTATTATCTTATTGGTGGGAATACAAGACTACTCTTAAGGAGGTGGAGTCAGGGTTCCTAGAATTTTGTCCTGTCTCCAGGATATCTGGAGAAGGGTTTGTCAGTCGGTACCCTGAAGGGTCAGATTTCTGCCTTGTCCATTCTTGCTACATATGCATCTGTCGGACGTGCCAGATGTGCAATCTTTTTGTCAGGACCTGGTTGGAATGAAGCTTGTGTTTAAGTCGGCTGTTCCGCCTTGGAGCCGAATTTTGTTAAGGTTTGCGGCAGCTCTGTTTGAGCCTTTTCCTTCCATAGATATTAATTTTATATTGGAAGGCCAATTCTTCTGCACAGAGTCTCAGGATTCTCAGCTTGGCAGTGTGATTCGCCTTATATCTATTTTTTTTTTGTGCTAACTTAGTTGACCGAGAATTTTGTTTCTCTGGGACTTGTACAGCTCAGAAAACTCAGCTACGTTTCTTTCCCTTTGGTGAGAAGTATAATCGTTTGGTTTGTGTCTTCTGGACAGCAGCCCCCTGAGAGAATTGCAGCTCATTCCATTAGGTTTCTTGGGTTTTCAAGAATGAAGCTTCTGGGGTGCAGATTTGCAAGGCTGCAAGTTGATCCTCTCTGCATAATTTTTCCAAATTTTTACAAATTTTATGTTTCTCTTAAGTGTAGTCAGTCCACGGGTCATCCATTACTTATGAAATATATCTCTTCCTAACAGGAAGCTGCAAGAGGATCACCCAAGCAGAGCTGCTATATAGCTCCTCCCCTCACATGTCATATTCAGTCATTCTCTTGCAGCCTAACTAAAGATAGGTCGCTGTGAGAGGTCTGTGGTGTTTTTTAACTTAGTTTATTTCTACAATCAAAAGTTTGTTTTAAATGGCACCGGAGTGTGCTGTTTATTCTCAGGCAGCATTAGAAGAAGAATCTGCCTGCGTTTTCTATGATCTTAGCAGACGTAACTAAGATCCACTGGCTGTTCTCATCTGAGGAGTGAGGTAACTTCAGAGAAGGGGAATAGCATGCAGGGCCCCCCTGCAAATGAGGTATGTGCAGTAATTATTTTTCTGAGGAATGGAATTGACTGAGAAAATACTGCTGATACCAATGTAAAGTAAGTTCAGCCTTAAATGCAGTGATAGCGACTGGTATTAGGCTGATGAGTGTGTGTACACTGAATGTATTTTTCTAAGGAATGGAATTGACTCTGAAAATACTGTTAATACTGAAATAATGTATGAGACATAACTGCAGTAAAAGCGACTGGTAGCAGGCTTATTAACAATTCATAACTTTTCAAATGTATGTTTAAAACGTTTACTGGCATGTTAATCGTTTTTTGTGAGGTACTTGGTGATAAAACTTATTGGGGCATGATTTTTACCACATGGCCATCTTTGTTTTCTGCATAGAAACAGTTTTCTGAGCTTCCCCACTGTTGTAATATGAGTGGGAGGGGCCTATTTTAGCGCTTTTTTGCGCAGTAAAAATTCAGTCACAATCTGTCTACTTAATCCTCCATGATCCAGATCGTCTCTAGAGAGCTCAGGGGTCTTCAAAATTCATTTTGAGGGAGGTAATCAGTCACAGCAGACCTGTGACAGTGTGTTTTGACTGTGAGAAAAACGTTAATTATTAAATTGTTATCCGTTTTTGGGTATTAAGGGGTTAATCATCCATTTGCTGGTGGGTGCAATCCTTTGCTAACTTAATACATTTACTGTGAAAAATTGGTTGCTATAACTATTTTGGTTCATTGTTATTTCAACTGTGACAGCTTTTTGTGCTTAAAGGCACAGTAGCGTTTTTTATATTGCTTGTAAATTTATTTAGAAAAGTATCCAAGCTTGCTAGTCTCATTGCTAGTCTGTTTAAACATGTCTGACACAGATGAATCTCCTTGTTCACTATGTTTAAAGGCCAATGTGGAGCCCAATAGAAATTTTTGTACTAATTGCATTGATGCTACTTTAAATAAGTCAATCTTTACATGTAAAGAAATTATCACCAGACAACGAGGGGGAAGTTATGCCGACTAACTCTCCTCACGTGTCAGTACCTTCGCCTCCCGCTCAGGAGGTGCGTGATTTTGTGGCGCCAAGTACATCAGGGAGGCCCTTACAAATCACTTTGCAAGACATGGCTACTGTTATGACAGAAGTATTATCTAAATTGCCAGAATTAAGAGGCAAGCGCGATAGCTCTGGGTTAAGGACAGAGCGCGCGGATGAGGTGAGAGCCATGTCAGGTACTGCGTCAGTTTGCAGAACGTGAAGACGGAGAGCTTCATTCTGTGGGTGACGGATCTGATCCAGGGAGACTGGATTCAGAGATTTCTAATTTTAAATTTAAGCTTGAGAACCTCCGCATATTGCTAGGGGAGGTATTAGCGGCTCTGAATGATTGTAACACGGTTGCAATTCCAGAAAAATTATGTAGGTTGGATAGATACTATGCGGTACCGGTGTGTACTGACGTGTTTCCTATACCTAAAAGGCTTACAGAGATTATTAGCAAGGAGTGGGATAGACCTGGTGTGCCTTTTTCCCCTCCTCCCATATTTAGGAAAATGTTTCCTATAGACGCCACCACACGAGACTTATGGCAGACGGTCCCTAAGGTGGAGGGAGCAGTTTCTACTTTAGCTAAGCGTACCACTATCCCGGTGGAGGATAGTTGTGCCTTTTCAGATCCAATGGATAAGAAATTAGAGGGTTACCTTAAGAAAATGTTTGTTCAAGGTTTTATCTTACAGCCCCTTGCATGCATTGCGCCTGTCACTGCTGCGGCGGCATTCTGGTTTGAGTCTCTGGAAGAGGCCATTCGCACAGCTCCATTGGATGAAATTATGAAAAAGCTTAAAGCACTTAAGCTAGCTAACGCATTTGTTTCTGATGCCGTCGTACATTTAACCAAACTTACGGCTAAGAACTCCGGATTCGCCATCCAAGCGCGCAGAGCGCTATGGCTTAAATCCTGGTCAGCTGACGTGACTTCTAAATCTAAATTGCTTAATATTCCTTTCAAAGGGCAGACCTTATTCGGGCCCGGCTTGAAAGAAATTATAGCTGACATTACAGGAGGTAAGGGCCATGCTCTACCTCAGGACAGGGCCAAATCAAAGGCCAAACAGTCTAATTTTTGTGCCTTTCGTAACTTCAAGGCAGGAGCAGCATCAACTTCCTCCGCTCCAAAACAGGAAGGAGCTGTTGCTCGTTACAGGCAGGGCTGGAAAGTTAACCAGTCCTGGAACAAGAGCAAGCAGGCCAAGAAACCTGCTGCTGCCCCCAAGACAGCATGAAGAGAGGGCCCCCTATCCGGAAACGGATCTAGTGGGGGGCAGACTTTCTCTCTTCGCCCAGGCTTGGGCAAGAGATGTCCAGGATCCCTGGGCGTTGGAGATCATATCTCAGGGATATCTCCTGGACTTCAAAACTTCTCCTCCACAAGGGAGATTTCATCTGTCAAGGTTATCAACGAACCTAATAAAGAAAGAGGCGTTTCTACGCTGTGTACAAGACCTCTCACTAATGGGGTGATCCACCCAGTTTCGCGGACGGAACACTGGCAGGGATTCTATTCGAATCTATTTGTGGTTCCCAAGAAAGAGGGAACCTTCAGACCAATCTTGGACTTAAAAATCCTAAACAAATTTCTAAGAGTTCCATCATTCAAAATGGAAACTATTCGAACCATCCTTCCCATGATCCAAGAGGGTCAGTACATGACCACAGTGGACTTAAAGGATGCCTACCTTCACATACCGATTCACAAGGATCATTATCGGTACCTAAGATTTGCTTTCCTAGACAGGCATTACCAGTTTGTAGCTCTTCCCTTCGGATTAGCTACGGCTCCAAGAATCTTTACATAAGTTCTGGGCTCACTTCTGGTGGTACTAAGACCGCGAGGCATAGCGGTGACTCCGTACCTAGACGACATTCTGATACAAGCGTCAAGTTTTCAAACTGCCAAGTCTCATACAGAGATAGTTCTGGCATTTCTGAGGTCGCATGGGTGGAAGGTGAACGTGGAAAAGAGTTCTCTATTACCACTTACAAGAGTTCCCTTTCTAGGGACTCTTATAGATTCTGTAGAGATGAAAATTTACCTGACCGAGGCCAGGTTATTAAAACTTCTAAATGCTTGCCGTGTCCTTCATTCCATTCCACACCCATCAGTAGCTCAGTGCATGGAAGTAATCGGCTTAATGGTAGCGGCAATGGACATAGTACCATTTGCGAGCCTGCATCTCAGACCGCTGCAATTGTGCATGCTAAGTCAGTGGAACAGGGATTACTCAGATTTGTCCCCCCTACTAAATCTGGATCAAGAGACCAGAGATTCTCTTCTATGGTGGCTTTCTCGGCCACATCTGTTCAAGGGGATGACCTTTCGCAGGCCAGATTGGACGATTGTAACAACAGACGCCAGCCTTCTAGGCTGGGGCGCAGTCTGGAACTCCCTGAAAGCTCAGGGATTATGGACTCAGGAGGAGAAACTCCTCCCAATAAATATTCTGGAATTAAGAGCAATATTCAATGCTCTCCTAGCTTGGCCTCAGTTAGCAACTCTGAGGTTCATCAGATTTCAGTCGGACAACATCACGACTGTGGCTTACATCAACCATCAAGGGGGAACCAGAAGTTCCCTAGCGATGTTGGAAGTCTCAAAGATAATTCGCTGGGCAGAGTCTCACTCTTGCCACCTGTCAGCGATTTACATCCCAGGCGTGGAGAACTGGGAGGCGGATTTTCTAAGTCGCCAGACTTTTCATCCGGGGGAGTGGGAACTTCATCCGGAGGTCTTTGCTCAACTGATTCATCGTTGGGGCAAACCAGATCTGGATCTCATGGCGTCTCGTCAGAACGCCAAGCTTCCTTGTTACGGATCCAGGTCCAGGGACCCGGGAGCGGTGCTGATAGATGCTCTGACAGCCCCTTGGGTCTTCAACATGGCTTATGTGTTTCCACCATTCCCGATGCTTCCTCATTTGATTGCCAAGATCAAACAGGAGAGAGCTTCGGTGATTATGATAGCGCCTGCGTGGCCACGCAGGACCTGGTATGCAGACCTAGTGGACATGTCGTCCTGTCCACCGTGGTCTCTGCCTCTGAGACAGGACCTTCTAATTCAGGGTCCTTTCAACCATCCAAATCTAATTTCTCTGAGGCTGACTGCATGGAGATTGAACGCTTGATTCTATCAAAGCGTGGCTTCTCTGAGTCGGTTATTGATACCTTAATACAGGCTAGGAAGCCTGTTACCAGAAAAATTTACCATAAGATATGGCGTAAATATTTATATTGGTGCGAATCCGAGTTACTCATGGCGTAAGGTTAGGATTCCTAGGATATTGTCCTTTCTACAAGAGGGTTTAGAAAAGGGCTTATCTGCTAGTTCGTTAAAGGGACAGATTTCTGCTCTGTCTATTCTTCTACACAAACGTCTGGCTGAAGTTCCAGACGTTCAGGCTTTTTGTCAGGCTTTAACTAGGATTAAGCCTGTGTTTAAGACTGTTGCTCCGCCGTGGAGCTTAAACTTAGTTCTTAATGTTCTTCAAGGCGTTCCATTTGAACCCCTTCATTCCATTGATATCAAGCTGTTATCCTGGAAGGTTTTGTTTTTGATGGCTATTTCCTCGGCTCGAAGAGTCTCTGAGTTATCTGCCTTACATTGTGATTCTCCTTATCTGATTTTTCATTCAGACAAGGTAGTTCTGCGTACTAAACCTGGGTTTTTACCTAAGGTAGTTACTAACAGGAATATCAATCAAGAGATTGTTGTTCCATCACTGTGTCCTAACCCTTCTTCAAAGAAGGAACGACTTTTGCATAATCTGGACGTAGTCCGTGCCCTGAAGTTCTATTTGCAGGCAACTAAAGATTTTCGTCAAACTTCTTCCCTGTTTGTCGTTTACTCTCTCTTTTTGGCTTCGTAGCATAATACGTTTAGCCTATGAGACTGTTGGACAGCAGCCTCCTGAAAGGATTACAGCTCATTCTACTAGAGCTGTGGCTTCCACCTGGGCCTTTAAAAATGAGGCCTCTGTTGAACAGATTTGCAAGGCTGCGACTTGGTCTTCGCTTCACACCTTTTCAAAATTTTACAAATTTGACACTTTTGCTTCTTCGGAGGCTATTTTTGGGAGAAAGGTACTTCAGTCAGTGGTTCCTTTTGTTTAATGTTCCTGCCTTGTCCCTCCCTTCATCCGTGTACTTTAGCTTTGGTATTGGTATTCCATAAGTAATGGATGACCCGTGGACTGACTACACTTAACAAGAGAAAACATAATTTATGCTTACCTGATAAATTTATTTCTCTTGTAGTGTAGTCAGTCCACGGCCCGCCCTGTCTTTAAGGCAGATCTAAATTTTAATTAAACTCCAGTCACCACTGCACCCTATGGTTTCTCCTTTCTCGTCTGCTTTGGTCGAATGACTGAATATGACATGTGAGGGGAGGAGCTATATAGCAGCTCTGCTTGGGTGATCCTCTTGCAGCTTCCTGTTAGGAAGAGATATATTTCATAAGTAATGGATGACCCGTGGACTGACTACACTACAAGAGAAATAAATTTATCAGGTAAGCATAAATTATGTTTTTTGTCTCGGCTGAGGCTTCTTTTGGGAGAAAGGTTCTTCAAGCGGTGCTGCCTTCTGTTTAAGTTCCTGTCTTGTCCCTCCCTAATCATCTGTGTACTCTAGCTTGGGTATTGATTCCCAACAGTAATTAAAGATGATTCTGTGGATTCACTAGATCTTAGGAAAGAGAACTAAATTTATGCTTACCCGATTAATTTCTTTCTGACTATGGTGAGTCCACGGCCCACCCTTTCTTTTAAGAGTTATTTTTTTACGAACACCTCAGGCACCTCTGCACCTTGTGTTGCTTATTTTTCTCCATTTACCTTTGGTCGAATGACTGGGGGTTGTGGGAACAGAAGTGATATTTAACAGCTTTGCGGTGGTGTTCTTTGCCTCCTGCTGGCCAGGAGTGATATTCCAAACAGTAATTGACGATGATTCCGTGGACTCACCATATACGGAAAGACGGAAATTTATCAGGTAAGGATAAATTTAGAAATCCAAGGTATAGTGTGCTCCATAAAAGTTCAAAAAAGTTTATGTAGTTACCCGTGTTTTTACTTCACCTTGACTCAGGTTTTTACTTGTAAGTGTGGTTTAGTCAGCAGACTAGTTTTGTGCGCACTTGGTCACTGCATGTTTGTGACTAAGCATAAATTTTTTTTTTATTTTTTTTTTCCCTCTTTCTATACAACTTTTTTAAGGTTTTGACAAAGGAAAAGAAAAAGGTTGACAAAGAGATGAATGGGGAGGCATTAAGTCAGGAAGTGCCCAGCCAGGAAGGAATAAGGTACCACATTTGTACTTTTTTTTTTTTTTTTTTTAAGATATTTGAAAGCTTTCTTTTGTTAAACGCAATGTCAATTTGTTGCAGGAAGAGTTCTAGACATTCCGCAAAAACTGCAAGTTCGCAAGATGATTCAATGGATCCTTACTCTTTCAGTGAAACAGAAAGCAGTCAAAAAGAATGTAAGTACTTTGCCCAAGGGATAAGGCTGAGGTTAATAGGCTGACACTGTAGTATGAATAGAATTGAGGCCTAGATATAACTTTTAGTATAGTCTCATTTAGAATTTTTAGGTTCTCATTTTATGAATGATGAAAAAATAACCTGCATCTCTAATTTATCAAAAGTAATATTGGTTATGAAAATCATTCAGTATAAAAATGTTTTATTCTATTTGGTTTTAATCTATAGAAGCATTCTAAGGGATCAACTTGTTTTACCATTTGAAGATCACTTATTAGATCTTTGCTTAGCAATAAGTAATTGACTGCTGGCTTGGGGGGGGGGGGTGTTTTTTTTTTTTTTTTAATGTAAATACGGGCTACAATGTCTACATCAGTTTGCTACTTTTCTCGGTCACATGATGAGTTTTAGACTTGTCTATTCCTGCTAACATTTTTAAAAGGGCTTAAGTGCAAAAAAGTAAAGGCTGTAATGTGTTAGATGTTTTTATTACTGCACAGCTGCTTGGATACATATGATTGACCACTTGCAAAGAGGTTAAACATAAAAGCCGGCTTCAGAACAGCAATACAATACTGGGATATAGCTGTCACATCTGGTGAGCCAAGGACTAGAGGCATGTGTTGCTATTCTTCATCCTACCTACCTATGCATTTAAACAAAGGATTAAAAGTAAATTGAAAAGTCTGAGCATGCAATTTTATCTGAATTATGAAAGTTCTAATTTTCTTCTTAAACGGGTAGAGTCCACAGCTGCATTCATTACTTTTGGGAATTCAGAACCTGGCCATCAGGAGGAGGCAAAGACACACCAGCCAAAGGCTTAAATACCTTCCCCACTTCCCTCATCCCCCAGTCACTTTGCCTTATGTCACAGGAGGTTGGCAGAGAAGTGTCGGAAGATTAAGGATAGTCTCTTATGGAGGGTAGTACTCTTCAAAATGGGACTGGAGTTCTATGTCCTGTCGGCTTCTCGGTGAGAGCATGGATGAATGTTAGCCCAGAGATGCAGGGAGAGTGTTTCTGCGAAACCATCCTGACTCATGTTAACTGCTCCTTGGCAATCAGCGTTGATGAGTTTCGCTGCCTGCTTTTTTCACTCAAGTCCATGTCAGAAGCGAGGCTTCTATCTGTCACACTTGAAGGGCCGTGGTCCTGTTCCACAGCGTAGATTCCGGTAAGATCGTTTCATTTTAATTCGATGTCTGAATGTAATGTAAACTAAGAAGTCAGGGTCTCAGTGGGACTCCTTTATCTTAATGGAATCAAGGGTTAATATCTCCTGAGGGGGGGGGTTTATTGAAAGGGGGGACTTTAATTATGTTTATGTGATTCTATCTGCTAATGTGTAGTGACGCTTGGGCTTGTGGCTATATCGGAACATAACAACCTTTTTTTTTTTTTTGTCAGGCTGCACAGCTCTTTTGTCCTTGGCGCGCTTTTCTCTGGCCTGCATGGTGTTCCTTGTGACTAGGCGGGGTCACGTTCTGCATTCCATTTCCGTATTCCTGACCGTGTGGTGACGGAGAGAGTCAGTTTTGCTAGTTGTCTTGGTCACAAGAGGTGGTGAGTGCCCCATAAGATGGCCTGGGTAATCCATGCCCATCAGTTATGTTCCGAATGCTGCTTTAGAGTGCTATTTTCTCCCACAACAGGGAACTTGGAGTCCGCCAAGCCATCCGCCCCTGGGGATCCCACATCCTGTGAGGCGCGTGCCCTAGAACCCTCCGTAGCTACGCAAGCAGGTGTCTCTAATGCTGTTACCCCTTCTCCCGAAGGTGGCTGGTTTCCTCCAGAGGTTACGGCATGGTTCCGCATGGCCATATCTATGGCGTTGGCGCATTTAAATCTTCCTGAGAGGGATGTGTTGATGAGATACTGTCCGTGTTCTGTTAACCAGGGCTTGTCAGGCGTGAGATCATCTGGGTCAGATCAGTCATCTAGGGAAGCGGTTTCCTCTGAAGCTTCAGGGGCCCAACCCTTCGGGGTCGTCGGTTGCCGCGGCGGAGGTAAGTCTTGTTTTTCGTTATGAATTAACGTGCCTTTGTGTCCTACTATGGCATATTTTGGCGGTGCTGGAGGATCCCAATCCTAATGAGTTGAGGGATCCTTGGTCTTCTGTTGCAGACAGCAAACTGTGTTAGATGTAGAGGGATTAAGTTAATCTCCTTGTCGTCTCCAATTTACTTTGTTTGTGGGGTATCTTATTCCAGTTCTGAGCTTTGGGAGAATGGGGTCTCTGTCTGGTCCTGTTAGTGTGCCCATTCTTCTTGGGCGTTCACCTGTTGTGGCTGACCTCACTTTTTTTTTCTCTTTTCTTCCGGTTAGGATGTATTTTTATTTCTTTATGAGAAGCTCGTCTGTTGTAATTTTTCCGTTGGGAAACATTTCTTCTTTGGAATTTGATACTAGCAATGTTGTGGTCGCTTGGGCACTGCTGAGGAAGTTGAATGTTAAGGGTTAGTACATTATGTCTATAGTTCCTTTTGTCGATTCCTATTGGGGTTTAGATTTTTCTGTGGCCTGGGTCAGTTCTGAGTGCCCTGTGTAGCAAGCTGGTCCTGGCGCTAATTTCTGTTCCTTAAGGTCCATTTCATCCACGTGGTGCCGGTATAACTGGCTGTCCTGGCTGGGTGATTCGCTCACTCGGATGACGAGTTCGTTATACTCTGGTTTCTCTTCAGATCGAATAAAGCTTTCACCTTTACTAAAGATTTCCATGGAGAGGATCATCCATGAGTTTACAAAAGTTTTTTTGAAGCTCTGCCCCTTGCAGAGCTAAAACATGGTAGAGGAGGCCTTTCGTTTCGTAATGATTGTACTCGGTCCTCATTGTCCTGTTCCTGATTGTAGCAGGATCCGCTTCTGGAACCCCGCCAACAGTTTACTCTGGGTTCTGGAGGTCCTTTGGCCTTGTAGCTAGGGTTCTCCATTCCCAATGGGACTGGAGGTTTAGATGACTCCTTGGACATCTGGGGTACCGGGTTGGGGCGTTTTTTTTTTTTTTTTTTTAAATCTTCTCTATGGTATTCTTATTGTATGTATTTCTCTTGTTAGGTGTATCCAGTCCACGGGTTCATCCATTACTTGTGGGATTTTCTCCTTCCCAACAGGAAGTTGCAAGAGGACACCCACAGCAGAGCTGTCTATATAGCTCCTCCCCTAACTGCCACCCCCAGTCATTCTCTTGCCACCCCCAGTCATTCTCGACAAAGGAAGTATCAAGAGATATGTGGTGACTTAGTGTAGTTTTACCTTCAATCAAGAGTTTATTTTTAAACTGTACCGGCGTTGTACTGTTTTACTCTCAGGCAGAAATTGGAAGAAGAGTTCTGCCTGGAGATTTGATGATCTTAGCGGTTTGTAACTAAGGTTCACTGCTGTTCTCACACATAACTGAAGAATATAGGACAACTTCAGTTGGGGGAACGGCCTGCAGATTACCTGCTTTGAGGTATGTTCAGTATTTTTTATTTCTAGAGAGATGATATGAGTTCTAGAAAATGCTGACAGAGCCTTGTGTACTGAGGTAAGCCTGATGCAGTGATTTAACAGCGACTGGGATCATGCTTACAGAACAGGGTAATACTCATGTTAATGCTTATATTACTTAGGGACAAAACGTTTACATGATTTTAAAAATAGGACGTTTTTTCTCTGATGGAGAACTCTTTATTTGGGGCCTAGTTTCCAAATGGCTAATCAGATACTCCCAAGAGTACTTTCTTAAGGCCCCTCTGGCATTCAGTACATGGTGGGAGGGGCCTATTTTAGCGCTCTAAATGCACAGTGTTTATTCAGACTGAGACATCCAGCTTCCCTAGATTAGTCCTCTGACACCTGAGGACCATTACAAGAGTTTTATTTCTGCACAGAATCATATTTGAGGACATTTAGGAGCCTCAGCAGAGCTGTGGCAGGGTGCTCAACTGTCTTAACTTTTTTTTAACGTTTTTCAATCCGGTTTGGGGGCTAAGGGGTTAATCATCCATTTGCAAGTGGGTGCAATGCTGCTTTAGTCCCTTACGCACACTGTAAAAATTTCAAAGACTTTGCTATATTTTTTCACTATTTTGCAGTTTAAGTGTTAGGTTTTTTTTCTCTTAAAGGCACAGTAACGTTTTTGTTTAATTGCTGTTTTACCTTTATTAAAGTGTTTTCCAAGCTTGCTTGTCTCATTACTAGTCTGTTAAACATGTCTGACATAGAGGAAACTCCTTGTTCAATATGTTTAGAAGCCATGGTGGAACCCCCTCTTAGAATGTGTACCAAATGTACTGAAATTTCTATAAACTATAAAGACCATATTATGGCGCTTAAAGATTTATCTCCAGGGGATTCTCTGACTAAAAAAAGGGAGATTATGCCATCTAACTCTCCCCATATGTCAGAACTTATAACTCCCGCTCAAGTGACGCCAAGTACATCTAGCACGTCTAATTAGTTTACCTTGCAGGACATGGCGGCAGTTATGAATAATACCCTCACAGAGGTATTTTCCAAACTGCCAGGGTTACAAGGAAAGAGACGGCTCTGGGGATAGAACTAATACAGAGCTTTCTGACGCTTTAATGCATGTGTCTGATATTCCCTCACAATACTCAGAAGCCGAGGCAGGTGAGCTTCTATCTGTGGGTGACATTTCAGACTCAGGGAAGGCGTTACTTCAGCCTGATTCTGAAATGACAGCGTTTAAATTTAAGCTTGAACACCTCCGCTTATTGCTTAGGGAGGTTTTAGCGACTCTGGATGACTGTGACCCCATTGTGGTTCCAGAGAAATTGTGTAAAATGGACAAATACTTTGCAGTACCTGTTTACACTGATGTTTTTCCAGTCCCTAAGAGGTTTTCGGAAATTATTACTAAGGAATGGGATAGACCAGGTGTGCCGTTCTCTCCCCCTCCTGCTTTCAAAAAGATGTTTCCCATAGATGCCGCTATGCGGGACTCGTGGCAGACGGTCCCTAAGGTGGAGGGAGCAGTCTCTACCCTAGCTAAGCGTACAACTATCCCCGTCGAGGACAGTTGTGCTTTCCTAGATCCTATGGATAAAAAAAATTGGAGGGCCTCCTTAAGAAAATTTTTATACATCAAGGTTTTATCCTCCAGCCTCTTGCATGCATAGCCCCAGTTACTGCTGCAGCGGCTTTTTGGTTCGAGTCTCTTGAGGAGTCTCTGCAGGTAGAGACCCTGTTAGACGATATTCTAGACAGGATTAAAACTCTTAAATTAGCTAATTCCTTTATTTCTGACGCCGTTTTTCAGTTAACCAAACTAACGGCTAAGAATTCAGGTTTTGCCATTTTGGCGCGTAAGGCGCTATGGCTTAAGTACTGGTCAGCAGACATTAATTCAAAGTCTAAACTTCTTAACATCCCCTTCAAGGGACAGACCCTATTCGGGCCTGGTCTGAAGGAGATCATTTCTGGTATTACTGGAGGAAAAGGCCACGCCCTTCCTCAGGATAGGTCCAATAAGTTAAGGACCAAACAGAATAATTTTCGTTCTTTTCGAAACTTCAGGAGTGGTGCAGCTTCAACTTCCTCTAATGCAAAACAAGAGGGAAATTTCGCCCAGTCCAAACCAGTCTGGAGACCTAACCAGGCTTGGAACAAGGGGAAGCAGGCCAAGAAACCTGCGGCTACCTCTAAGACAGCATGAAGGAGTAGCCCCCCGATCCAAGACCAGATCTAGTGGGGGGCAGACTTTCTCTCTTCGCCCAGGCTTGGGCAAGAGACGTCCCGGATCCCTGGGCGCTAGAGATTGTTTCCCAGTAATATCTTCTGGAATTCAAAGGGTCATCTCCAAAGGGGAGATTTCATCTCTCACGACTATCTGTAAACAAGATAAAGAGAGGCATTCTTACGTTGCGTTCAAGACCTACTGGTTATGGGAGTGATCCACCCAGTTCCAAGAGAGGAACAGGGGCTGGGTTTCTATTCAAACCTGTTTATAGTTCCCAAAAAAGAGGGAACTTTCAGACCTATCTTGGATCTCAATATCCGAAAAAAAATTCTCAGGGTCCCATCCTTCAAGATGGAGACAATCCGAACCATCCTCCCTATGATCCAGGAGGGTCAATATGACTACAGGGGACTTAAAGGATGTTTATCTCCACATTCCGATTCACAGAGATCATCATCAGTTCCTCAGGTTCGCCTGCCTAGACAGGCATTACCAGTTTGTGGCTCTTCCCTTTGGGTTAGCGACTGTACCAAGAATCTTTACAAAGGTTCTAGGGTCCCTTCTGGCAGTTCTAAGGCCGCGGGGCATAGCGGTAGCCCCTTACCTAGACTACATTCTGATTCAGGCGTCTACTCTTCAAATCGCCAAGTCCCATACGGACATTGTTTTGGCCTTTCTGAGGTCTTATGGGTGGAAAGTGAACATAGAAAAGAGTTCTCTCTCTCTCTCTCCTCTTACAAGAGTTTCCTTCCTAGGAACTCTAATAGATTCAGTAGAAATGAAAAAAAATTCTGATATTAGTCAGGATATCAAAGCTTCTAACTTCTTGCTGTGTTCTTCATTCCACTCCTCGGCCATCAGTGGCTCAGTGTATGGAAATGATCGGCCTAATGGTAGCGGCAATGGACATTGTTCAGTTTGCCCGCCTACATCTCAGACCACTGCCACTTTGCATGCTCAACCAGTGGAATGGGGACTACACAGATTTGTTTCCTCTGTTAGATCTGGATCAAGAGACCAGGGATTCTCTTCTCTGGTGGTTATCTCTGGTCCATCTGTCCAGGGGAATGAGTTTCCGCAGGCCAGAGTGGACTATAGTGACGACAGATGCCAGCCTTCTGGGCTGGGGCGCAGTCTAACTCCCTGAAGGCTCAGGGTTCGTGGACTCAGGAGGAAGCCCTCCTTCCGATAAACATTTTGGAACTAAGAGCAATATTCAATGCTCTTCAGGCTTGGCCTCAACTAGCTGCGGCCAAGTTCATCAGATTTCAGTCGGACAATATCACAACTGTAGCATATATCAATCAGGGGGGAACAAGGAGTCCCCTGGCCATGATGGAGGTTTCCAAAATAATTCTATGGGCAGAGATTCACTCTTGCCATCTCTCAGCTATCCATATCCCAGGAATAGAGAACTGGGAGGCGGATTTTCTAAGTCGGCAGACTTTTCATCCGGGGGAGTGGGAGCGCCATCCGGAGGTATTTGCCCAGCTGATTCATCTTTGGGGCAAACCAGAACTGGATCTGATGGCGTCTCGTCAGAACGCCAAGCTTCCTCGTTACGGGTCCAGGTCAAGGGATCCCCAGGCAACGCTGATAGATGCTCTAGCAGTACCCTGGTCCTTCAGCCTGGCTTATGTGTTTCCACCATTTCCTCTCCTCCCTCGTCTGATTGCCAAGATCAAGCAGGAGAGAGCTTCTGTAATTTTGATAGCACCTGCGTGGCCACGCAGGACTTGGTATGCAGATCTGGTGGACATGTCATCCTTCCCACCATGGACTCTGCCACTGAGGCAGGACCTTCTACTCCAAGGTCCATTCAAACATCCAAATCTAGTTTCTCTGCGTCTGACTGCTTGGAGATTGAGCGCTTGATTTTATCAAAGCGTGGTTTCTCAGAGTCGGTCATTGATACCTTGATTCAGGCTCGAAAGCCTGTCACCGGGAAAATCTATCATAAGATATGGTGTAAATATCTTCATCGGTGTGAATCCAAGGGTTACTCGTGGAGTAAGGTCAGGATTCCTAGGATACTATCTTTTCTCCAAGATGGATTGGAAAAGGGATTATCAGCTAGTTCCTTAAAGGGACAGATTTCTGCTCTGTCTATTCTTTTTCATAAGCGCCTGGCTGATGTTCCAGACGTTCAGGCGTTTTGTCAGGCTTTGGTTAGAATCAGGCATGTGTTTAAAACTGTTGCTCCGCCATGGAGTTTAAATTTGGTTCTTCAAGGGGTTCCGTTTGAACCCTTGAATTCCATAGATATCAAGCTGTTATCTTGGAAAGTTCTGTTTTTAGTAGCTATCTCTTTGGCTCGAAGAGTTTCAGTTATCTGCCTTGCAGTGTGATTCCCCTTATCTGATCTTCCATGCAGATAAGGTAGTTTTACGTACCAAACCTGGGTTTCTTCCTAAGGTAGTATCTAATAGGAATATCAATCAGGAAATTGTTGTTCCTTCACTGTGTCCTAATCCTTCAAAGAAGGAACGTCTATTACACAATCTTGACGTGGTTCGTGCTTTAAAGTTTTATTTACAAGCTTATAAGGATTTTCGTCAAACATCTGCATTGTTTGTCGTCTACTCTGGACAGAGGAGAGGCCAAAAGGCTTCGGCATCTTCTTTCTTTTTGGCTGAGAAGCATAATCCCTTTAGCTTATGAGACTGCTGGCCAGCAGCCTCCTGAAAGAATTACAGCTCATTCCACTAGAGCAGTAGCTTCCACATGGGCTTTTAAAAATAAGGCCTCTGTTGAACAGATTTGTAAGGAGGCGACTTGGTCTTCGCTTCATACTTTTTTCAAATGTTACAAATTTGATACTTTTGCTTCTTCGGAGGCTATTTTTGGGAGAAAAGTCTTACAGGCAGTGGTGCCTTCCATTTAAGTACCTGCCTTGTCCCTCCCTTTATCCGTGTCCTAAAGCTTTGCTATTTGTATCCCACAAGTAATGGATGAACCAGTGGACTGGATACACCTTACAAGAGAAAACAAAATTTATGCTTACCTGATAAATTTCTTTCTCTTGTGGTGTATCCAGTCCACGGCCTGCCCTGTCACTTTAAGGCAGGTGTTTTTTATTTTTAAACTACAGTCAACACTGCACCCTATAGTTTCTCCTTTTTATTCTTGCTCGTCTTCGGTCGAATAACTGGGGGTGGCAGTTAGGGGAGGAGCTATATAGACAGCTCTGCTGTGGGTGTCCTCTTGCAACTTCCTGTTGGGAAGGAGAATATCCCACAAGTAATGAATGAACCCGTGGACTGGATACACCACAAGAGGGAAATTTATCAGGAAAGCATAAATTTTGTTTTTTGAGGCCTTGATGATGGTTACTCTTCCTTAAGGGGTCCCGATGTCTTAGGCTTATTTTCCCCTTCTTGGGACTGGTTGGGGGGGTTATCTGTTAGAGAAGTTTTGGGCATTAACAGCCTTTTTTTTTTTTTTTTTTTTTTTCCTCCTACGGTTTCTTGTCTGCTCCCGTGTTTTTGGGGTTCTGGAGAATGCATTTGTCTCCGGCTTTCCTGGAGCTGCCCTTCCTTAAGATGTCTCGGTTTTATCTGTCGCTCACCGGGAATTATGAGGCTCGTCCATCGTTAATTTCTTAAGCTGTGGGGGTTTCCAGAAGGTTTATCCTGATGGGATTGTTTGGAGACTATTTTATCTTCTCAAGCTGTATTATCTAGTTTTGAGCTCTACTTTGGGGTGTTGTCCCTCCAGCCTTTAGGAGATATGCTCTGTCTGTGGGATGCTTAGCGAACGTCCAGTGTCAAAGAACCTTTTGGATGTGGTTGCATCTCCTTGGGTACAGGTTCTCCGTATGAGGTATCCTTATGGTTCCTCAGGGGTTACTACCTTTGTAGCTGGCTCTGGTTTCCAGATGTCCGGCTTTCCGGACATGTTCTTCTCTTGGATATCTGACCGCATCTCTTAGATGGGTCTTGGGCTGTTCTGAGACTTCCACTTGCCCTTTCAGGGGTTTTTGTTTTTCTCTTATCGGAGACTTGGAAATAGCCTAATGGGTAGTTTAGCTGCCTAGCAAGCGGGAGATTGCAGTCGCAATCTGATTCAGTTATTTGCACCTTAAGTGTGCTCGATGGCTGTGTTTTTTTTCTATTGGGTTGGCTGTTGCAGTTGGATGGTTCCTCTACAATCGGTATGGCCTTTGCTGTCTGCTGCCGCACACACCAGACCTGTGGGCGGGTGAGCAGTTATATTTGGTTTTCTCCTCCCCTTAGGGAGATTGAGGCATACCACTGTATCTGTTGTAGAGTTGTCTAAAGGTGAGTTCAGACAGATTGGGGAGAGTTGGGTAAATACTAAAGTTCCCAAGGCAGAAAAACTCGAGTAACTGCAGAAGGCATTGCCTAGTATCAACTAAGTATATAAGTTGCAAAGGAGAGAATAAAGTACTATGTGGCACACTTATAATTCTATACATATGAGATTGACCAAATAAAGAATGGGGGGGGGGGGAGGGGGGAAGGGGGGGTTTAGGAAATAAAATTGAACTTTTAATGTTTAATAGTAAACACTAAAACGCATATTAAAATTCATTAAAAAAAAACATACAAATACATATGCCTGCCCTCTGGGAAAATAAGTCTGAAAGAAGAGGTAAAATATCATGAAGGTATCTGTTAACAAATAAACGGTGTGCAAAGAACAAGGGGCAATTGCACAATATATTCAATAAGTGTACTAAATGTACTTGCCTATACCGCTAATGTTACCGTTTATAGGCTAGAAAGAGTCCCCAAAGTAATATGCGTGTTTGGTCAGTGTAGCTTTCAAATATCAGGGTCCCTGTTTGCACTGACAATGCAAAACTGATTACAGTGCGATACGCTAACTCCTATGATTGCACACTAAGAGTTAAGCATCTATCAATATATGTACAGGGATAGTCCCGAGTACATGTGTGATCAGCTTACACTATTACATTATAGCTTAAAACATCGGGGTCCCTGTCGCACTTAATCACTATCTGTACTATGTATTGACTCTTTACAATATATAATCAGGGATAGTCCCAAATCCATGCACTATCAAGTAGCTTAACACTGACACTGTTGCCACAATTCAAGTTAAAAATTTAAAGTTGTAAAGTAAGGATACCAAATAAGTGATCTGTGCATAAGCACCAACATGTAATATAACAGAGGGCAGAGCAAACGCCTGATGCTCGTTTCGCCACTGCTTTGTAAAAAAAAGTTTTAGTTTTTTTTTAAATATGTAATAGTGTAAGCTATCTGATAGCACATGTTCTTGGGACTATCCCTGTACATATATTGATAGATACTTAATGCTTAGTGTGCAATCATAGGAGGGGAGGCATATGTATTTTAATGTTTAATAGTAAAAACTAAAGACATTAAAATTCTTAAACATACAAAGTCAAATTTTATTTCCTAACCCCCCCCCCATTCTTTATTTGGTAAATCTCATATGTATATAATTATAAGTGTGCCACATAGTACTTCTTCTTTCTCTCCTTTGCAACTTATATACCACAGTATCCACCTAGTGCCCTGGAGGTTTTCCTCTGTTCAGTTGGGATGTCATGAAGGGTTGGATTCTGGTATTGTGCCATCACTGTTGGTTCAGTGGAGTGTCCCTTCTTGTAGTATAAGGATCTTTCTGGGTCCTGGAACCCAAGCTCATCCTATGTTATTGATAATAGTCCTATGTAGCTTAGTTGGTTAGCATGCCAGTCTTGTTAGCAAATGGGTGAGTTTGCTCTACCCATTGGTACCGTTAAAGTTTGTTCCCCTCCTTTCTTCTTACTAAGGATTTGGATGGTCAGGGGAATGGTTTATTTCCCTGCTTTCGGACATTGCCAGTCGCTTGGGTGCTCAGTCCGTTGCCTCGGAGAGGGAGTCATAGGTCTGTCTGGTTGAGCCTGGACCATGTAGATCTTGTGATCCCTCCTTAACTGGGAGGCTTTGCGGTGTTTCCTTCCTCAGCAGGGGGCTTTCTCTGCTGGTTTTGGATGCTGTCCTACTTCCTTGTTTTTCCTTGGAGGGAGTGATTTCTGCACTTCTGAATTTTTCCTCTGTGGGAGCTCTGGGGCAGTTCCTAGCTTGGTTTGCTAGTGTTAACGGCTGGAGTTTGCTAGACTTCTGTTGCAGAGGGAAGCCTGTGGCTTCATCTAGAGCATAAGATTTATGATGCTATTTTTCAGCGGTTCCCAGGGGTGGTTTTTATCCCTCGGTCGCTCTTTTATAGTGGGGTTTGCATGCTGTGTGAGGGATGGGGTCTACCTTGTCTCTCTAGGTCTCCAGGGTTGGGACGTTACATGGTCCCTTGGACTTCCGTTCAGATAGGGGTAGGGTTTTTTTCCTTTCTTTGTTTGGTCATTGGAGTTCATCCTCTATGCGTTTTTTTTTTTTTTTTGTCCTGTTGCAACCTTTGTGCTTGGAGTTCGGGTAGGGTTCCTTTTACCCTAGCTTGTTGGTCTTTAGATCTGAGTTCTTCTTTTTCCTCTTCCCTTCAGGGGGTATGTAGGGGTCCCCTTCCCTTGGGTCGGGGGGAAGTTTAAGTGTGGGCTTGGAGCCTGCGGGATTTGTCTCCTCGGAAGCTTTGTGCTCGAGCGGTCTCTAACTAGGGCCTTGCTGGTTTTAACTGATGGGCAGTTAGCTGGTCCTTTTAAGGTTTTATCCTTATGTTTCTGGTGAAGCAGTTGTTTTTGTCAGGTGTTTAGGTAATTTCAGGCTGTGGTGCCCTCCGAATTGCCCGCCTTGTCTACCCGCCCTTTTTTGCATTCAGTGTCCTCTGTAGCTTGGGTATTGTTTCCCAAAAGTAGTGAATGCAGTTGTGGACTGTCCCCATTTTTAAGAAGAGAAAAATTATGCTTACCTGATTTTATTTTCTTCTGACGGGCGGAGTCCACAACTTCCCTGCCAATGTTTTTATATTGGGCGGCTGTTTATTTTCTTTTATTCTTTTGGCACCTTTTTCACCCTGATATTTCTCCTACTGTTCCTTGTTCCCTTGGCAAAATGACTGGTGGATGAGGAAAGTGGGGGAGGTATTTAAGCCTTTGGCTGGGTGTCTTTGCCTCCTGGTGGCCAGGTTTTGAATTCCCAAAAGTAATGAATGCAGCTATGGACTCTCCCCGTCAGAAGAAAAGAAAATTATCAAGTAAGCATAATTTAAGTTTTTGCCTTTCATGTACTGCACCATTTTTAAATCTGGTTTGTGGAAGCATTTTGCCACTCCTGAAAGGTGAAGCATATCTTAACATGTTCTTCAGCACTTTCTCAGAGTCTGAGAACGCCTATGAAGAAGCCTGAGCGTGAAGGACAAGCACCTACCAAGAGTTCACTGAGTCAGAGCAGGTAGGTGATGCAGCTTTTTTACATTTTCAGGTTAACTTTGTAAAGAGCTGTATGGGGGGATCAGCAATACATTAAGGGCAGCTGTAAAAGCCAATACATTTTATGAAGTATAGGTAAAATCCTAGTAAGCTGCTGAAGCAGACCTCTAATGGCTACATTTTAATGCGACAGGTGTGGTTTTCAAACAAAAATATTAAATCTGCATTTGATGTGTCTTGAGGGCGGTGATGAGTTTGAATTAAGTTCAGTTTTCTGCACGAAGTTCTTTGTGGATTTCTCTGCAACATCATGAGCTTTTTCTTTCATACTTAATATATAATTATTTCTGTTTTCTGAAAAACCATTTCTTATACATAGGTTAAACAGGATGGGGGGGGGGGGAAGTGGAAATTACTTAAAGGTACAGTCAACACCAGAATTTTTGTTTTAAAAGATAGATAATCCCTTAATTACCCATTCCCCAGTTTTGCATAACCAACAGAGTTATAATACACGTTTTACCTCTGTAATTACCTTGTATCTAAGCCTTTGCAGACTGCCCCCTTATTTTAGTTCTTTTGACAAACTTGCATTTTAGCCGATCACTGCTCACTCCTCAGTAAATTCACGTGCAAGAGCTCAATGTTATCTATATGAAACACATGAACTAATGCCCTCTAGTGGTCAAAATGAATTAAGCTTAAAGGCGGCCTTCAAGGTCTAAAAAATTAGCATATGAACCTCCTAGGTTTAGCTTTCAACTAAGAATACAAAGAGAACAAAGCAAAATTGGTGATAAAAGTAAATTGGAAAGTTGTTTAAAATTACATGCCCTATCTGAATCATGAGAGGACTTGACTGTCCCTTTAAACTTAGATGCACATGCAACTGACTAAACTAGAAACCTTTTTGCAATATACTTTAATTAGCAAGAATGCTTCTAATAAAATTACTGATTAAGTGACAAGGGACAGCTATTAATGAGTCACAAGTGTGCAACCAATGACTATATAGCAGTGAAGTCTGGAGGTTGCACTTCTAACAGTACTGAAAATACAAGATTTTAGTCAGCTGCCCATAGTTGAGTGCAAGTGTAACAAATTGCAGAGAGAAAGTATTAAGTTCTGGAACTGCCACAAGTCAATTTAGACAAAGTTCTGTGATATTACAAAGAAATCACCAGTGGATCAACTGGAAGGGGCATGAAGACTTGCACATCTTAAATTTACTGCAGAAATGCTCCTAAATCTTTGCATTGCAGAGTTATCTTTTCAGTAAGAAAGTAAAGAAAGTGGTGGGAATGGGGGGGAGGGCTACAGGGATGCCCAGACTTTTGCATACAATGGTAACTTATGAGAAATGTGTGTGAAATCTGACAGAAGAAAAGGGGTTTTGCAGAACAGACAGTATGGGAAGACAATTTTAGGGTAAGTTGAAAAAGGGGATAATGGAGGAGATATGTAGAACATTAGAGAGCACTTCAACAAAACCACTCTTCTGACCAGGCACTTTGCCGTTCCGAAATGTCTTGTGTGTGAAATTTAATTCTACTGCCTAATTTATCTTCAAATTTTAGAAAAAAGATGGACAAGATACAAATAGTGTTAACATTTTTACAATGGTGAGACTATGGCAAGCAGTAGGCACTTTATTATAACGAGCTGGGTGTATCAGAATTGTTTTAAGAAGGAAAGATTTATTTTATGTTGGCTTAGGAGGAACTACACACCTGTAATAAAAACATTTCAAAAAAGAAAGTAATATTTACATGGGCCTGGATGGAAGAATAGGGTGAGCTTATGTGAAAATAAGGTATAATTTTGTTCATCCACATTTGACTAGAACTATACAGTTTAAGTTGGTGAATTCAGTCTTTTTGAGAAGGGAAAATTATAAAAAGAAATGGTATGTATGTATATATATATATATATATATATATATATATATATATATATATATATATATATATATATATATATATATATATATATATATATATATATATATATATATATATATATATATATATATATATATATATATATATATAAAAAAAATTCCTTTTTTTATTGCAGAACCAAGGAGTTTAAAGCTGCCCTCTTGAAGGCTTTTAAGAGTACTCGTTCCCAGTCGGTTACAGTGGATCAGCTTCTAGACTTAATCAATAAAGAAAATCCTCTGCCCTTTGAGCCTGATGAAGTGAAGCAAGCACTGGATAACATGCAGAATGATAACCAAGTCATGGTGTCTGATGATGTAGTCTTCCTTATTTAATTTTTACTGTTATTCCTCTTTGCAAATTCTCAATCTGTGAAATATTTATAAATTTATAACCAAAGTCTAAATAGTTTTGTAGAGTCAATGTAAAAGTCTTATGAAATGCATTTTGTAAATGTCTCAATAATAAAATAAAGACTGAGCTAATGCAATGTACTCCTTTTTTATTTATTTTATTTTTCTTTAGAGGAAGAGAAGGTTGCATGTGAGGGAGAGGGGGGATGAAAAGGTGACTAGGGGAAGATTGGTGCAAATTATACTATATAAAATAGGTTATGTCATCTATGCTATGAAAAGCACCCAAAGAGGAGTTGGTGCAGTTTTAGTTATGTATTTCCCTGGGTTTAAACCAGTGGCGTATATTTAGGTTTTGTGCTGCCCTAGGCACTCAAAATTCTGCTGTCCCCTCCCACCCCCCTGGTTTAAGGCCTTTTTTTGGCAATTATATTTTATTGTTGGGGTGTAAGGGTTTTTTTTTTTTTATATATATATATATTTTTTTTATGGCATTTCTAAAGTAAATGTTTTTTAAAAATTCAACTTTTTTTATCTATTACTTTTACATGGATGACAGAATATTTGCGTAAAGTGTTCCTTTATTTGGAAAGATTAGTAACAGTGAAAAGTATGATAAAGCATTAGTGACATTCCAAGTTTCCACTGGTCATGTTTAAACATTTTTACTTGCTGTTGTTTATTTTAAAATAACAAACTAGTAAGAGGTTAATAAAAGCCTAAGAGGCATGGGCTGTGGGAAGGCCAAATTTTACTCCCATACAAAAAATATTGCAAGCATTTTATTTATTAAATATAGATATATATAGAAGTGATGCTTAACAGGTTGTCTTGTCACTGGGCTAACTTAATTACTACAACCGTATTGTCATAAATCCAGCGTCAACCAAGTCCTCCAGCCTTAAACTAAAGGGTTTCTGTTGGGCATCCGCATAATTTTTTCCGGGGGGGGGGCAAATAAATAAAAATATCAGTGGCAACGTGCGCAACAGGGAAGAGCTGCTTTGTCAGTATATACCAGGGTTATAAATATAATTTATTTCTTTTACAAGATACAATGAGTCCACTGATTTCATCCTTACTTGTGGGATATCTCCTCCTGCTGACCAGGAGGCGAGATCCCACAAGTAAGGATGAAATCCGTGGACTCATCGTATCGTAAAAAACTAATTTATCAGGTAAGAATAAATTTCCTTTCTTTAAAACAAACCCCCAATTAAAAAGTATATACAAAACAATTGAAATTATAGATTTTAACTAATCTAAAGAATTTAGGAATAATTATTAAACACATTGAATTATATTTATAGAAACTACATTATGAATCAACCATACGCATTTATGCTATTACAATATTCTATAAAGCAGATCATAAAAAAAATACCTTTTTAAAATTAACCTTACTCACAATGAATTGCATTCAAATACCACAATGAAATACAAGAATATGGACCGCTAACTTCAGTCTTTAGATAAACAATATACCAAGATACTTCACACAATCTTACTGGGTCTCAATAGATTTAAGAAAGCTTTCAGACAAGTATAATTAAGTAACTTAGCTCACAAATGATTCTATATAATTTCAATTAAAAACACCAGAAAAAAAAAAAAAAAAAAAAAAAAAAAAAATATATATATATATATATATATATATATATATATATATATATATATATATATATATATATATATATTTTGTAAACAGCCAATTTATGTGACTAGCTAAGACTACACAGGACTATGGATATAAGTAAAAAAATACAAAGTGCCCTTTTAAAATGATTAACTTCAATTAAACTGTAGCAACAATTAATGTATTTGCTTTAAAATATTAAACTATAGTCACTGGTATACGTTACGACATAACCAAATGATTATTCAGTTTCCAGAATTTCTTGTGGGTCATCTAAGGATTTATCCACTATATCGCAAAGGTACAGGCCTCAAAACTGTTATTCCTTTTTTCAAGAAAGTGTCCCAAAATGGCAGATTATCTACTTGGCACAAACCTGTGTATTTTCCTCTCCAAAACTTATGCTTCTTTGAGTCTGTGTGCCTTGTCTACTGTGTGTCTGGGTGCTTATCAAAGATATAGCCCCTCCTCCTTTTCTTTAATCATTCCCACAAGAATTGGATAGGCCCTCCGGAGCTTGTCCCTGATTTGCTCTTGGATCTGAGGATCTCATAGGCTATTTGGTTTGGCATATGTTTTAAACAGTCAACTCGTTTGGCTGTCATACCAGTTTTAATCCATGAGGGGGCAGCAGATAACCAGAAATGCAGTCTCACCTAACTATCAATACTGCTACAGCTTAATATCTCACCTTAAAATGTTTATTCAATATACTATAATTCCTTGTATTAATAAACTTATCTGGTCAACATATATATCCCGTTTAATATAATTGAAAATGTACAATTTGAGATCCAACACAAGTATATCTCTAGTACCACATTACAAAGTAATTCTTATACGTTTAAATATATGGGTATTTAAAAAGGATTTTAATACTTTTAGCATGGATCTAATTAATATCTCGGTTATCATCTTAATTTCACATACATACCTTGATCAGCAATCGGTCCAATATAATTATGTTAAATTTCATCTACTATCCCATTAATATAAATAATGCATATCTGTATCTCTTGCTGAGTGTCTAGAAACATATATTTACAGCACCAGTAATATATGTACTTATTAGATGCCTGAAAAATATAAGAATGTTTTCCATTTTGAAACAAGTTGTTTAAACATTGACATTGATTATATAGCTACTTATTAAGTTCAGCAATTACTTATCTTATGTTATTGTGAGGCATTTCTTCACAATTATATACATTTTTATACATTACTGAGGTATATCTTACTTGAAATTTAAACATAAGTTGTACTTTAATAATGAATTTCAAAGTTACAATGTGACGTGTTTCTGCTTTCTCCTGCTATTTTCCATTTAGACGTACTTCTGAGTTTCGTGTATTTGATACTCAGTAGGGGACACTTTACACCTAGATGAGAGCAGCTATATCCTCTGAGTAGGTTTGTATATTCAGATATCTGTTCAGACTAAGCGACTGCTTTTTCAGATAGGGAAAAACTCTGTATACAAGTTTCCTTTGAAATGGATAATTTTGGATATCCTGGCCTGTAATGTATACCCAGTCACAGCAAGGGGGGTCTGGGTCATCCTGAGTTTTTACAGATGTGAGTCCCTTTGTTCTGTAATCAGGAAAAAGGGGGGCTGGTCTATTTTGTTTATAGCCCACACAACTCATATCAAGGGAGATCTTAGCTGACATATAATATCAAAATTTATTTGTTACATATGTAGTTTATTTAATGCTATTCACAGGTACCCTGACATAATTCCACCTTCCAATTTTAATTAGATGTAAGAAACATGTATTTGAATTGGCTTAAAGTCAGTGGTACTTGGTGAGTGTATTGACAGTATCCACCAGAGACTATCTTCTTATGAGGAGATTTCGTTATTTTTGAGCCCTCATGCTCACTAGTTAAACTACAATATTTCTTTAGTGCATTTGGGTATATGACACTTCATTCTCCCTCTATGACTTGTAGTTGGGATCTAGGATGGCACGCTCACAACTGACACTTATGGATAAATGGGTCCATATTAATCATTTTTAGGTATCCTAATTGTATAGGCAACTGGAGAAATTTTGTCAATAATGACAAAAGGACCCTTCCATGATGAAATAAATTTCTTCTCCAAAGTTATAAAGATAAACTTTATCAATTTCATATTCATATTTGGACATTTTGAGATCATAATAGGTTTTAGTGGCAGTTGCAGCCTTCTCTAAGTTCCTTTGAGCAAATGCAAAGGCATATTGCAGGAACTTTCTTAAGTTCTCCACATATTGATGCGTATTTGCAGCATTTATCAAGTTCTGGTCTGATGTACGGTACAGTAGATGCTGAGGTAGAACTATTCTACCAGTCATCAATTCAAAAGGTGACATCTTAGTAGCACTACTTGGAGTTGCTCTTAATGCCATTAGGACTAGAGGTAATTTTACATCCCAGTCTTTACCCGTTTCATTCACAAACTTTTTGAGGATTTTCACAATGAACTGGTTGTAAAGCTCTACACCACCACTTGAGGCAGCTCTATATGCAATATGGAGCTTTCTTTTGACCCCTAGTATTTTCCACATTTTGGTCATCACTTTGCTAGTGAAGTGGGTTCCCTGATCAGATTCGATTCTTTGGCGCAAACTAAATCTGGAAAACACGTGGTTGATGAGTAATGCTGTGCATGTTTCAGCACTATTGTTAGGTGCACTGATGCACTCTACCCATTTAGTGAACAGGCATGTCACTGTAAACATGCATTTGTTACCTCTTGATGACTTTGTTTACTGGACCAATAAAATCAATGTGTATATATATGACCATGGCATTACCATCCCCCTTTTCTGCAATGGCGCTCTATGCATTGGCGCAGTTGGTTGGAACTGTGGACAGATTAAACAACCTTGACAGTAGGTTTGAACATCCTTCAATATGTGTGGCCAAAAGGCATAGTCATGCAATATTTCATAATTTAATTTGGCACCACAATGGCCAGATGTGGGAGCATCATGGGCATGTTGAAACATGAGACCTCTGAACTTTGTAGGTATCACGCATTGCTGGATACCAGTTTTAGAGGTTCTAATTAACAAACCATCCTGTAACTTGAATTGTGATTTTGGATTTCATTAAGATTCTAAGATCTTCCTTGCCAATACTGTCCTCTTTTGAGATGGGGTTGCTTTCAGGATCTTCTATGTGTTTATAGCAGATGCCTACAATGGGGTCTTCTTTTTGACTAGTGATCAGGTCCTCACTGGGAGAATCCTGACTGACTTCATTGTACCAGGTCAGGCTCACTTTGTTGTGTAGCCTGGTTTCTGGTAATGGCTTTTACCTGAATTGCACCCATTAAGTGGTCGATATTAAGGAGTTCTCCAGTTATGGCTCCTTGTTTGGTTAATGAATCAGCAAGGTCATTGCCTTCCTTATCAGGACCTATAATCCTGGAATGACCCTTGCTCTTTTTCCAGTGTATGGTTAACCCATTGGACACCACTAGATTATCAATCTTGCAGAACTTGCCATGTTTCACTGGTTTGTTCGTTTTCTGCATGCCATTTCTTTAACAACAAAACTGTCACGCACATAATTTGTGCTGGTAATGATCACAAATTCATGAATATTGTGTTCAATAGCCATCTCAATGGTTTTTAGAGCAGCAGATATTTCTGCAACTTGACTGGATCTTGGTCCAATGTTGAAACCTACAGAAATATTTGGTAATCCACTTGCCCAAGTTATACCAATGCTAGCGACTAATCTGCGCTCATTATCAATAGTGGCATGGTAAGAACAACCATCAACATATACCCAAAGTAATGTTTGACACTGATCTTGTATATTTTATATGGGGAAAGTAATTTTTCCTCCAGGAAATCATCTTCTAATAACTCTTCCCCATGATCCTTAGCAGTGCAGTCGTGGAGCTCAGCAAGCCCCTGTGCGACTGGATTCTTTTTATTCTGCTTGTAGCAAATTTCTAAAGGCCAACCTTGTAAGGAAAGAGTCCAAGCTGTTATGTGGCTATTAGACAAATTTCCATCTCTTATTCTCTCACTTTGCAGATATAACAAAAGCTAGTGGGTCGTTTCTACAATAATTTTCTCACCCTATATATAGCTGCGTAAATCCGTACAGTAGATAAGAGGGCTTTTTCCCAATCGCTAAGTTTTATTTCTACTGGGGATTAGGTTTTACTCGCATAAGCAATGACTTTACTTAAATTATCATGCTTTTGGTACATAACAGCACTCATGCTTATATCTGTGTAACCTGTCTCTAAGTAGAAAGGTTTACCCCCTTCAGGGTATGCTAAGCAAGGTGCTTGAGTGAGTTTTCTCTTCAGCTCCTTGATGGCTCTCTCTTGAGTCTCACTCCAGTGCCATTTCACATCCTTCTTCAGAAGAAGTAGCAGTGGTTTAGCTAATTCTGCATAATTATCAATAAATTTGCAAGAATAATTTGTCATACCCAGGAATGATCTCAATTCTTTTAAGTTAGTTGGGTTCTTAGCATTTATTATAGCTTTCACCTTTTTCTTCTGAGGATTTAACCTTTCAGAAGTAACTTCATGTCCCAAGAAGTTTACACGAGTGCGGCACCATTGAGCTTTTTGTAGGGATAATTTGACACCTGCCCTTTTAAGTTGGCTGAGGATGTGTTTAAGTTCTGTGATGTTTTTCAAAGTCTGTGCTTTTGATTAAAACATAATCAACATAAGATAAGGTCCCCCTTTCCAGTGCATCAGGCATAGCCTTATGCACGAATACTGCAAATTCATGTCCTGAATTTATGTATCCAAACGGGAGCCTTTGGAATGCATACTGGACCTTTTGGAACGAGAATGCAAGCTTATACTGGTCCTCCTCATGTACCTTTTATGGTCCAATATTCCTGTGCACAATAAATGGCAGTGAATATTTTAGATCCCTGCATCTGCGCTAGGCACTGGTCAATGTATTGCACATGCCAGCCAGACATGTACACTAGTTTGTTTAGCTGTCTTAAGTAGGCACACAAACACCATTGTCCATTGGGCTTAAGAACACCTAGAATAGGATTGTTATAAGAGCTGTGCACCTGTCTGATGATATCTCTTTCTTCCAGGTTTCTTATGATTTCTGCAAGAGAATCATATGAGGCTAAAGTAAGTCTGTATTGTTTAACAAAGACAGGTGGTGCATTGGGATCTGTTTGGATTCTTGCAATGTTCAAGTTTGTAGTCCCACAGTCATAAGAATCCCTAGCAAACATATCCTTGTACTCCATCAGGAGTTCTTGTAGCTGTTAGCGTTCATCATCACTGAAACGGCCATTAGCTAAGAAGATTTGCTCTTTGACTATTTGCTGAAATCCTGGAAAGATTTCAGGCTGTCCTATCATAGGCTTCTTCCAACCCAGAGGTGAGATCCCCTTGATTATAATTTACATTGCCCCCATGACTCTGGGTATTGGGGTATGCTTGCTCTTTGATCGACTGATCAAATACTAGAGAGGCTTCTTGAAGGGATAAATAGACTGAATTGTAAATAGTCCCTCTGGAATAGATGCAAAGGATTGTTCTATTAATTGTTCTTCAGTTAAGTATCCTTCAGGTATTAGCCCAATTACATTATTCTGGAATCGAAAAGTGTAATAATTGATTCCAGCGCATATCCTATGGTAGTTCCCTTGGATAAGGTTATATCCTGTGGGGTCATGTTATGCACAATATCATGTATTGGAATAGTTCCAATATTTACCATAGGAGTATGGGTGATTGTTATACCCAGATTTTGCATTCTATGGGAGAGGCAAATTAGTGTTTCAGAAGTTTTTAATTTCTGACCTCATTTTACCTTTAAGGATAAGAGGAATTTATCAGCCCCATCAGGGATTACATCGTTAGACACCTGCATATTCACAGCATATGGCAATTTCTGGTTTGATTTCAGGGCTGCATTTTCATCCTGAAATACTTCAGGGTCCCCTTTTAACCTGCTCCAGAGGCAAAGGTTAATCAAATCTATTTGTATGGCATATCTATGTAAGAGATCATTGCCAATATATATTTGATTATGGGGAGTATTTAAAATTAAAAACAGGTGCTTCACTGATTTATTACCTATGGAGAAAGATAATAAACATTTAGCTGTGACGTTATAGCTTTCAGACCTGTCATCCAGGCCATGGACACAGTGGTCTTGGGGAGAAAGATATTTAATCACCTTAGGTTCAGCGATCTGCACTAATAAGCCTTCACTTAAATAGCTAGCTTCCTGTTTTAAGTTCAATTTGGCATACTTGCATAGGGATAAATAGATCATCCTTAACTTTCACAATTTCCACGAGGAATTGTGAATGATCTCTACCTTTAGGGGATTTAGGGTCCCCCTTGTGGAGGTCTATGGTTAATACATCGCCATCCTAGGAAATATTTGCTATCTTTCTAGGTGAAACTTTAAAAATATTACCATCGAAGTTGCTTAAGTAGTCTGATCATCTATTTCTAAGATAGTGATTTCAGGTACAGAGTTATTCATGAAATGAATCTCCACAGCATCTGGCATCTCTTCCACCACGTGACCGTTATGTCGGGTGCAATATATACTGGACTGCTCATAATTAATAGGCCTTTCTTTCATGTAATTGGCAAGAGTCCATGAGCTAGTGACGTATGGGTTATACAATCCTACCAGGAGGGGCAAAGTTTCCCAAACCGCAAAATGCCTATAAATACACCCCTCACCACACCCACAATTCAGTTTTACAAACTTTGCCTCCTATGGAGGTGGTGAAGTAAGTTTGTGCTTAGATTCTTCGTTGATATGCGCTTCTCAGCATTTTGAAGCCCGATTCCTCTGACTACAGCAAATGTCAGAGGGTTGTGAAGGGAGTATCACCTATTGAATGCAATGGTTTTCCTCACGGGAGATCTATTTCATAGGTTCTCTGTTATCGGCCGTAGAGATTCATCTCCTACCTCCCTTTTTCAGATCGACGATATACTCTCATATTCCATTATCTCTACTGATAACTGTTTCAGTACTGTTTTGGCTATCTGCTATATGTGGATGGGTGTCTTTTGGTAAGTATGTTTTCATTACTTAAGACACTCTCAGCTATGGTATGGCACTTTATGTATTATAAAGTTCTAAATATATGTGTTGTACTTATATTTGTTATGAGTCAGGTTTATATATATTTCCTTTTGCAGACTGTCAGTTTTATATATGTGAAAAGCATATTTAGGAAAATATTTTTTCTTTCCTGGGGTATAGTCTTTTTTTCTATTGACTGTTTTCTCATTAAATTTTGCAGGCAAAATTAGGCTCGCAAGGGCGTAAAATACCGAAGTTTATTGCATAATTTTTGGCGCGAAAATATTTTTGGCGCAAAGTTAGGTCTGATGATGCAAATTTGTCTTTTCCGATGTCTTAGTTGAGGCTGAGTTCCTTGCTCAAGGTTGCGTCAATGACGAGAGTGTGTCATTTCTGGATGTTAGCGCCAAAATATTTTCAGTTACGTTGTGCGTCATACTTGGCGCCAGATAATTTAATTATTTAAAACCCCATTCCTATGTGCCTCTTGCCTTTTTCTATGTTAGAGGGCTATGCTGTTTGCATTTTTTTTCCCATTCCTGAAACTGCCATATAAGGAAATTGATCATTTTGCTTTATATGTTGTTTTTTCTCTTACATTTGCAAGATGTCTCAATCTGATCCTGTCTCATAAACCTCTGTTGGAACCCTGCTGCCTGATAACAGTTCTACCAAAGCTAAGTGCATTTGTTGTAAATTTGTGGAGATTATATCTCCAGCTGTGGTATGTAATAGTTGTCATGATAAGCTTTTACATGCAGAGAATGTGTCCATCAGTAATAGTACTATGCCTGTTGTTCCTTCAACATCTAATGTACAAGATATACTTGTAAATTTTAAAGATTTTATTGCTGATGCGATTCAGAAGGCTTTGTCTGCCATCCCGCCTTCTAATAAACGTAAAACTTCTCATAAAATTGATGAAATTTCAAATGATTGACAACATACTGAAATATCCTCCTCTGATGAGGATCTCTCTGATTTAGAAGATCCTTCTTCAGATATTGACACTGACAAATCTACTTATTTATTTAAAATGGAGTATATTCGTTCCTTGTTAAAAGAAGTGTTGATTACATTGGATATTGAGGAAACTAGTCCTTTTTTTTTTTAAAATCTTTATATTCCAACAGTGGAGATAGCAAACAAAACTTACATTCTACTTTTTCTCGATCACCCCCCAGGGTGTCTTGGAAGACACAAATAATGATGACTGAAGACAAAGTCATAACATGTAGAAAAAAAAAAAAATCACACTTCCATATTTGGGTACCTTGACTGAAACTACACTGTTGGAGTGTTTTAAATTAAATAAAACACTAAAAAAACAAAAATAAAACCACAAAAAGAACAGAGGAGAAAAAAAAAGAGAAAAAAGGAAACCAAACTTATGGTCTCCTCTCCACCCCCCCCCCCCAACCTTCCAACGGGCGCATTGGCAGATCTATAGTCAACATGACAAGTACAGTGGGGAAAAAAGTATTTAGTCAGCCACCAATTGTGCAAGTTCTCCCACTTAAGAAGATGAGAGAGGCCTGTAATTGTCATCATAGGTATACCTCAACTATGAGAGACAAAATGTGGAAACAAATCCAGATAATCACATTGTCTGATTTGGAAAGAATTTATTTGCAAATTATGGTGGAAAATAAGTATTTGGTCAATATCAAAAGTTCATCTCAATACTTTGTTATATATCCTTTGTTGGCAATGAAAGAGGTCAAACATTTTCTGTAAGTCTTCACAAGGTTGTCACACACTGTTGCTGGTATGTTGGCCCATTCCTGCATGCAGATCTCCTCTAGAGCAGTGATGTTTTGGGGCTGTCGCTGGGCAACACAGACTTTCAACTCCCTCCAAAGGTTTTCTATGGGGTTGAGATCTGGAGACTGGCTAGGCCACTCCAGGACCTTGAAATGCTTCTTACCAAGCCACTCCTTTGTTGCCCGGGCGGTGAGTTTGGGATCATTGTCATGCTGAAAGATCCAGCCATGTTTCATCTTCAATGCCCTTGCTGATGGAAGGAGGTTTGCACTCAAAATCTCACGATACATGGCCCCATTCATTCTTTCATGTACACGGATCAGTCGTCCTGTTCCCTTTGCAGAGAAACAGCCCCAAAGCATGATGTTTCCACCCCCATGCTTCACAGTACGTATGGTGTTCTCTCTCCTCCAAACACGACAAATTGTGTTTCTACCAAACAGTTCTACTTTGGTTTCATCTGACCATATGACATTCTCCCAAACCGCTTCTGGATCATCCAAATGCTATCTAGCATACTTCAGACAGGCCCGGACATGTACTGGCTTAAGCAGGGGGACACGTTTGGCACTGCAGGATCTGAGTCCCTGGCGGCGTAGTCTGTTACTGATGGTAGCCTTTGTTATGTTGGTCCCAGCTCTATGCAGGTCATTCACTAGGTCCCCCCATGTGGTTCTGGGATGTTTGCTCACCGTTCTTGTGATCATTTTGAACCCACGGGGTGAGTTCTTGCGTGGAGCCCCAGATCGAGGGAGATTATCAGTGGTCTTGTATGTCTTCCATTTTCTAATTATTGCTCCCACAGTTGATTTCTTCACACCAAGCTGCTTGCCTATTGCAGATTCAGTCTTCCCAGCCTGGTGCAGGTCTACAATTTTGTTTCTGGTGTCCTTCGACAGCTCTTTGGTCTTCACCATAGTGGAGTTTGGAGTGTGACTGTTTGAGGTTGTGGACAGGTGTCTTTTATACTGACAACAAGTTCAAACAGGTGCCATTTAATACAGGTAATGAGTGGAGGACAGTGGAGCCTCTTAAAGAAGAAGATACAGGTCTGTGAGAGCCAGAAATCTTGCTTGTTTGTAGGTGACCAAATACTTATTTTCCACCATAATTTGCAAATAAATTCTTTCCAAATCAGAGAATGTGATTGTCTGGATTTGTTTCCACATTTTGTCTCTCATAGTTGAGGTATACCTATGATGAAAATTACAGGCCTCTCTCATCTTCTTAAGTGGGAGAACTTGCACAATTGGTGGCTGACTAAATACTTTGTTTCCCCACTGTAAATAGCGCTATTCTACATCAAATGGGATAGCTGCTTCTCTTTTGTTTCTAATCCAAGTCCCAGGAAACACACCCAAAAGAACTAATTCCGCAAAACTTATGGAGGACAAGAAGGGGGATAATAAATTCTTTTGTATCAATGTTGGAAAGGATTTAATAGTTGCAGCCCATCTTTCCAAAAATCACCCTATTCGGTTTTCAGTTGCAAAAAACAAGTGAAATGATTCATACACAATTTGGGATTGAATCCCCTTCAAAATATGAGAGAGGCTCGGTGCACAAGTAACTTTCCAATTTTTTTTAAAATGAAATATCTAACTGTCAATATTACTGTATTTAGTGTGGTTATCAAGGGGTTAGCCCTAACTCTAAGTACTAAAAAGATAATCTCCTCTAAAGACAGAGTAAACGACGAATGATGTGTTTCATTAAACCAAAATAGTACTTTTTGCCAAAGCTGCTTAATTTTAGGGCACAGCCAGAACATATGCGCCAAATCAACATTTTTATTAGAACAGCGAGGACAAGCTGATGCCTTGAAGGGAT
This sequence comes from Bombina bombina, assembly GCF_027579735.1. NCBI lineage: Eukaryota > Metazoa > Chordata > Amphibia > Anura > Bombinatoridae > Bombina > Bombina bombina. The sequence goes on along the minus strand of NC_069503.1, from coordinate 866,520,925 downwards.
AAAATTTAGCAACTTTGAGCAGGGATAAATACAAATCATTAATTATTTTCATCTGGGATTCCTTCCCACTTATGGCAATCTGACAGTTAGCTAGACTATGGAAACTTAGTTGAATCCTATCAATATCTACTGTGGGAATGATAGGAAGCCAGAAATTCCTCAGTCTAAGGAAACTAGTCCTCTTGATATTAAAACTAGTAAACATTTAAATTCTGTTTATAAACCCCCTGTGGTTACTCCAGAGGTTTTTCCAGTTCCTGATGCTATTTCTGATATGATTTCTAAGGAATGGAATAGGTACTGGTACTACTTTTATTCCTTCTTCAAGGTTTAAAAACTTTGTATCCTTTGCCAGCAGTTAGATTGGAGTTTTGGGAAAAGATCCCCAAAGTTGATGGGGCTATTTTTACTCTTGCTAAAGTACTACTATTCCTATGGAAGATAGTACTTCTTTTAAAAACCCTTTAGATAGGAAACTTGAATCTTATCTAAGGAAAACATAATTTATGTAAGAACTTACCTGATAAATTCATTTCTTTCATATTAACAAGAGTCCATGAGCTAGTGACGTATGGGATATACATTCCTACCAGGAGGGGCAAAGTTTCCCAAACCTTAAAATGCCTATAAATACACCCCTCACCATACCCACAAATCAGTTTAACGAATAGCCAAGAAGTGGGGTGATAAGAAAAAAAGTGCGAAGCATATAAAATAAGGAATTGGAATAATTGTGCTTTATACAAAAAAATCATAACCACCACAAAAAAGGGTGGGCCTCATGGACTCTTGTTAATATGAAAGAAATGAATTTATCAGGTAAGTTCTTACATAAATTATGTTTTCTTTCATGTAATTAACAAGAGTCCATGAGCTAGTGACGTATGGGATAATGAATACCCAAGATGTGGATCTTTCCACACAAGAGTCACTAGAGAGGGAGGGATAAAATAAAGACAGCCAATTCCTGCTGAAAATAATCCACACCCAAAATAAAGTTTAATGAAAAACATAAGCAGAAGATTCAAACCGAAACCACTGCCTGAAGTACCTTTCTACCAAAAACTGCTTCAGAAGAAGAGAATACATCAAAATGGTAGAATTTAGTAAAAGTATGCAAAGAGGACCAAGTCGCTGCTTTGCAAATCTGATCAACTGAAGCTTCATTCCTAAACGCCCAGGAAGTAGAAACTGACCTAGTAGAATGAGCTGTAATCCTCTGAGGCGGAGTCTTACCTGATTTAACATAGGCAAGATGAATTAAAGATTTCAACCAGGATGCCAAAGAAATGGCAGAAGCTTTCTGGCCTTTTCTAGAACCAGAAAAGATGACAAATAGACTAGAAGTCTTTCGGAAAGATTTAGTAGCTTCAACATAATATTTCAAAGCTCTAACAACATCCAAAGAATGTAACGATTTTTCCTTAGAATTCTTAGGATTAGGACATAATGAAGGAACCACGATTTCTCTACTAATGTTGTTGGAATTCACAACCTTAGGTAAAAATTCAAAAGAAGTTCGCAACACCGCCTTATCCTGATGAAAAATCAGAAAAGGAGACTCACAAGAAAGAGCAGATAATTCAGAAACTCTTCTGGCAGAAGAGATGGCCAAAAGGAACAAAACTTTCCAAGAAAGCAATTTAATGTCCAATGAATGCATAGGTTCAAACGGAGGAGCTTGAAGAGCTCCCAGAACCAAATTCAAACTCCATGGAGGAGAAATTGACTTAATGACAGGTTTTATACGAACCAAAGCTTGTACAAAACAATGAATATCAGGAAGAATAGCAATCTTTCTGTGAAAAAGAACAGAAAGAGCAGAGATTTGTCCTTTCAAGGAACTTGCGGACAAACCCTTATCTAAACCATCCTGAAGAAATTGTAATATTCTCGGAATTCTAAAAGAATACCAAGAAAAATGATGAGTAAGACACCAAGAAATATAAGTCTTCCAGACTCTATAATATATCTCTCTAGATACAGATTTACGAGCCTGTAACATAGTATCAATCACAGAGTCAGAGAAACCTCTTTGACTAAGAATCAAGCGTTCAATCTCCATACCTTTAAATTTAAGGATTTCAGATCCGGATGGAAAAAAGGACCTTGCGACAGAAGGTCTGGTCTTAACGGAAGAGTCCATGGTTGGCAAGATGCCATCCGGACAAGATCCGCATACCAAAACCTGTGAGGCCATGCCGGAGCTATTAGCAGAACAAACGAGCATTCCCTCAGAATCTTGGAGATTACTCTTGGAAGAAGAACTAGAGGCGGAAAGATATAGGCAGGATGATACTTCCAAGGAAGTGATAATGCATCTACTGCCTCCGCCTGAGGATCCCGGGATCTGGACAGATACCTGGGAAGTTTCTTGTTTAGATGAGAGGCCATCAGATCTATCTCTGGAAGCCCCCACATTTGAACAATCTGAAGAAATACCTCTGGGTGAAGAGACCATTCGCCCGGATGCAACGTTTGGCGACTGAGATAATCCGCTTCCCAATTGTCTACACCTGGGATATGAACCGCAGAGATTAGACAGGAGCTGGATTCCGCCCAAACCAAAATTCGAGATACTTCTTTCATAGCCAGAGGACTGTGAGTCCCTCCTTGATGATTGATGTATGCCACAGTTGTGACATTGTCTGTCTGAAAACAAATGAACGATTCTCTCTTCAGAAGAGGCCAAAACTGAAGAGCTCTGAAAATTGCACGGAGTTCCAAAATATTGATCGGTAATCTCACCTCCTGAGATTCCCAAACTCCCTGTGCCGTCAGAGATCCCCACACAGCTCCCCAACCTGTGAGACTTGCATCTGTTGAAATTACAGTCCAGGTCGGAAGAACAAAAGAAGCCCCCTGAAATAAACGATGGTGATCTGTCCACCACGTTAGAGAGTGTCGAACAATCGGTTTTAAAGATATTAATTGATATATCTTCGTGTAATCCCTGCACCATTGGTTCAGCATACAGAGCTGAAGAGGTCGCATGTGAAAACGAGCAAAGGGGATCGCGTCCGATGCAGCAGTCATAAGACCTAGAATTTCCATGCATAAGGCTACCGAAGGGAATGATTGAGACTGAAGGTTTCGACAAGCTGTAATCAATTTTAGACGTCTCTTGTCTGTTAAAGACAGAGTCATGGACACTGAATCTATCTGGAAACCCAGAAAGGTTACCCTTGTTTGAGGAATCAAAGAACTTTTTGGTAAATTGATCCTCCAACCATGATCTTGAAGAAACAACACAAGTCGATTCGTATGAGACTCTGCTAAATGTAAAGACTGAGCAAGTACCAAGATATCGTCCAAATAAGGAAATACCACAATACCCTGTTCTCTGATTACAGACAGAAGGGCACCGAAAATCTTTGTGAAAATTCTTGGAGCTGTAGCAAGGCCAAACGGTAGAGCCACAAATTGGTAATGCTTGTCTAGAAAAGAGAATCTCAGGAACTGAAAATGATCTGGATGAATCGGAATATGCAGATATGCATCCTGTAAATCTATTGTGGACATAAAATTCCCTTGCTGAACAAAAGGCAATATAGTCCTTACAGTTACCATCTTGAACGTTGGTATCCTTACATAACGATTCAATAATTTTAGATCCAGAACTGGTCTGAAGGAATTCTCCTTCTTTGGTACAATGAAGAGATTTGAATAAAACCCCATCCCCTGTTCCGGAACTGGAACTGGCATAATTACTCCAGCCAACTCTAGATCTGAAACACAATTCAGAAATGCTTGAGCTTTCACTGGATTTACTGGGACACGGGAAAGAAAAAATCTCTTTGCAGGAGGTCTCATCTTGAAACCAATTCTGTACCCTTCTGAAACAATGTTCTGAATCCAAAGATTGTGAACAGAATTGATCCAAATTTCTTTGAAAAAACGTAACCTGCCCCCTACCAGCTGAACTGGAATGAGGGCCGTACCTTCATGTGAACTTAGAAGCAGGCTTTGCCTTTCTAGCAGGCTTGGATTTATTCCAGACTGGAGATGGTTTCCAAACTGAAACTGCTCCTGAGGACGAAGGATCAGGCTTTTGTTCTTTGTTGAAACGAAAGGAACGAAAACGATTGTTAGCCCTGTTTTTACCTTTAGATTTTTTATCCTGTGGTAAAAAAGTTCCTTTCCCACCAGTAACAGTTGAAATAATAGAATCCAACTGAGAACCAAATAATTTGTTTCCCTGGAAAGAAATGGAAAGTAGAGTTGATTTAGAAGCCATATCAGCATTCCAAGTCTTAAGCCATAAAGCTCTTCTGGCTAAGATAGCCAGAGACATAAACCTAACATCAACTCTAATAATATCAAAAATGGCATCACAGATAAAATTATTAGCATGCTGGAGAAGAATAATAATATCATGAGAATCACGATCTGCTACTTGTTGCGCTAGGGTTTCCAACCAAAAAGTTGAAGCTGCAGCAACATCAGCCAATGATATAGCAGGTCTAAGAAGATTACCTGAACACAGATAAGCTTTTCTTAGAAAAGATTCAATTTTTCTATCTAAAGGATCCTTAAACGAGGTACCATCTGACGTAGGAATGGTAGTACGTTTAGCAAGGGTAGAAATAGCCCCATCAACTTTAGGGATTTTGTCCCAAAATTCTAACCTGTCAGGCGGAACAGGATATAATTGCTTAAAACGTTTAGAAGGAGTAAATGAATTACCCAATTTATCCCATTCTTTGGAAATCACTGCAGAAATAGCATTAGGAACAGGAAAAACTTCTGGAATAACCACAGGAGCTTTAAAAACCTTATCCAAACGTATAGAATTAGTATCAAGAGGACTAGAATCCTCTATTTCTAAAGCAATTAGTACTTCTTTAAGTAAAGAGCGAATAAATTCCATCTTAAATAAATATGAAGATTTATCAGCATCAATCTCTGAGATAGAATCCTCTGAACCAGAAGAGTCCAAAGAATCAGAATGATGGTGTTCATTTAAAAATTCATCTGTAGAGAGAGAAGATTTAAAAGACTTTTTACGTTTACTAGAAGGAGAAATAACAGACAAAGCCTTCTTTATGGATTCAGAAACAAAATCTCTTATGTTATCAGGAACATTCTGCACCTTAGATGTTGAGGGAACTGCAACAGGCAATGGTACATTACTAAAGGAAATATTATCTGCTTTAACAAGTTTGTCATGACAATTATTACAAACAGCTGGAGGAATAGCTACCAAAAATTTACAGCAGATACACTTAGCTTTGGTAGATCCAGCAGGCAGTGATTTTCCTGTAGTATCTTCTGGCTCAGATGCAACGTGAGACATCTTGCAATATGTAAGAGAAAAAACAACATATAAAGCAAAATAGATCAAATTCCTTATAAGACAGTTTCAGGAATGGGAAAGAATGCCAAATATCAAGCTTCTAGCAACCAGAAGCAAATGAAAAATGAGACTGAAATAATGTGGAGACAAAAGCGACGCCCATATTTTTTAGCGCCAAATAAGACGCCCACATTATTTGGCGCCTAAATGCTTTTGGCGCCAAAAATGACGCCACATCCGGAACGCCGACATTTTTGGCGCAAAATAACGTCAAAAAATGACGTAACTTCCGGCGACACGTATGACGCCGGAAACGGAAAAGAATTTTTGCGCCAAAAAAGTCCGCGCCAAGAATGACGCAATAAAATGAAGCATTTTCAGCCCCCGCGAGCCTAACAGCCCACAGGGAAAAAAGTCAAATTTTTGAGGTAAGAAAAATATGATAAATCAATGCATAATCCCAAATATGAAACTGACTGATTGAAAATAAGGAAAGTTGAACATTCTGAGTCAAGGCAAATAAATGTTTGAATACACATATTTTTCGAACTTTATAAATAAAGTGCCCAACCATAGCTTAGAGTGTCACAGAAAATAAGACTTACTTACCCCAGGACACTCATCTACATGTTTGTAGAAAGCCAAACCAGTACTGAAACGAGAATCAGTAGAGGTAATGGTAAATATAAGAGTATATCGTCGATCTGAAAAGGGAGGTAAGAGATGAATCTCTACGACCGATAACAGAGAACCTTATGAAATAGACCCCGTAGAAGGAGATCACTGCATTCAATAGGCAATACTCTCTTCACATCCCTCTGACATTCACTGCACGCTGAGAGGAAAACCGGGCTCCAACTTGCTGCGGAGCGCATATCAACGTAGAATCTAGCACAAACTTACTTCACCACCTCCCTTGGAGGCAAAGTTTGTAAAACTGATTTGTGGGTGTGGTGAGGGGTGTATTTATAGGCATTTTAAGGTTTGGGAAACTTTGCCCCTCCTGGTAGGAATGTATATCCCATACGTCACTAGCTCATGGACTCTTGTTAATTACATGAAAGAAAGCTTATTTATATTCTGGTCATCTCCTCAGGCCTGCCATTTCTATGGCTGATGCTGCAGCTGCATCAACTTTTTGGTTGGAAAGTTTAGCGCAACAGAAAGCAGATCCTGATTTGTCTAGCATTGTTCGCTTGCTTCAACATGCTAATCATTTTATTTGTGATGTCATTTTTGATATCATCAAAATTGTTGTTAAATCTATGTCTTTAGCTATTTTAGCTAGAAGAGCTTTGTGGCTTAAATATTGGAATGCTAAGGAAATAAAGTGAACAAAAGATAGCTCTGTTAAAGCCACATGAGTTGTAAACATATGGTAAATGATACAAATGGAAAGTAACTCTGAAGTACACAATAGGTAAAAGAAGCTCTATTTAATTCTCTTAAACAGGGTAAAAATAAATTGTATATATATGACAGATAATGTTAAAAACATGGATCCATGGTACAATATAATCAGAAACAGTGTAATGGCTAATAGTTCATCTGGTCGGGGAAGTGACAATTCCTGCGAACAATGTGAAGTGTCCAAAAATCAGTGTAAAAATATAGATAAAAAAGTCCATTTTGGGGGGGCGGAGCCTAGCCACGGACTAAGATGGCTGCTTAGACTCAGAGCTCTGGAGTCCCCTGAGTCTTCAAAGTAATGTAACATTCCCACATAACTTTTAAAACAGCACAGAACACCTATAAATACCCAGCAGAAGTGGCCAGGGGCAGACCTGGCAACCTTTCTACAGTGCAGAGACGCCTTACTATCAGACAGCGCTGCTCAAAGTGCCGGGATCGTGGGGAGAGAGAGCCGGGCAGAGGAGACAGAGGGGTAAGCGGGCCCAAACACATCTACATCTAAATGTAATAAGTAGCAGAAGGGGCACCCCACACGCCGCAACATTACCAGACTCACCAACGGCCTCCCCGTGCAGCCCCGCGAGAGTGTCACACTGTGATTCAGAGCCGGGATATACAGGCCTTGCAGAGGCAGCGACCACGTGGCCGTGCTGCGGTCAACAGGAGCGGAGTCAAAGCTGATCCACAAGGCAGCACAAAAGGACCGAGCAGACCACATCCTCCTCTGGCAGACCGTAAGGCCAGCTATTAGCACTACACTCTCACGCTACCATATACCCCTTAAACCCCAGGACACAAAGCGCTAAAGTGAGGCGCAGTACAGGCTGTAGTAAAGGGGGCAGTACAGGGCCCTAGATACTTTGAGAACAGGACCGCAACAGGCTTTCAGGAAAAGGGGCACACTTGAGGCTGCAGCGCACACATTTAAAAAAACCTCACAAACTGGGAGTAAGGGAGTAAAAGTGATCACCACAGTTGCCTCCTGCAGACAGCAAAACAGCAAAACAGCAAGCATAGCACCCTGAGCTGCGGCAGACATACCCTAACACTAATCTAACTAGTCAGGCGCAGGGCCCCAGGCTGCACGCTGGGCCTGCAGGGCCAGCAACACTTTGTGCAGCGTGTAACCACAGGCACTGATCTGATCCCCTCCGGGGTGCATAGGAGACGTCACAGAGCTGTACCTTGGGCCTGCAAATCCCAAAAAACCCCACGTGCACAGTCCCAACCACAGGTTCATTGCCTATTGGGGGCTAAAAATTAACAACTTAAATAAAAACAAAATAAAAACAAGCAAACAAACAAAGAGATCTACCTCCAACACAGAGTACACCCGTGAGTACTATAAAGCAGCACAGAACACAAAGAAGGTGCAACGGAGCAGCCTACATCAGTCCCTAGATATGGCTACCAAAAGAAACACTAAACCAAACAGACCTACACAAACAGCAGCTCTGGAGAACTACCTGATCCCAGCGGAACCAACCACGTCCATAGTGGACACTGACCGCTCTGCGTCGGCCCAGACAACACTGGCGCAAGTCCATGAGTCAAGCTCTCAAAGCAAGATACAAAGCTACCTAACAAGAGAGGATATAAGACACCTATCTTCAAAAGAAGACATCAAAGAGGCGATGCAAGACTTTAAGTCTATGTTTGGGGAACTGAAAAGAGACATTGTGGCGGTAGACCGCCGTGTCAAGCAGGTGGAAGAGAGGCAAGAAACCCTCAGCTCGGACTTGCAACATCAAACCAGTCAAATGCAGGCTCAGGAGGGTACGGTGCAATCACTCATGGACCGTATAGAGGACTTAGAGAACAGGAGCAGGAGGAACAATCTTAGGCTGCGAGGAATAACTGAAGCAGTCGACCCTCCTGCCCTGCTAAATTACATCCAAGACTTTATCAAATACCTTAAAAATAATGATATGGCGCCAGACACACCGATAGAAAGAGCTCACCGGGCCCTACGCCCCAAACCACCAAGCAGAGCACCTCCAAGAGATGTCATAATGAAGCTGTTGTCATTTAGGGATAAGGAGGAGATCCTTCGGCTTGCCAGAGCACAGCATCCCCTGGAATTTCGAGGCTCAGAAATACAAGTGTACTCTGATTTATGTCCCACCACGCTACAAAAGCGAAGAGACCTGAGGTTTGTCACTGTGGCCTTAAAAGAAAAGGGACTGCCATACAGGTGGGGATTCCCCACCAGCTTAATTGTCACAAAAAACAACACCTTGCACATTTTAAAATCAGCGGAAGACCTTCCAAACTTCACTCAAGCACTGGGACTAAACATACGTCCGCACCCAGAGGCAGCTGAAGGTCGCCGGGGCCCTCCAGGACCCAATCCAAGAATCAACCAGCAGCCCTTGGCCTGATGGGACAACATCAAGACAGGTTTACACAAATTCAATTATTATACTGATGTGTGGTACTTTGAACATTTGTCATGGACACAGGTGTGTTAGGTGTGCCTAGATTCAAAAGTTTTACTCTAGCGAGAATGTAAATGCTCATGTCAGGTATGTACATTATATTGAAGGTAAATGTGAATGTTACTCTAGATATTTATTTGCACGCCTAAGATGTTTACTATCAGCATTGAAATAACGACCGAGGATTAGAACATCTCGATATATAAAGGCTTTTCCAAGAGATAAGACTAAGACTGTAGCGAACAACAAGTAGATGACAAGTTAGCCCAGGTATTGCTCAACATATACACTACATTCTATAGGACCTACTGATGTCTTTGAGACTGACAGTTACATCGGCGGACGATTACACGAACAGACACATAAAGCTCTACTCAAACTCACAAAAGAATAACGACTCATTGTAACATAGTCATACACAACATGCAAACATGACAAAATACAACGCTGAACTAGCTGATGTCACTGCAGACACCGTTCAATGCTAAGACCATCACACTAGGTCCAGAAAAACACCCTAACAGACAGAAAAACAGGACAACGACCGAGATTAGTCACCACACGTCAAGCAAAATGTTTAAGTTGAGTTTATAATATTATTTTGGGAAATGTTAACTTAATATGTATATGTTAAACGTTTATATCAGATTTGAAGACAAAGGGGACAACTACCCCCTACAATAGAGTAGTTCTTTTATCTTTGTTGAAATTTGCTGTATTGGAACAGGCAATACTGTTCTAATTATTTTGAATTGATTTGTAACACTGCTTAATTGCGTAGCAGAGCAGCTCAGTCTCTGCTTTCTTTTTCCACTTCGCCTCTCACACCCCTAGGGGCAACTGTCCCCTCCTCCACCCTTACGGGTTAACACCCCTTTTAGTAGCCTCATCACCCCCCCCCTCCTCACACACTAATCCCTCTTCCCCCCCCCTTCTTTTTTCCCCTTTTTTTTTTTTTTTTTTCCCTCTCTCTTGTCCTCCCCTCCCCCTGCCCACCCACAGAACTCTAGCCCTTCGTAGAGGAACATACAAAACATGGCACCTAGGCAGGGGCACACCAGAACACATCCAATAGAGTTAATATCACTAAATGTCAAAGGTTTAAACAGCCCCTACAAGAGATCTATAGCGCAAAGGGAATTCCAGAGAATGGGAGGGGACATCATATACCTCCAAGAAATGCACTTTGCGGCGTCACACAAACCTAAATGGTATAGTCGTCATTACACAACTGCAATCTTTGCATCAGGGCCTAAAAAAAGAAACGGGGTAGGAATTCTTTTACACACAAAACTACCTTTCCAGCCAACTCAAATACACAAAGACCCAGAAGGCAGGTATCTAATTGTAACTGGTTCCTTGTATGGTAGACCCATCACAATGGCCAACATATACTGCCCAAACCACTCACAGCACACCTTTCTCATGAAGGTTATCCGAAAAATTCTAGAAATGAAAATTGGAATGCTGTTTCTGGGTGGGGACTTCAACGCCCCACTGGATCCAGCCCTAGACACATCGGATGGCATCTCCAGCATCCCCCACAGGACACTTAAACGCATGGCAGCAATGCTGACGGAACTGACAGTTCATGACATATGGCGCGTTCACCACCCAAGGGGGAAAAATTACACATTTTACTCACACCCACATAGAAAATACTCAAGGATTGACTATCTTTACACAGACACCACAGGACTCACGATCACTCAAAGTAGTAACATCAACGCAATAACATGGTCAGATCACGCCCCAGTCAGCTGCTCAATATTGTGGCCCAACACACCAGTCACACCATTTGTATAGCGTCTGGATGACACATTACTGGATGACCCTGTCTTCAGGGCAGCAATCCAAGAAGAACTAACAAATTTCTTCCAGACTAATGATGACGGACACACAGAGAGTACCACAGTCTGGGAAGCACACAAATGCACCGTCAGAGGTCTCCGGATCAGGAGGAAATCTGGCCTGAATAAAATCAAGAGGGAGCGCTACCGAATGCTGATGATGGAGGTAGAACAGGCGGAACAAATTCATAAATTACAGCCGAATGATGTCAGTAAAGCACAAACACTGGCAACAGCAAGGGATAACTTCCTGCAGTACCTGCAGGAGGAATATCAAAGAAAGGCACTGATGTTGAGGCAACTATACTTCGAGCACGGGGACAAGGCCGGAAAACTATTGGCCAGGGCGATTGCAAGGAAAAAACTCAAGACTTATGTGCATCACGTAATTGATAATGAAGGGACGGCGAGACTAGACGCAGACTCGATCGCAGAAACCTTCAGAGTTTTCTATGAAACTCTATATAACATAGCACATAACGAGCAAGAAGGGGGGAGCCAATCGCGCCCATCGCAAGACGATGAGGCGATACTAAAATATCTGGAGGGTGTTGAACTCCCCAGCCTGACAGAGCAGGAGAGGGATACTCTTGAATCCCCAATTACAACTGCGGAAATTTTGAAAGCGATTAAAGATCTCCCATCGGGGAAAAGTCCGGGACCTGATGGTTTCGGACTAAAGTACTACAAAACATACGCGCACAAACTGGCTCCTATTTTGGCAAACATGTTCAATGCCTTGCCCCAGGTCCCCAAGCTTCCAAGCTCCATGTTGGAGGCCTACATAACTGTAATCCCCAAGCCAGGGAAACAGCAGGACAGGCCCCAGAGCTTCAGACCCATCTCTCTCCTAAACTCTGACGTTAAGATCCTGGCGAAGGTCTTGGCTATCAGAATTAACAAATTCCTGCCTGGCCTGGTATCAACTGATCAGGTGGGGTTTGTCCCAGCTCGTGAGGCGAGGGACAACACCCTGAAAGTGCTTCAAATGATCACACATGCCCAATTATACGGAGCGCCTCTCTCCCTGGTCACTACAGATGCTGAGAAAGCTTTTGACCGGGTGAGATGGTCGTTCATGATGCGCACGCTCCAGAAATTTGGATTTGGAGCGAAAATCATAAATATGATCATGTCCCTATACTCCTCCCCTAACGCTAGAGTTAGGGTGAACGGAACACTCTCCGACTCGTTTAACATCAACAACGGCACCAGGAAAGGCTGTCCTCTCTCGCCGCTCCTCTTCGCAATCACTATTGAGGTCTTGGCAAGTAAAATTAGAAACAACCCGCTTATCAAAGGGTTTGCGATAGGCGGGAAAGAACAGAAACTTTCCATGTACGCTGACGACGTACTACTATCTATCTCGAATGCCCCGGACTCGTTAAGGGAAGCCATGTCAGAGTTTGTGGAGTTCGGAAGAGTATCAAACTTCTTACTCAACCCGCAAAAATCAGAAATCCTGATCATAAATGAGAGACCAGACTTGATTGACGCACTCCGAAAAAATTGCCCAATTAAACTGGCACATCACTCCATAAAATACCTAGGGATCAAGCTCACCCCCAATTTAAAAGAGACAATAGAGATTAACTATAAAAACATTAGGGATGAGATCGTTAATGACTTAGCTAATTGGAAAAATAAAACCATCTCATGGATGGGGCGTATTGGGGTGGTTAAGATGAATATCTTGCCGAGAGTGTTGTATGTGTTGCAAACAATTCCTATCTCCCCAACCACGCAATACATACAACAATTACAGAAAGCTATAGAAGTCTACATCTGGAACGGCATCAAGCCACGTATCAGAAAGCACACCATATATCTACCCAGAGATGGGGGAGGCTTGGGTGTGCCCTTGCTGACAGAGTATCAAAGAGCAATCTCTTTACAAAGGCTGGTGGAGTGGAGCCAAAACATACGCAATAAAGCCTGGGTCCAAATTGATAACGACATCCTGGGACGAGGGAACATTGGTGCACTGGCATGAATCTCTGCCAAGGGCAGACCAACTGACATTGCACTATACCCTCTGATAGCGCAGGTGTTTGAGGTATGGGACAAGACGCTTCTTAAAGAGCCACACATATCCACGCTTCATTCGCCAAATATTACAATTAGAGAAAACCCAGACTTGGGCATGGAGTTGAGACCTCACGTGGCAGGCAAATTCCATACCCTTGCAGAGTCCTCCATAGTCAATGTTATGCATCAAGGAAAATTAAAAACACAAACTGAATTGTCAGAATGGGCACCCGAGATATTTACCTCTTGGTACAGGGTTGCTCAGATGCAACACTATATCACAACACACCAAGAGACACTATGCACAATGACGCAGACCCCCACCCACCTAATCTCACAACTATACAAAAATCTGCTGACAAAAGGAGGAGCCACCCTGCCGTCCTATACTGCCGCATGGCAAAATGATCTTACACAAGATATTGAGACAAAAGATTGGACTAAAATCTTCGCTAAAGCGAAAAAGGCTTCGGTCTCTATGAAAATCCAAGAGACTCATTACAAGCTGATGAGCAGATGGTACATGACACCTCACAGACTGCACAAAATATACCCACATGTGGACGGGGGCTGCTGGAGAGGCTGTGGGGAAGAGGGAACATTTCTGCATATTTGGTGGACATGGCCACACATACGCCCATTTTGGGAGGAGGTGTTAGGAGAAATGAGCAGGAAACTAAAGACCATAATACCTCCAAAACCCACATACCTAATATATCATGAACTCCCCAAGATGATAGGAGAGGACAAGTACCTGCTTCTCCTACTGATGCTAAACAGCGCAAAAGGCCTGATACCTGTACATTGGAAAAAAGCGCAGGCCCCGACTCTGCAGGAATGGAGACATAGAGTAGGTGAGTTACTTAAGCTTGAACGGTATCATTACCTCAAACTAGGAAAACTAGACACCCATGAAATGATGACATTGACCTGGGAGGACAGGGGACTATAACATGAGAAATGATAAAATAACTGACAACACTGCAGACCTGCAAGGCATTAGCAACACCTCAGGAGCCACCCTGCCACCCCCAAACACACATCTCATTCCCCCCTCCCATTCCCCTTTTACCCTCCCCCCCCCCCTTTTTTTTTTTTTCTTTCTTCTTTCCTCCTCCTCTGCTCTTCTCTCCGAACTTTACTAACTCTTTCTTCTTAGATATCTCAGCCTTACGAAATAGTGAGTAAGGCCATAACGTTAGGAACAAAGCGATACTCGGCGGAATGTAACCAAAAGCCGAGTACTAACTGTTGATATGTAAGTTAAGACCCTGACGTTAAGTTCCAAAGTTGGATTTAACCAGTTAATAGAAATTCTATCACTCTGCGAGCCTATTAGCTGGCAGATACAAGCTCAAAGTTATAGACTTGCCTAATAATAACATTAACAATAAAGAGAAACAGACTGTATGATCCTAGGATGTGAAATATGAACATCGAACGACCTCAAGACTTTCACAATGTTGTATTGTACCTTGCGCTATATATGTATTGAATATTGTTTCAAAGATTGTATACAGTGATCTGGTTGTTCTCATCTTCTCTTTAATAAAGCTTGTTTCAAAATTAAAAAAAAAAAAAAAAAAGTCCATTTTGGAACTTAGTCTATTTGAGAGATCACATAACCACATTGCATGTATTATCATACTAGCTTTACAAGTTATTTTGGACTCTTATTTATGGACTATTTGACATCCAGCAGGAATAGGTAATTATATCAGGTATTTTAGGAAACATCTGCTATCTATTGTTACCAAGTTGCACTTTTAAGTTTGATCTTTCCAGTGTATATCTCTATTTTTTCTAGAGAGTACGGCATTTTATACCACCTTTATTTTTAGGCTCTTAAAATATTATGGATAAAATATTTTGTTAAAATTATTCTAAGGGTATTTATGAATATTTAATCTGTTGTTACTTGCTGTTATTTTCTCTCATTTTATCTCAATTTTGACATATATTGTATTATTTAATTTGCTGGTTTTATCTCTTATAATTTTTATATTAATTTTTATTTTATTTTAATTGTGTATGTTTTTATTAAGCAAAGCACACCATCATGTACATTTTTATATCTGAAATTGTCCCCTGTCTAATGTTTTATGCCATTGCCTATGTAAAATTTTTATGCCATTGCCTATGCATCTTTATATATACTCCCCATATGGTTTTATAATTAATTTAGACCACTTTTTATTGGAATAAATTTTAGCGAAAGTTTTTCTTGATTCCATTTAGATATATTACAACCTTCTATGCCCCAATTATACACCATTGATTTTTATCTTAATCGATTGTTTTTGGCCAAGTCAGTCCTTCGTATTGGTACCCTTGGGAGTAGTAGATGTGTGCGCTATTTACCGATTGCAATCAAAACCGGAAGTGATACCTGAAAGTAACTGACGAAACGGAAGCAAAACAAAAGAGCGAAACCGGAACTAGTATTGATGCATAACACGTCCAAGGCACTTCCGGTTTTTCGATCGATAAGATTAAAGGTAAAAGCACAATGTTGGGCTACTATAGATTGTTAGATAACAGTGAGATTACCAATAACTACTTTAGAGTGATATGAAAGGCCGTTACACAAGGGAATGCTCTGTTCTGATTGGGAACCAATCTAAATCTATAATCCCTTCCGGGTCACAATAGAAGAATTAACGCCAAAACACTGATAGTTTTGATTGGACAATAATAGTTTTAAATAGAGCCACCATAATACACCAAGTTATAGTCTTGAAAAAGGCCCAGAGCAGGGCCGAAACGCGTTGGCAGAAATTGGTGAGCACTTTTCTTATACACTTGTTAATTTGTTAGCATTATTGCACTATGTTATATTTCTTTTACAGGTTCTATTAAGGGATTGAGCACAAGGTTTTTACCGGATATTCTTTCACCTTATACCACACAAACACCTCATATTCACTAACTGAGGACACATTCACAAGGAGGATTATTATAGATACAAGTTTTTTTCTCAATTGGGATATATATTTCACATTTTTTCACGTTTTTACTTGCTTTTTCTTTTTTGATCACTGTTTTTTGATCACTGTTATTACAGTCTGATTTTTACGGATTTTTAAAAAATTTTAATTTTTTATCTATATTTTTTCACTGATTTTTGGACACTTCACATTGTTCACAGGAATTGTCACTTCCCCGACCAGATGAACTATTAGCCATTACACTGTTTCTGATTTTATTGTACCATGGATCCATGTTTTTAACATTATCTGTCATATATATACAATTTATTTTTACCCTGTTTAAGAGAATTAAATAGAGCTTCTTTTACCTATTGTGTCCTTCACAGAGTTCCTTTCCATTTGTATCATTTACCATATGTTTACAACTCATGTGGCTTTAACAGAGCTATCTTTTGTTCACTTTATTTCCTTGGCCTTTGTTAGGCGCTCCTAGGTCTTTTTAACATAGCAATTACTCATATTTAGGGCCAGCTAGGTACCCTTTTACCCAGGAGCTAGTAGGAACATTGTTTGAGCACTGTGAGATATAACGTTAAAGGGACACTCAAGTCAAAATTAAACTTCATGATTCAGATACAGCATGTAAGTTTAAACAACTTTCCAATTTACTTCTATTAAAACAATATGCACAGGCTTTTTATATTTACACTTTTTGAGTCACCAGCTCCTACTGAGCATGTGCAAGAATTCACAGCATATACGTATATGCATTTGTGATTGGCTGATGGCTGTCACATGGTACAGGGGGAGTGGAAATAGACATAACTTTGCAATTTATTTTAAAAAAATCTACTACTCATTTGAAGTTCAGACTAAGTGCTATTGCATTGTCTTCTTATCATGCCTTTGTTGTGTATGCAAATCTATTGTATTGACTGGTCCTTTAAATATTGGAATGCTGACATGGTATCTAAGTCTAGATTACTATCTATTTCTTTCCAAGGTAATAAGTTATTTGGTTCTTAGTTGGATTCGATGATTTCAACCCTCACTGGGTGAAGGGAGTTATTTTGCCTCAGGATAAATCGAAGGGTAAATTTAAAGCTTCTAACCGCTTTCGTTCCTTTCAAGAAAATAAGGAACAGAAACCTAATCCTTCCCCCAAAGAATCTGGTTCCAATTGGAAACCTTCTTCAAGTGGGAATAAATCCAAACCATTTAAGAAATCAAAGCCAGCCCCCAAGTCTGCATGAAGGTGCGGCCCGCTTTCCAGCTCAGCTGGTAGGGGGCAGATTGATATTCCTCCAAAACATTTGGGCAGATTCTGTCCAAAATCATTGGATTCAGAGTATTGTCTCTCAAGGGTACTGAATAGGATTCATAGTAAGACCTCCTGTGAGTAGGTATTTTCTCTCACACATCCCAGTAAATCCAGTAAAGGCTCAAGCTTTTCTGAAGTGTGTTTCAGACTTGGAGCTTTCAGGGGTAATCATACCAGTTCCATTTCAGGAACAGGGTCTGGGGTTTTATTCAAATCTATTCATTGTCCCAAATAAAGAAAATTCTTTCAGGCCAGTTCTGGATCTGAAAATTTTGAATCGTTATGTAAGAGTGCCAACTTTCAAAAAGGTGACTATAAGGACTATTCTGCCTTTTGTTCTGCAAGGGCATTATATGTCCACAATAGACTTACAGGATGCTTATCTTCATATTCTGATTCATCCAGACTATTATCAGTTTCTGAGATTCTCTTTTCTAGACAAGCATTACCAATTTCTCGCTCTTCCGTTTGGCCTAGCGACAGCTCCAAGAATCTTTTCGAAGGTTCTTGGTGCCCAACTCTTTGTAATCAGAGAACGGGGTATTGCGGCATTTCCTTATTTGGACGATATCTTGGTACTAGCTCAGTCTTTACATTCTGCAGAATCTCACACAAATCAACTAGTGTTTCTTCAGAGACATGGTTGGAGGATCAATTTACCAAAAAGTCCTTTGATTCCTCAGACAAGAGTCACCTTTTTAGGTTTCCAGATAGATTCAGTGTCCATGACTCTGTCTCTAACAGACAAGAGATGTTTGAAGGTTCCGACAAGCTGAAACCAATTCATTCCCTTCAGTGGCTATGTGCATGGAAGTTTTAGGTCTCATGACTGCAGCATCGGATGCGATCCCCTTTGCTCGTTTTCATATGAGACCTCTCCAGCTTTGTATGCTGAACCAATGGTGCAGGGATTATACAAAGATATTACAATTAATATCCTTAAATTCCAAGGTTCGACTCTCTCTGACTTGGTGGTTAGATCACCATTGTATAATTCAAGGGGCCTCTTTTGTTCATCCATCCTGGACTGTGATCACAACAGATGCAAGTCTTTCAGATTGAGGAGCTGTCTGGGGATCTCTGACAGCACAAGGGGTTTGGAAACCTCAAGAGGCGAGGTTACCAATCAATATTTTAGAACTCTGTGCTATCTTCAGGGCTCTTAAGGTGTGGCTTCTGTTGAAGAGAGAACCGTTCATTTGTTTTCAGACCGACAATATCACAACTGTGGCATATGTCAATCATCAGGGTGGGATTTGCAGTCCCGAAGCTATGAAAGAAGTATCTTAGATACTTGCTTGGGCGGAATCCAGCTCCTGTCTAATTTCTGAGGTTCATATCCCAGGTATAGACATTTGGGAAGTGGATTATCTCAGCCGTTAGACTTTACATCCGGGGGAGTGGTCGCTCCATCCAGATGTGTTTTCTCAGATTATTCAGATGTGGGGTCTTCCAGAAATAAATCTGATGGCTTCCCATCTAAACAAGAAATTCCCCAGGTACCGGTCCAGGGATCCTCAGGCGGAAGCAGTGGATGCGTTAGCAGTTCCTAGGTGTTACCAACCGGCTTATATCTTCCCGCCTCTAGTTCTTCTTCCAAAAGTTATTTCCAAAATCATCATGGAAAAATCGTTTGTGTTGCTGGTAGCTCCAGCATGGCCTCACAGGTTTTGGTATGCGGATCTGGTACGGATGTCCAGCAACTGTCATCCTTGGCCACTTCCATTAAGGCTAGACCTTCTGTCTCAAGGTCCGTTTTTTTCTATCAGGATCTCAAATCATTAAATTTGAAGGTATGGAAATTGAACGCCTAGTGCTTAGTCATAGAGGTTTCTCTGACTCAGTGATTAATACTATGTTACAGGCTCATAAATCTGTTTCTAGGAAGATTTATTATTGAGTTTGGAAGACTTATATTTCATGGTGTTCTTCTCATAAATTCTCCTGGCATTCTTTTAGAATTCCTAGAATTTTACAGTTTCTTCAGGATGGTTTGGATAAAGGTTTGTCTGCAAGTTCCTTGCAGGGACAAATCTCTGCTCTTTCTGTTTTATTTCATAGAAAGATTGCTAAGCTTCCTGATATTCACTATTTTATACAGGCTTTGGTCCGTATCAAGCCTGTGATTAAATCAATCAATCTTAATTTGGTTTTGAAGGTCTTACAGGCTCCTCCTTTTGAGCCTATGCATTCTCTGGGCATTAAACTACTTTCTTGAAAACTGTTGTTCCTTTTGGCCATCTCTTCTGCTAGAAGAGTTTCTGAATTATCTGCTCTTTCTTGTGAATCTCCTTTTCTGATTTTCCATCAGGATAGGGCAGTTTTGCAGACTTCATTTAAATTCTTACCTAAAGTTGTGAATTCTAACAACATTAATAGAGAAATTGTTGTCCCTTCTTTGTGTCTTAATCCTAAGAATTCTTTGGAATTCTTTGGAGAAATCCTTAGATTCTTTGGATGTGGTAAGAGCTTTGAAATATTATGTTGAAGCTACTAAAAATTTCAGGAAGACTTTTAGTCTATTTGTTATCTTTTCTGGTTCTAGGAAAGGTCAGAAGGCTCCTGCTATTTCCTTGGCATCTTGGTTAAAGCTTTTGATTCATCAGGCTTATTTGGAGTCGGGTCATGCCCTGCATATGGTAACGTTAGGTCTGGGGACTTGCTATATAAAGACTCTTCCAGTACTGACCAAATACTCTTGAGAAAGCCAGGGTGCCACCGGCGAAACACGTAGAGGTTTTTTGGTCTATCAGAGGATCCATAGTTGAATGAGAAGCTTGCTGGATGACGTATACAGTGGATCACAAGTCGGGAACATTTGAATCTCTGACTGTTCGGTCTAAGGAACTACACCGGTAGCCTGCTGCAACGTCTTCTTGATTTATTGTCTGATTCGTTTTGGTGCTGATATCATCTGTACATCTTATGAGTTGTTATTATAGCATGTGGAAGTGCCCAAAATACTACCTTGAGTCGGATTTGCGCTGTCTTTTGTTTTTTTTGCCACATAATCTCCCATGTAACTCTAGCTGTTACATATAACATCTCCTGTAACTCCTCCTATTACATATAACCTCCAATGTAACACTTACTGTTATATATATTCTCCCCTGAAAATCCTACTGTTATATATAACTTAGCCACACATATACAGTGGATATAAAAAGTCTACACACCCCTGTTAAAATGTCATGTTTCTGTGATGTAAAAAAAGAAACAAAGATAAATCATTTCAGAACTTTTTCCACCTTTAATGTGACCTATAAACTGTACAATTCAATTGCAAAACAAACTAAAATCTTTTAGGTGGAGGGAAGTAGAAATAAAAAACTAAAATAATAAAGTTTCATAAGTGTGCACACCCTTAAACTAATACTTTGTTGAAGCACCCTTTAATTTTATTACAGCACTAAGTCTTTTTGGGTATGAGTTTTTCAGCATGGCACATCTTGACTTGGCAAGATTTGCCCACTCTTCTTTTGCAAAAACACTCCAAATCTGTCAGATTGTGAGGGCATCTCTTGTGCACAGCCCACTTAAGATCACCCCACAGATTTTCTATTGGATTCAGGTCTGGGCTCTGACTGGGCCATTCCAAAACTTGAATCTTCTTCTGGTGAAGCCATTCCTTTGTTGATTTGGATGTATGCTTTGGGGCGTTGTCATGCATAAAGATGAAGTTCCTCTTCATGTTCAGCTTTCTAGCAGAAGCATGAAGGTTTTGTGCCAATATTGTCTGGTATTTGGAACTGTTCATAATTTCCTCTACCTTGACTAAAGCCCCAGTTCCAGCTGAAGAAAAACAGACCCAAAGCATGATGCTGCCACCAAAATGCTTCACTGTGGGTATGGTGTTCTTTTGGTTATATGCAGTGTTGTTTTTGCGCCGAACATATCTTTTGGAATTATGGCCAAAAAGTTTAATCTTGGTTTCATCAAACCAGAACACATTTTGCAACATGCTTTTGGGAGACTTCAGAGGTGTTTTTGCAAAATTTAGCTGGGCTTGGATGTTTTTTTTTTTGTAAAAAAAGGCTTCCGTCTTACCACTCTACCCCATAGCCCAGACATATGAAGAATACGGGCGATTGTTGTCACATGCACCACACAGCCAGTATTTGCCAGATATTCCTGCAGCTCCTTTAATGTAGGCCTCTTGGCAGCCTCCCAGACAAGTTTTCTTCTCATCTTTTCTTCAATTTTGGAGGGACGTCCAGTTCTTGGTAATGTCACTGTTGCGTCATATTTTCTCCACTTGATGACTGTCTTCACTGTGTTCCATGGTATATCTAATGCCTTGGAAATTCTTTTGTACCGTTCTCCTGACTGATACCTTTTAACAATGAGATCTCTCATATGCTTTGGAAGCTATCTGCGAACCATGGCTTTTGCTATAGGTTGCGTCTAAGAAAATGTCAGGAAAGACCTGCTAGAACAGCTAAAATGTATTTGGGGTTAATCAGAGGCATTTTAAATGATGGCAGGTGTATATATATATATATATATATATATATATACTGTATGTAACAAATTAAAAAAATATATATATATCAATGGGAATATACTTCAAATACATTTTCCTTCCATAAGGCAGGGAGAGTCCACGACTTCATTCCTTACTGTTGGGAAATACAACACCTGGCCACCAGGAGGAGGCAAAGACACGCCAGCCAAAGGCTTTAATATCCCTCCCACTTCCCCTATCCCCCAGTCATTTTTTGCCTTTCATCACTATAGGAGGTGGCAGAGAAGTGTCAGAAGATTGGATAGTCCTGTAATGGGTATGTTCCCTTCAAGAAAGGACTGGAGATTTAAGTAATCATGTCAACCTCTCAGTGAGAATATTGATGAAAGTTAGAGTCTGGAGATGCAGGGAAAGTTTTTCTGCGAACCCATCCAGACTGTCACCTAACAGCTCCTGAGCAATCAGTGTTAATGATATTCACTGCTTGCTGTTACACACTCAAGTCCATGTCAGAGCATCACTGCAAGACTGTCACACTTGAAAGGCTGTGCCTGTTCCACAGCATGGATCCTGGAGGTTAAGACGTTTTTTTATATACACTTTTGTGCTATACAGGGTCACAGTGTGGCTCATTTATGCCTCGATAGGATCAAGGGTTAATATCTCCTTCAGGGAGATTATTTGAACAGCTAGGGGTTATTTATAACTGCTTTAATGTGAGAGTTTTGGGGCTCATAGACTGTGTGATTTTGGCTTGGAACAAAAAGGTTTCACTTTCGTTTTTGAGTGTTGCACAGCTCATAATAGCTTAGTGCCTTTTTCATAGCAAGTGGAGGTCCTGTCCTACGCACCACATGACCGGGTGCAGTCTTTTCATTTTCCTGTTAGCTGTCTGGGTCTAGGAGGTGGTGAGTGCATCAGCCATTGGGATTATAAAGGTACCATTTTTTTAATAAAAGGTTTTTTTTGTTTGTCCTTCTGTGAATATATACTTAACTATGGAGGACTCTGATACTACATTAGAAGGTTCCGCTTCTTCTGTACTGATTAATAATTTCAGACTTTACCGCACAGTTACAATCGGCGGTGTCTTCGGCCCTGAGTGCCTTACCTCCCTCTAGCAAACATAAGAGAAAGGTTAAACATAGTTATACTGACCTAGAGTCATCTAAATATTTGTCGGATTTAGCTATTATGTCCCAGCTATCCGAGGATGAGTTAACCTCTGTAGCTTCAGAGGGTGAACTTTCTGAGTCAGTCTTCAGCGGAGGAACCCTCCTTTAGATTTAAATTTGAGCATCTGCATTTTTTATTAAAGGAGGTTCTGTCTATGGTAGAGGTTTCAGAAGCTAAACTACCTGAGGAACCTAATATCCCTAAATTAGACAGGGTTTATGAAGACAGGAAGGTCCCTCTGACTTTTCCTGTGCCAGTTAAAATAGCGAACATTATTAGTAATGAATGAGAAAGAAATAGAACCTCTTTTTCCTCCTTGTCTACTTTTAAAAAATTATTCTCAGTCCCTGACTCTCAATTGGATTTGTGGGGCTCCATCCCTAAGGTGGATGGCGCTATTTCTATGCTGGCTATGTGTACTACTATCCCCCTGGAGGATAGTTTTTCTTTTAGAGAGCCTATGGATATGAAAATGGAAACTTTTCTGAGGAAGATGTTTCAACATACAGGGTTTTTATTTCAATCTGCGGAAGCTGTAGCCGCGGTTGCTGAAGCAGCTACCTACTGGTGTGACACTCTGTCTGAGCTCATTAATGTGGAAACTCCCCTCGAGGATATTCAGGAGAGAATTAGAGCTCTGAGAATTGCTAATTCCTTAATTTGTGACGCAAATATGCAGATTATTTGCCTAAATGCAAAGGCTTCTGGCTTTTGAGGTCCTAGCTCACCAGGCTCTCTGGTTGAAGTCTTGGTGTGTGGATATATGACTTCTAAATCCAGACTCCTTTCTCTTCCTTTCAAGGGGAAGATTTTATTCGGTCCAGGGCTGGACTCCATTATTTCTACGGTTACCGGAGGGAAGGGTGCCTTCCTACAACAGGATAAGAATAGGCCTAAGGGATGGCAATCGTCTAATTTTCATTCCTTTTGTTCTGACAAATCAAAACAGCAATCCTCATCCAAGCCAAGCAGCCCAAGAGTACTTGGAAGCCGGCTCAGTCCTGGAATAAGTCTAAAAAGACTAAGAAGCCCACCGAGAACAAATTGGCATAAAGGGGCGGCCCCTGATCCGGGATCGGATCGAGTAGGGGGCAGACTGTCTCTTTTTTCAGACGTTTGGTTCCAGGATGTAAAGGATTCTTGGGTCCTAGAGTTTGTATCTCAGGGATACCAGATAGGATTCAAATTTCATCCGCCCAGGGGCAGATTCCTACTCTCCAGACTGTCTACAAGACCAGAGAAGTGGACTGCCTTTTTAGGTAGCGTACGGGATCTCTCCTCTCTAGGAGTAATTGTCCTGGTACCTACAGCAGAAAGAGGATTGGAGTTTTATTCAAAACTTTTCATGTTTCCAAAAAAGGAGGGAACTTTTCATCCAATTCTGGACTTAAAGTACCTAAACAAGTTTCTGAGTGTTCCTTCTTTCAAGATGAAGACAATATGGTCAATCCTTTCTCTGGTTCAGGAAGGACAGTTTATGACCACCATAGACCTGAAGGATGAATAACTTCACGTTCCGATACACAGGGAGCATTTTCAGTTCCTGAGGTTTGTCTTTCTGGACCAGCACTTCCAGTTCATAGCTCTTCCGTTTGGCCTAGCTACTGCTCCAAAGATATTTACGAAGGTTCTGGGGGCTCTTCTAGCCATTGCCAGAACACAAGGTATTGCAGTAGCGACTTACCTGGACGATATTTTGTATGGGCACCATCTTTTTGTCTAGCGGAAGAACAATCAGAGTCCCTTCTCAGTCTTCTTTGATCACATGGATGGAAGATGAACTTGGAAAAGAGTTCTCTTACTCCAAGTACAAGGGTGAATTTCCTTGGGACAAAAAATAGACTCCATATCCATGAGAATATTTTTCACAGATCAGAGACATTGCAAGCTAACTACTGCATGTCTTGCCCTCCAGGCCTCCTTGAGACCCTCAGTGGCCCAGTGTATGGAGGTGATTAGCCTCATGGTGTCCTGTATGGACATCATTCCCTTTGCCAGATTCAATCTCAGACCCTTATAACTATGCATGCTGAGACAATGGAATGGCGACCATTCAGATCTTTCTCAACAGATTGTGCTGGACAACCTGTAGAGAGACTCGCTCTCTTGGTGGCTCTGTCCAGCTCATCTGTCCCAAGGCACATGCTTCTTGAGACCGTCCTGGGAGATACGGATGCAAGCCTTTCCGGCTGTGGAGCCGTTTGGGGTGGCAAGAAGGCACAAGGGCTGTGGACTCAATCTGCGGATCAATATATTGGAACTCCAGGCAATCTTCAATGCCTTGTAGACTTGGCCCCTTCTGGGTTCGTCCCAGTTTATCAGATTCCAATCAGACAATATAATCTTGGTTGCCTACATCAACCATCAGGTGGGAATGAGAAGTCCCTTTGTGATGAGAGAAGTATCTAAGATACTAGAGTGGGCGGAGACTCACAGATGTATGCTGACAGTGATCCACATTCTGGGTGTGGACAACTGGGAAGCGGACTTCCTCAGCAGGCAAACCTTTCACCCAGGGGAATGGTCTTTCCATCCTGATGTGTTTGCAGAGATATGCAGCAAGTGGGTGATGCTGGACATAGATCTCATGGCTATTGCCTCTGCGTGCAGAGTTTCTGAGATTTCTGCTTTGCAATGTGAACCCTCTTATCTTGTTTTTCATGTTGATAAGGCGGTTTTACGTACTAAATTAGGGTTCCTCCCTAAGGTGGTGTCGGATCGTAACATTAATCAAGAAATTGTTGTTCCTTTGTTGTGTCCTAATCCTTGTTGTGCCTTGAAGTTCTATCTTCAGACTACTAAAGAATTCAGACAATCTTCCTCTTTGTTTGTCATTTATACAGGGAAGCATAAGGGGCAGAAGGCTACTACAACTTCCCTATATTTATGGTTGAGGAGTGTCATCCGCTTAGCTTATGAGACAGCGGGACGACAGCCTCCTGTGCTTTTAAGAACAAAGCCTCTATGGATCAGATTTGTAAGGCGGCTACCTGGTCCTCCTCTTTTTTTGTTCCCTCCTGTTATTCCTTCAGTGTCCTCTAGAGCTTGGGTATAGTTTTCCCAACAGTAAGGAATGAAGTTGTGGACTCTCCCTGCCTTATGGAAGGAAAACATAATTTATGCTTACCAGATAAATTCCTTTACATTATTTCTTCTAGCACCTTTATACCCTAATGTTTCTCCTACTTTTCCTTGTTCCCTCGGCAGAATTAAGGGGGGATAGGGGAAGTGGAAGGGATATTTAAGCCTTTGGCTGGGGTGTGTTTGCCTCCTCCTGGTGGCCAGGTGTTGTATTTCCCAACAGTAAGGAATGAAGTTGTGGACTCTCCCTGCCAGGAAGGAAAGGATACAATTTATCTGGTAAGCATAAATTATGTTTTTCTCATATGAATTCATAGGGTGCCAATAATTGTGCCACACATATATTTAACAAATATTTTTTTTTAAATAAACTGTGCTGTGTTTGAAATTGTTTGATATCCATGAGAGCAGAGTATTTTTTTGAACAAAACATCAAAAAGTTAAACAATAAAGACAATCTTCCACAGCCTTCTTTGCTCATATTTACCAAGGGCGCCAATATTAGTGGAGGACACTGTATGACCTCCCCTGTAACTCCTACTATTACATATAAACTCACTTGTAAATCCTACTGTTATATATAACCTCCCCGGGAGCAAATTGCATATGGCGGGGGGGGGGCAAGAAAATGTTTGACCAGGGTCCAATTAATATTAAAGACGGCCCTGCTCTGATCATGTATCAGAATCATCCTCTTTATTTAACATTTAACATATTAATTTACTTTTAAAGATGATTCTGCTTACTTTAGAGTTTAAAGATTCTAAGGTAGCCAAGGATAAGTCTGTAAATTGTTTAGATTTAAGTTATTGTCACATTTCTGCTGTTCCTTTAAATCTTTCTCCTTACCTGGCTACAGTTTTCCTAATAAATTGAACCTCCTCCATACATGAAGTGCTTGGATATCATTACTGCTACCTAGTTTTCCTGTGACTCTACTCAGAGAACATTACTGCCTGTGTTTAAACTGTATCTTTTTTCCTCTGCAGTTTTTCTGGAGAACCCATTCTATTGCAGTTTATTCCATTTCCATGCATCCATAATTCTATCTGCCTAAAGTCCTGTTGGAAACTACTTTCTCAGTGAGTACATTTAAAGTTTATTTGCTATTTGCCTTTTCATTACAAAACGGCCGGCTCTACTTTCTTCTCCAGCGGATTGATCTGCCTTCAGTGTTTGCTTCCTCACTCTCTCTAAGGTAACCCCTTGCCGTGCTGCTTATTTTGAATATCCTGCTTGTTTAAAGTTCAATTTCCTGTTTCATCTAACTGTAAGCTTTGTGGACATTATTTTTTTTTTTTTTTTTTGCTGCTACCCTGGACTTATTCTCCATCAGTTTGTCCCTCATATACCTGTACCTTTGCCGGGAGTTTATTCTCTCAATTCAAATTGTCTCCTATTTTTGTATTTATTTCAGTTCCATTCTCTTTAACTGCCTTGTTTTACTTCTGCAGCTCTTATTCTTTGTTGGGCTTTATTTTTCATAAGTAAAACTTGTCTATATAAATTGCAGGTCTGTTTCTGAGTTTTTCTTACCATAAAACCTCATTTCCTTACCTGCATACATTCATTACTTAAAGGTTATCTATATATTCAAGACCATCTTTGCTAGTAACTAGTAGAACAAGTTATTTTTTAGTAGGATTGTGATAGATATCCAAGCCCTAAAAAATAAAAATATAAATTGTTTTTTATTCAGTGTCATGGAGCAAACACACATTACTATGCATGCTATGAATCTCACTCAACGTATAGCCCTATTATCTCAAACATTCCAGGACTTACTGAGTGAACACCAGACTATGAAAGTTGCCATAGCAACTCTGACTAAAACACACACTACTCTTATTGAAGCCCCTGAACCAATTGTTAGACCACCTGACACATTTCATGGAGAGAGGTCCCAATATCGTGATTTTAAAAATGCATGTACATTGTTATTCATGCTCAAGCCTAAGACTTACTGCTCTGACCGTATCAAGGTATGCACTGTTATCTCTTATCTTAGAGGTGAGCCTAGGATCTGGGCCAATTTCTTCCTGGAAACTAATGATCCTGTTCTAAACTCTTTGGCTTCATTTTTCTCTTCTATGTCCTCATTATATTCTGACTCTGACATTCAAATTACTGCAAAAACTGTTTTAAGATCCTTAAAACAAAGTAGGTGTTATAAATACACCTTTTAGTAATAGATATAATCTTATTTAGAGAATGGTTTGTAGCTATTTAAAGGGACAGTCAACCATAGAATTGTTATTGTTTTAAAAGATAGATAATCCCTTTATTACTCATTCCCCAATTTGGCATAACCAACACAGTTATATTAATATACTTTTACCTCTGTGATTACCTTGTATCTAGGAATCTTCTTCTAGCCACCTGATCACATGACTGTGACTGTTTATTATCTATTGTCTTAAATTTAGCATTGTATTGTGCTAGATCTTAAATAACTTTCTGTGCCTGAACACAGTGTTATCTATATAGCCCACGTGTACTTTCTGTCTCTTTGTGTTGAAAAGAGATTTAAAAAGCATGTGATAAGAGGCAGCCCTCAAAGGCTTATAAATTAGCATATGAGCCTACCTATGTTTAGTTTAAACTAAGAATACCAAGAGAAAAAAGCAAATTTGATGATAAAAGTAAATTGGAAAGTCAATTAAAATTAAAAGTCCTATCTGAATAATGAAAGTTTAATTTATACTTGACTGTCCCTTTAAGGTCACCTCAACTCAATATAACAATAGAGAGAGATTTATAGATAAATAGCAATGTTTACTGATAATGGATTCTGACTGAATTAATATTTTTTTTTTTTTAAATCATTTTTATTGAGAATCCATCAAATAACAACAAAGAAAGGAAAATCTCATGATCAGATAACACGGGATAAATAACAACAGAAAAGCAAACAAATAACATGTCATATACAAAGTACCTTCTTATGTATAGAAAACAAATAACACCTTGATACATAATTTGTACCTTCCTTAAACCAACAAGACATGTTCCTGCTCAACCTATCCCTGAAAATGGATTCTCCCCTTTTTTTCCCTCTTTTTTAATATACCTTTCATCCTTTTGATCCATGTACTCATTAAAAATAACCTCCCAACCAAAATTACTTCTCGATGTCTGTATACAGCACTCTACATTCTTAACAAGGGCACACAAAAATTAAAATAATAATAAGAGAAAGAAAAAAAAAAAAATTCTCTCTCCCCCCCCCCGAGACCTCTGCACCAGACCGCCAGATCTGAATATAACATTCAGATATTTTCAGTTAATGTTATATATCTGGTTTGCCACAATTTAATCTCCTAATACTATAGTTAGTTGCAAATTAGTTGTTAGAAGTCCTTTGCAAACTGTACTATTATGAACAAAGCAGTCTGTTAGTAGCAAGCTTGAACAGGTCAGATTTAAAAGTAGCCTCAGTATCAGATGAATTACTTAGCAATGTCATAAAAATAAATAGTCCAGCAAGATAGATTCATGGAAGATAACAGAGATAGGAATAACACAGTTCAGCGATGTTTTATCTGAAGTAGTTATTAATCCACATAGGAGGAAACCGCAGTTAGTAGCAAGCAGGCAAATGGTAAATAAACAGTTTATAGATACTTGCGATTTAGAAACTGGAAACCAGAGATTGACATGATGAGCCGCTGATTTAGGCACCGACTACAAGCTTGAAGTCAGGATAACCGCCAGGGAACACGCTAACTGATTAGCCTGGAGGCCAGACTGTGTTTGTAGAAGCTGGGGAGAGACTGCCGTAGACGCTGAGGCTCAAAGCTGTCAGAGGAATTCAGTGTAGTGTCTGCGGCTTGGTGACGTCACAGGATACTGAAACCGGAGCTTAGAAACAGCTGACAGGCTAGAGAGGGAGTTTGTGAAAAGTTCACCATACCTCTAGACAGCTTACAAATGGAGACTTTAGGAGATTGATGTAGGCAATACGAAAATAAGTTTTGGAAAGTCCATTAGAGAGCTTCTATATCGCAATGTAGAATATCAGGAGGAAATAACAGGAGTTCAGAGAATAGCGTCCTAACAACTAACTACCCCTATCGCTCTAAATAATCAAGCGGGCAAATAGGGAAAACATGTTCCCTTTATAGACAATTAATGGGAGGTGCTTTGACTAATTTAAAGGGAAAGCAGTCTTATGACAGTAGGAGACCAGTTGAGGACTTCATTATTGAATTTAAAAGATTAGCAAGAGACTCACAATGGAATGACATCAGTCTCCGTAATCAGTTCAGGCTAAGCCTCTCTGAGTCATTAAAGACAAAAATTCAAGGGTTCAGCTTCCAACCACCTTAGAAGAATTGATGAAATTGGCTACAACAATTGATAGGAGAATTTGTGAAAGGAGAAATGAGAAATATCAGACTGACCAACATCATAGTTTCACACCCATTCCAGCTTACCGTTCTCCCTTTAGATGTTCCCCAAGTGATCCTATGGAGATAGTTTTCACTAGAGGGCCGCTTACCTCTGAAGAAAAAGAGCTTCGAAGGAAAAATAATTTGTTTATACTTTTATACTGTGCTTCAATTATTCACGATGTAAAGTCTTGTCCAATAGTGATGTTGCGAATAGTTCGCCGGCGAATAGTTCCCGGCAAACATAACATGTTCGCGTTCGCCGCGGCGGGCGAACATATGCGATGTTCGATCCGCCCCCTATTCATCATCATTGAGTCAAACTTTGACCCTGTACCTCACAGTCAGCAGACACATTCCAGCCAATCAGCAGCAGACCCTCCCTCCCAGACCCTCCTACCTCCTGGACAGCATCCATTTTAGATTAATTCGGAAGCTGCATTCTTAGTGAAAGGAGGGACAGTGTAGCTGCTGCTGATTTAATAGGGAAATCGATAGCTAGGCTAGTGTATTCAGTGTCCACTACAGTCCTGAAGGACTCATCTGATCTCTGCTGTAAGGACAGCACCCCAAAAAGCCCTTTTTAGGGCTAGAACATCCGTCTGCTTTTTTTTTTTTTTTTTTCCTGTGTAATCTAATTGCAGTTGCCTGCCTGCCAGCGTGTGTGTCAGGCTCACAGCGTATACTGTGCCCACTTGCCCAGTGCCACCACTCATATCTGGTGTAACAGTATTGTACATTTAAAAAAAACAACAGGTTTTTGACTGTGTTAAATAATAGCAGTCAGTTTCCTTCACACGTGTGCGTTTCAGTGCCTGCCTGCCAGGGCACAGTGTCACCCCAGTGCAACTCATATCTGGTGTAACAGTAGTGTACATTTAAAAAAAAACAACACTTTTTTGACTGTGTTAAATAATAGCAGTCAGTTTCCTTCACACGTGTGCGTTTCAGTGCCTGCCAGGGAACAGTGTCACCCCAGTGCAACTCATATCTGGTGTAACAGTAGTGTACATTTAAAAAAACAACACTTTTTTGACTGTGTTAAATAATAGCAGTCAGTTTCCTTCACACGTATGCGTTTCAGTGCCTGCCTGCCAGGGCACAGTGTCACACCAGTGCAACTCATATCTGGTGTAACAGTAGTGTACATTTAAAAAAAACAACACTTTTTTGACTGTGAAATAATAGCAGTCAGTTTCCTTCACACGTGTGCGTTTCAGTGCCTGCCTGCCAGGGCACAGTGTCACACCAGTGCCACCACTCATATCTGTTGTAACAGTAGTGTACATTTAAAAAAAACAACACTTTTTTGACTGTGAAATAATAGCAGTCAGTTTCCTTCACACGTGTGCGTTTCAGTGCCTGCCTGCCAGGGCACAGTGTCACACCAGTGCAACTCATATCTGGTGTAACAGTAATGTACATTTAAAAAAAACAACACTGATAGGGGATGTAACAGGGATTAAACTGATAAGAATAGTACTACTTAACACACCACTCCTATCTAGTGGCACATTAGATTGCACGCTCAGTGCCCCAAATTTGAAGTAGGAGGACCCACCAAGCATCTTTTTCCATCTCCCGGTTCCTAAAATCGATGCCATATACACGTCCCCTGATAGGGGACGTAACAGGGATTAAACTGATAAGAATAGTACTACTTAACACACCACTCCTATCTGGTGGCACATTAGATTGCACCCGCAGTGCCCCAAATTTGAAGTAGGAGGACCGACCAAGCATCTTTTTCCATCTCCCGGTTCCTAAAATCGATGCCATATACACGTCCCCTGATAGGGGATGTAACAGGGATTAAACTGATAAGAATAGTACTACTTAATACACCACTCCTATCTAGTGGCACATTAGATTGCACGCGCAGTGTCCCAAATTTGAAGTAGGAGGACCGACCAAGCATCTTTTTCCATTTCCCGGTTCCTAAAATCGATGCCATATACACGTCCCCTGATAGGGGATGTAACAGGGATTAAACTGATAGGAATAGTACTACTTAACACACCTTATAATAACTCAGAGACAGGCAATGCAGAGAGAGGAGTCTGAAGAAGAGGAGTCAGAGGAGGAAGGTGGCTTTGAGGAGGTGGAAGACCAAACACAGCAGGCGTCCCAGGGGGCTTGTTTTCACCTTTCGGGGACCCTTAGTGTTGTACATGGCTGGGGGGAGGAAGAGACCTTCAATGACATCAGTGAGGACAAGGAACGGGACATGGCTAGCTTGGTATCCAACCTTGTGCAAATGGGGAGTTTGCGGTTGTGCAAATGGACTGTTTGCGGTTGTTTGCAGTGCGTTAAACGGGGAGTTTGGTCTGTCACTGTGAAGCGGGCGTAACCCTTACACTACCTGATCGATACAACATCATACCTGATGTTTTAAAGCACGTTATTCTAAACAATTTAGGAATGTTAGGTGATTTATGCCCTTTATGGATTAAAACCAGACTCTGCATCAACTATGTAATTTTCCATGGGAGTTTTGCCATGGATCCCCCTCCGGCATGCCACAGTCCAGGTGTTAGTCCCCTTGAAACAACTTTTCCATCACTATTGTGGCCAGAAAGAGTCCCTGTGGGTTTTAAAGTTCGCCTTCCTACTGAAGTCTATGGCGGTTCGCCCGGTTCGCCCGTTCACGGACAGTTCTAGAAGTTCGCATTCGCCGTTCGTGAACCCAACATTTTAGGTTTGCGACATCACTATTGTCCAACTTTAAAGAAAACTCATTCTGGTAAGAGTCAAGTACAAAATAACTGCTTGTCTATACATTCCATTTCTCCAACCTTCTTCACTCTTTGTGTATCCTTGCAGTGGGATCAAAACTATCTGCAACGTGATTGCATCCTCGACTCTGGGGCTTGCAGAAGCTTTATTGACTCTGAACTTCTCAGAAAAAATATCCCTATTACAAAGAAACCAATTCCTGTAACCATCAAAGTTATAGATGGTTCTTCCTTTGCTAACAGACCTATTACGCATCAAACAGTACCTTTACAGATGACAACTACTACTGGACATACAGAACCCATCTTTTTTTACGTAATTCCTTCACCATTCTACCCCATAATACTGGGGATCTCCTGGATGCAACTCCATTCTCCCTCAATTTCCTGGAATTAGTCAGAACTAGACTTCCAGTCTGATTATTGTAAAAAAACATGCCTTCAACATGGATTTCTCATGCATATTACAGAACCAACTTTACCTGAGAGATATTTGGAGTTCCAAGATGTGTTCAGTAAAAAATAGGCAGAAACTTTACCTCCACATAGACTGTATGACTGCCCTATTGATCAAATACCTGGGGCAGTTGTTCCTTATGGTCATGTATACCCTCTCTCAAAGGTTGAACTCAATGAATTAAAGTCTTAAACTTGAAGAAAACCTCCACAAGGGTTTCATAAGACCCTCCACATCCCCTACTGGGGCTGGTATGTTTTTTGTAAAAAAAACAGGATTCCTCACTCCGTCCTATTATTGATTATCGTTTAATGAACAAGATCACCATTAAAAACCGTTACCCACTACCCTTAATACCTGAACTAGTCAAAAGGCTACAAGATGCAAAGATTTTCACAAAATTAGACCTCAGGGGAGCCTATAATTTGGTGCGCATCAAAGAGGGTGATGAGTGGAAAACTGCCTTCTGCACCAGATATGGTTTATATGAATATCTTGTTGTGCCCTTTGGGCTATGCAATGATCCAGCCACTTTCCAATACTTTGTGAACGACATCTTCCGAGATTTACTAGATGTGTGTGTAGCTATCTACTTAGATGACATTTTGATATATTCTAAATCAGAACTTAAACACACCAAACATGTTCGGTGGGTACTATCCACACTTCGCACTCATTGCTTATATGCCAAACTTGAGAAATTTTTATTCCATTCAAAAGAGATCAGTTTTCTCGGATATAAAATTTCTCCACATGGAATTCACATGGAGGATGACAAGATTGATGATATTAAAAATTGGTCTATACCTGAGAACAAGAATGCCCTACAGAAATTGCTAGGCTTTGCTAACTTTTATAGAAATTTTATTCGCAACTTCTCAAGTATTGTCAAACCTCTCACCCGTTTAACTGGCACCACCCCTTTTATCTGGTCACAAGAAACCCAGAGTGCATTTGATGACCACAAAATAAAATTCACCTCTAAACCTATTCTCAGAATGCCAGATCCAGATTTACAGTTCATCCTCGAAGTTGACTCATCTGATTTCGCACTTGGTGCTATTCTGTCACAAAGACATCCGGATACCGGTGTTATTCATCCTGTTGCTTACCATTCGCAAACTCTATCTGACACGAGACCCATTATCCGATTGGTGAAAAAGAATTATTAGCCATAAAAGTCGCCTTTGAAATATGGAGACATCTCCTAGAAGGAACTATTCAACCTGTTATCATATACACTGACCACAGGAATTTAGAATTCCTCAAATCCAGCAAGACACTCTCCTCAAGACAGATTCATTGGAGTCTCTTCTTTGAATGATTTAATTTTCATATCACTTACAGACCTGGTACATTAAACGGTAAGGCTGACTCTCTATCAAGAATGTACACTGCTCCATTACCTGCAGCTCCCACTTCTATTATCCCACAGGATAGGTTCATTGGGATTGTTAAAGATTTCACTTCTAAAGTTAAAGAGAGCC
Source organism: Bombina bombina (assembly GCF_027579735.1). NCBI lineage: Eukaryota > Metazoa > Chordata > Amphibia > Anura > Bombinatoridae > Bombina > Bombina bombina. Next base: position 866,485,857 of record NC_069503.1, on the reverse strand, counting down.
TTAGTACAGATCTTACTCTACTACCTTCTCACCTCCTAAAAGCCAGTGATGGCCTATTTTACAAGGATCAGAGACTATATATTCCACCAACCTTGAGAGTGGAGGTACTTAAACAAATTCATGATACACCATTTTCTGGTCATCCAGGTATACAAAGAACCCAAGAACTCCTATAACGTGATTTCTGGTGGCCGAAAATGATTGAGGATATTCAGAAATACATCACCTCTTGCCAACTATGTTCCACATCCAAACCAAGTCGAACTCCACCATATGGGCCTCAGTATCAATGGATTTAATCGTTGACCTTCCACCTTCACAAGGCTACACCACAATTTTTGTAGTGGTTGACTAGCTCACAAAAATGTCCCACTTCATTCCCATGACATGTCTCCCTTCAGCACATAGACTGCTGAAGCTTTCATTCATAATATTGTTAAATTACACTGTTTCCCACCCAACATCATATCTGACAGAGGGGTACAATTCACTTCTAAATTTTGGAGAGAATTATGCAAAGCTCTATCCATATCAAATAGTTTTAGCAGTACATACCATCCACAGACTAACGGCTTAACAGAAAGAACTAATCAGTGGTTAGAACAGTACCTAAGATGTTTCACGACCCATCTTCAGGACAATTGGTACTCTCTATTACCTCTGGCAGAATTTGCCTTCAATAATAACTACAGTTCAACAACCAAATACACTCCATTCTTTGCTAATTATGGTTTTCATCCTGTATTCCACACTCTCACCAACCGTTCATCTATGCAGTAGGACAGACCTTATCAAAGATCCAGGACACCATGTGGATTATTCAAATTAACATTGCTTATGCACAAAAAAGACAGATTATATTATGACAATCACAGGTCTACTCCTCCGTCTTACCAAATTGGTGATAAAGTGTGGTTATCCACTAAGAATTTGAAACTCCAAACTCCCTCCAGGAAACTGAGTAAGATGTTAATTGGACCCTATGTTGTTTCTCGAATAGTCAATAAAAATGCAGTCACATTAAAATTACCTCTTTCTCTCCGGATACATCCTGCCTTTCACGTTTCTCTACTCAAACCGTTTGTACCCAATCCTTACCCGCATCGGACCTTACCTCCTCCTGACCCAGTAATGGTAGATGGTGAATTTCAGTATGTTGTCAGATGTATTCTCGATTCCAGGATCCACAGACGTCAACTTCAATACCTTGTTAGTTGGAAGAGGTATGACTCCTCTGAGGACTCCTGGATTCCTGACACCCACCTTCATGCTCCACGCTTGCTTAGAGCTTTCCATCAAGCTCATCCCACTAAACCTGCTGCCCGCCCAGGAGGGCATCCTTGAGAAGGGGGTCATGTCACATTTCTGCTGTTCCTTTAAATCTTTCTCCTTACCTGGCTGCAGTTTTCCTAATAAATAGCACCTCCTCCATACAGGAAGTGCTTGGATATCATTACTGCTATCTAGCTTTGCCTGTGACTCTACTCAGAGAACCTTACTGCCTGTGTTTAAACTGTATCTTTTTTCCTCTGCAGCTTTTCTGGAGAACCCATTCTATCTACCTGTACCTTTGCCGGGAAGTAAAACTTGTCTATATAAATTGTAGGTCTGTTTCTGAGTTTTTCTTACCATAAAACCTCATTTCCTTACCTGCATACATTTATTACTTAAAGGTTATCTATATATTGAAGACCATCTTTGCTAGTAACTAGTAGAACAAGTTATTTTTTAGTAGGATTGTGATAGTTATAAACCTATGGTTAAATCTCCAAAGGGTTTCCCTGTTCTAGATACTGTCTCTGAGATAGTCTCTAGGGAATGGTCTAAGATAGGGAATCCTTTTAATCCTTCTACAAGGTTTAAGAAGATGTATCCTTTACTGGCTTCTACTATTGAACTTTGGGAAACTGTTCCCAAAGTGGATGGGGTCATTTCAACCTTGGCTAAGCGTACTACTATTCCTTTGGAAGATAGTTCTTCCTTTAAGGACCCTTTATATAGCAAGCTAGTTTCCTTCCATATGAGAGCTTTTCAGCAAGCAGGTTATATTTTTAAACTAGCAGTCTAGAGGAGGTGGGGGGCCTAAGGGCTGAGAGCTTTTTGTTTGGACGATCACTGATGTTGCAATGAAAATAAACACAAGGTTAATAAGAGAGTATGTATGGAGAAAATAATAATAGGATAGGAAATAGGAAAGGGATGGGAATGAATCATGAAGGGTGGAAAAATATTCATCTCTGTGAATTATAACATTTTCGATTATCCTAGCCTTGGTGAAGGTATAATTTAGATTTTATTTAAGACCAAAGACTGCTATTTTGTAAGTGTAAAGCACATAACATAAAGAGAAAAAAAATGGTCAAAGTAGTGTCAAAGGACAGTCTATTGCCTTCAAAATAACTTGTAGGGGACCAGATTTAAAAAATGCTTTGAAGGGGGCTGCTAGGATAAAGAAAGTAAGAAGACATAGTTTTAGTTCTTCGAGAAATGATACATAAGGCAAATAAAAATATTTAGCCTTAACATCAGCCGTGTGTCTACAAGAAACAAGTAGAGTAGCTAATTTAAGAGAGAGACATTTCAGGGACACATTCTCATTATCTGTCCAGTTGAATATAAAGAACAATACTAAAAAAAAACATTCCAAAAATGAGAGAAACAAGAGTAGGGAGATGTGTTTAACCAGAGGATGTTGACCAACAGGGGCATTCAAAACAAATTTATGACCTGCTGAGATAGCATGTCTGGTAATGTTAATAGAGCAATAAGCTAAATTTATTTTAAAAAGGAAGGACAAAAAATTAGCTATTTGAGTTATAGCTGCTGAAACAAGATCTAAACTCCATTGTAGGCACCAGCTAACACATCTGGTCCATCCGGAAACCAGGCTTTTTTGGTTCCAGGGGCTCAAGAGTCTTTAAGGTTAGAAGCTGTTTGTGAAAATCCATCTCAGAAAGGGTCCAGGCTGCCAGGCATAGGGACTGCTGAAGGACTAATGGGTGGGGATTTCTGAGGGGTCTAGAATGAGATGAAAAGAAAGGGGTATCAAGAGAGTATGTCTGTAAGACATCTGAAGGAGGGATGGAAACCATGACTGGGAGGGCCAGAGTTGGGTGATGAGAATGAGAGAGATCTTTTCTCAATTAATTTTTGCAAAAGAAGGAAAGGCATAAGAATTTGAGATCAGCCATGATTGAAGAAAGTCATTGGTTGCTAGTGCTAGAGGATCTGGTCCCCAGCTGTAAAAAACATGAAATTTGACAATTTAATCTGGAGGTGAAAATATCTATGGAAAAGGACCTCAGGGAGATCCTCTGAAAAATGTTTGTGTAATATCCAATCGCTGGAATCTGAAAGATGTCTGGAGCCCCATTCCTTTGCTGTACGTGAAAGACCTGGAATATATTTTAAAGAGAGAGAATTCTTTTTTCCCTAAGCAGAAATTAATAAAATGTTTTGTTAGATTGGTTTTGATTTGGTATCTCTGAGTTTATTTATGTAAAGAACAGCAATTATGTTGTCCATGCGTAACAGAATGGAGAATGGGAAGTTCAATTTTATAAAACTTTTCACAGCGAAGGAACTGGCGATTAATTCTAAACAATTTATGTGGAGGTTTTTCTCTGGATGAGACCATTTGCCTCCCGTAATTATGTTGCAAGTTGCAAGATTGAGTACCCCAGCCTAAGGTGCAGGAATCTAACTCTTATGTTCACTGGAGCATTGCCGAAAATTGCTTGAAAGTTCCAGGCATCTATGTGAATGAGCCATCACAAGAGTTCTTCTCTTGCTTCTGAAGATAGGGTGGTGGTGTGGAAGCATGAGGCCCTTCAAGCAAAATTCCACAGTGAAAATTGCTCTTCTGGAAAACTGAGATTTTTTTTTTATTAATTTTATTTTCTCAAGGTAGGTTTAATGTAGCTTGAATAGTATTTCAAAACCTAAAAAGATATGTGTTTGTGGGAAGATGGTGTCAGTATATTCATAAGAATTTCTTCAGTAGTGCTCTCCAAATAATATATCAGTCTATGGCAGGGCTATAATACAATACATTTAATAATTATACTTTAAAAATATCAACCCTCAATCAATATGCATCTACTAAAAACCATAAAATTAATATTAATATCTGAATTCTTTTTATTTAGTTAATATCTATGAACATATTGGAATATATTTGTAATACCAGGATATGAAACAATATTATACACGTCAAAAACAACTATTAAGATATGTTATACTTCTTATAAAGCTTATAACAGTTTACCTTTAAAACTAGCCTGATTTACAATAGCCTTTCATTCAATTAACACAGTGAGACTAAAGTATAAACCACTAAAACATTCAGATTTGTATAATTCTAACAGTGCTTATATGAACAAGATCAATATATGTACTCAGCTATTTAGCTGCAATTTATTCTAATACAATTCTAATTAGGATACTAAAAATACATATATTCTTACTGTGGACAATTGCTTTAAATGAATTCTTAACATACAAAAGATAAACTTGATCCTACACAGGGCTATGAATATAAGCAAAAATACAGACTGTTCTCTTTAAATCTATTTATTATAACTTGACTATGTTCTTACCAATAATCTTTTACATATATATATATATATATATATATATACATACTTTACCAGATGATATTCAGCTTCAAGACTGGTCCCACCTCATATAAAATAAGTGTGATTGCAATGGATAAGAAGAAGTATGACCCACTTTGTTTTATAGTTTGAATGTCTCCCACGCAACAGTTTCAGTCAGTTACAAAATCAGCCGTCCAGCTCTATCCTGCATACAACTTATATTATGTAATCATAGGTGTGGAATATGGGCGGCCCTTCGAAACCTTGTCCCTGCTATTGGTTCACCTTGTGAATGAACGTTGCCAAGGAGATGCATTCTTGCAACCACCAATCGTCTCCTGGCTACAATATCTGTATCTCAACACCGGACCTTGTCCATCGGGGGCAGCAGACAGACAAACACAGTAATATATTTACTATCCAACATTTTTAAACAATTCGTTTTTCTATGAAATGGTTATTCAGTAGACCATAACTTCCTGCATCAATGGCATCAATCACTCACAATATTAATTATAGATGGGGCCGTATTATATCACCTCTTTGATCATTTTGATATGAAACATCATGTGCTTTTTAATATTACTTTATATTAAAATAATTATATTGCTAATTATTAGCTTAACATTTAAAATCCTGACATTGTATTCATGCAAATACAGCATGTTTCCATTTCTGTGTATTAAATCCTAAATGCATAAATCTTGTCTATGTAGATCTGAAATTATATGTCTGAAAATAAAAGAAAATACAGAGGTTATTATTCTGACACAGTTAAATATTTTGGACCAACTAAAATAATCACCTATCAAGCTTAGCAAATACTCATGTAATATTAGAAAATTAGACAATCTCCCAAATTTCTACATGCAGGAATTTTGTCTATGGTCCATCTGAAATAAAAAAAATAAGAAGTGTCATTAGTCATTTCTCTTTTTTTTTTTTTAAGAATAATATATTTTTATTAATGCTACAGGGATTGTAAATGCTAATTTGTCTGCTCTCAGTAAATTTCAAAGTTACACCATAGCACATGTCTTTGCTGGCCAAGGTCTTCACTGCCCCACCCACATAGCATGGGGTCAATCCACAAGCTTGTGCTAATTATCAGTCCCTTTGGAAAAATGTTTGCATTTTCAACATCTCTCCAGACGGATTGGCACCCTCGCTGGCAGGAAGCCCATACATGCAAATGCTGTCTCTTTTGAAGTAATCTTTATGAGTGTCCTGTGTAATTGAAAAAGTGGGGGAGGACTGATTATGGGTTTTAAATCAATCCTTTACATCAGAATTGCTATTCTACAGCACATCTGATAAAATAGACGGCCTCATATATACACACATCCTTTTCATATTATTTTCATTTATATATATATTAGTATATATACATATATGTCATTGACCTGTACCCTGACAATGGATTTCTCTGAATTTACAAAACCTAGACTGTAAAAGCGTCAAAGTTGTATGGAGATCTTTCTTTATAGGTGTGTAACTGTGAGACATTGAGATGATATTGCCTAAGAGAATAATTAAACAAATTACTATTTAACGCCACTAAAAAAAAGACTGGCTTCATAATTTTTGTGAAAACCCAACTGTCTAAAGAAAGCCCAAAGGGCTAGATGGTGTGATTCCATACAAATCTTAAATATTTTCTGAACTGAGGGTTAATCAGTATTGTAAAGTACTCATTCTTTAGATCTAGGTGCATTGGCCAATCTTGATTTATGTAACAATCTCCAAAAAGATGAAATCTTTCTAATTTGAAGTGTTGGTATTGAAAACAGGTGTTTAATGTTATTAGTCCATTTCAATCTGTAATAAATCTGTTTTTCTGTAACCATTTGAAGGACCCAAGGGTAATTGTTTGCCAGTTTGGTAAAAAAAAATGATATTCTTCCAGCTATAGGAAAAGGGGTGGAAGAAGAGGAGAAAACTTACCTCAGGGGTAACTGGAACGGGATCTGGAGCATTGACCGCATTGAGTCCACAGTCTTCCCCTAGAGGGAAACAAATTTGAGGTGGAAGGAGGATTTTGGAATTAAGGGTTTTGCAGTGAATATTGAGAGTTGAAATAAAACTAGAACCTTTTATTTGGGTTTGAGTGCCAAGGAAAAAAGGCCCCGTATGTTTCCTATGCTGGTCAAAAAGGGTATGTGAACTATTGTGGAGAGTTTCTTATATTTTATTTTGCTTTACTCAGGGATGTAGTTTTTTAATGGAATGATCTCTGCAAAGTTGACCATTTGACAGAGGACCTGATACCTCAGGGCCTGGTTAGAAAATTGTGGGTTTATTTTCTTCCAAAGAAGAACACTGCATCTCTATGTGGCAATGGCGATGTTAACATTTTCGAGGGAACAAATAATTAATTGGGCCCATTAACAAATTACATAGGGATCAACTAGAGATTTGTTATAAATATCTTCCACTGATTTTTCAAAATTGTTTGTGGCTCAGCCAAGGGTGTCTAATAATTTACAGTCCCTGAAGAAGTGCCTTGGGGCAGGAAACGCATCAGACAGTTTGTATTTTCGGGTTCCCTTAAGCCTTTTTGTACCCTGCATTTCTTTTAATGGATTACTAATAAAAGTCTTTTTACCTTCACCAAGCTTGCGGTCCATTGTTTCAACCGGACAGTTAAACCTTTTTTGCATTTTTTGCTTTATTGCTTTTTTCTTGGAGCTTCTGGGAGTGGCTTCTCACCTGTCGGTTTGATGTCTTCACTTGAGAACTGTCTAGCGGTGAACAGGGTCAACAAGTCCGTTATGAGATTCCAAAGGTAACTTTACTTTTTGTCTATGTTGGTTCATATGTCACGCTAATTACAGAGAAAGTACTGAATTTTGGAACTTTCCATTAGTTATAGTGGCACACTATTTATGTAACCGTCTCTCTACTTTTGTCGCTACACCTCACGAAATTGGGAGGTGTCCCACCGCACTGATATTTACCGACAGTTCCCTTTTTACAACTGTTGCAATCAAATGTGATTTACTACGGAACTTTAAATTCAATACATTGTTTAAATAGTACATTTTTATTACATTACAACATTATAACAGCTTGTTCTCTTTGTTTGATTTTGCTGTCTAATAATTTATCTTGACGATTTTAAGGGTATTTGTCAGTGCCTCTTAGTTAAATCCTGTGAAGCCTAAAAACTTTAAACTTTTTTTTATCAATTCTAGGGTAATCTGTTTTACCAGGTAGAGAGCAGTCCAGAAATTAACAAAATCTGCCACAGGTTCAGAAGGTAATCATTGGGAAGATCTCAGGTGGAGGATGTCACTAGGATGAAGATAGGGCTTACTTTCTTTTGTTTGGTAAATTTACATTTTTAGGGGATGATTCAGAGTCCACACAGGGGTACTCTGAATCCTTAAAATTCTAGGAATTGTTATATTCATCATCAGTTGAGAAGGAAAAATTGGAATCAGAGACACTGACTGTTAATGCGTCTAAGTACTTAGCGGAATTAGGTTTGTCAACTGTCTGTTCTAGTTTTTAATTCCTGCTTGTACAGTTACTAGTGGTGTGAAGGTTTAGAGGGCACTTTTTATGCGGAGGTTTGGAAATAACCACATTTTCTTTTTTGAGAACGTTTTTTGGGGGTTTTTTTTAGGTTTAGTTGTCTAGGGTATAAACATTCTTTTTATTTGCAACATCATGTCGGACATGGATTATTGAATCCATTGTTTTACCATTTGTCTCCATGAGAGGCCAGTTCCCTACGTCTTCTGGTTGAGACATAGAGTAAGGGGCTATAACCAAGAATCCTTTTTGGGGAGAGGGATGAAAGTAAAAAGAGAGAGTGTGGGGCAAAGGTAGTAACCTTGGTTACAAAAGTATCATTAGAATTATATAACTGATTGAGGGGAAGGAATTTAGTAATACATTTTTTGTGATTCTGGGAAATGTAGACAAAAGAGCGCAGTTAGTGCTGTACTGTATATGGGAAGAAGGAGGAAGGAGAGGGAGGGGGGAATAAGGAATACATGTTGGAAAAGGGATCTGGGAGGGGGTAGGGTATTGAAGGGGGGCAGCTACACTAAAGAAAAATAGGGTATTTCTTTCATGTAATTAGCAAGAGTCCATGAGCTAGTGACGTATGGGATATACATTCCTACCAGGAGGGGCAAAGTTTCCCAAACCTCAAAATGCCTATAAATACACCCCTCACCACACCCACAAATCAGTTTTACAAACTTTGCCTCCTATGGAGGTGGTGAAGTAAGTTTGTGCTAGATTCTACGTTGATATGCGCTCCGCAGCAGGTTGGAGCCCGGTTTTCCTCTCAGCGTGCAGTGAATGTCAGAGGGATGTGAGGAGAGTATTGCCTATTTGAATTCAATGATCTCCTTCTACGGGGTCTATTTCATAGGTTCTCTGTTATCGGTCGTAGAGATTCATCTCTTACCTCCCTTTTCAGATCGACGATATACTCTTATATATACCATTACCTCTACTGATTCTCGTTTCAGTACTGGTTTGGCTTTCTACTACTTGTAGATGAGTGTCCTGGGGTAAGTAAGTCTTATTTTCTGTGACACTCTAAGCTATGGTTGGGCACTTTTATATAAAGTTCTAAATATATGTGTTCAAACATTTATTTGCCTTGACTCAGGATGTTCAACGTTCCTTATTTCAGACAGTCAGTTTCATATTTGGGATAATGCATATGAATTAATCAATTTCTTTCATGTAATTAGCAAGAGTCCATGAGCTAGTGACGTATGGGATATACATTCCTACCAGGAGGGGCAAAGTTTCCCAAACCTTAAAATGCCTATAAATACACCCCTCACCACACCCACAATTCAGTTTTTACAAACTTTGCCTCCTATGGAGGTGGTGAAGTAAGTTTGTGCTAGATTCTACGTTGATATGCGCTCCGCAGCAGGTTGGAGCCCGGTTTTCCTCTCAGCGTGCAGTGAATGTCAGAGGGATGTGAGGAGAGTATTGCCTATTTGAATGCAATGATCTCCTTCTACGGGGTCTATTTCATAGGTTCTCTGTTATCGGTCGTAGAGATTCATCTCTTACCTCCCTTTTCAGATCGACGATATACTCTTATATATATATATACCATTACCTCTGCTGATTTTCGTTTCAGTACTGGTTTGGCTTTCTACAACATGTAGATGAGTGTCCTGGGGTAAGTAAGTAAGCTTATTTTCTGTGACACTCTAAGCTATGGTTAGGCACTTTTTTATAAAGTTCTAAATATATGTATTCAAACATTTATTTGCCTTGACTCAGGATGTTCAACATTCCTTATTTTCAGACAGTCAGTTTCATACTTGGGATAAATGCATTTGTTTCAATCATTTTTTCTTACCTTAAAAAATTTGACTTTTTCCCTGTGGGCTGTTAGGCTCGCGGGGGCTGAAAATACTTCATTTTATTGCGTCATTCTTGGCGCGGATTTTTTTGGCGCAAAATTTTTTTTCTGTTTCCGGCGTCATACGTGTCGCCGGAAGTTGCGTCATTTTTTGACGTTTTTTTGCGTCAAAAGTGTCGGCGTTCCGGATGTGGCGTCATTTTTGGCGCCAAAAGCATTTAGGCGCCAAATAATGTGGGCGTCTTTTTTGCCGCTAAAAAATATGGGCGTCATTTTTGTCTCCACATTATTTAAGTCTCATTATTTATTGCTTCTGGTTGCTAGAAGCTTGTTCACTGGCATTTTTTTCCCATTCCTGAAACTGTCATTTAAGGAATTTGATCAAATTTTGCTTTATATGTTGTTTTTTCTTTTACATATTGCAAGATGTTCCACGTTGCAACTGAGTCAGAAGATACTTCAGGAAAATCGCTGCCCAGTGCTGGAGCTACCAAGCTAAGTGTATCTGCTATAAACTTTTGGTATCTGTTTCTCCAGCTGTTGTTTGTATTGCATGTCATGACAAACTTATTAATGCAGATAAAATTTCCTTTAGTACTGTTACATTACCTGTTGCTGTTCCGTCAACATCTAATTTTCAGAGTGTTCCTGATAACATAAGAGATTTTATTTTTTAAATCCATTAAGAAGGCTATGTCTGTTATTTCTCCTTCTAGTATACATAAAAGTCTTTTAAAACTTCTCTTTTTTCAGATGAATTTTTAAATGAACATCATCATTCTGATACTGATAATGGTTCTTCTGGTTCAGAGGTTTCTGTCTCAGAGGTTGATGCTGATAAATCTTTGTATTTGTTCAAGATGGAATTTATTCATTCTTTACTTAAAGAAGTATTAATTGCATTAGAAATAGAGGATTCTGGTCCTCTTGATACTAAATCTAAACGTTTAAATAAGGTTTTTAAATCTCCTGTAGTTATTCCAGAAGTGTTTTCTCTCCCTGATGCTATTTCTGAAGTAATTTCCAGGGAATGGAATAATTTGGGTAATTCATTTACTCCTTCTAAACGTTTAAGCAATTATATCCTGTGCCATCTGACAGATTAGAGTTTTGGGACAAAATCTCTAAGGTTAATGGGGCTGTCTCTACTCCTGCTAAACGTACTACTATTCCTATGGCAGATAGTACTTCATTTAAGGATCCTTTAGATAGGAAAATTGAATCCTTTCTAAGAAAAGCTTACTTATGTTCAGGTAATCTTCTTAGACCTGCTATATTTTTAGTGGATGTTGCTGCAGCTTCAACTTTTTGGTTAGAAGCTTTAGCGCAACAAGTAACAGATCATAATTTTATAGCATTATTATTATTCTATAACATGCTAATAATTTTATTTGTGATACCATCTTTTGATATCATTGGAGTTGATGTCAGGTATATGTCTCTAGCTATTTTAGCTAGAAAAGCTTTATGGCTTAAAACTTGGAATGCTGATATGTCTTCTAAGTCAACTTTGCTTTCCCTTTCTTTCCAGGGTAATAAATTATTCGATTCTCAGTTGGATTCTATTATCTCAACTGTTACTGGAGGGAAGGGAACTTTTTTACCAAAGGATAAAAAATCTAAGGTAAATTTAGGTCTAATAATCATTTTCGTTCCTTTCCTCACAACAAGGAACAAAAGCCTGATCCTTCATCCTCAGGAGCGGTATCAGTTTGGAAACCATTTCCAGTTTGGAATATATCCAAGCCTTATAGAAACCTATAGCCAGCTCCTAAATACCCATGAAGGTGCGGCCCTCATTCCAGCTCAGCTGGTATGGGGCAGTTTACGTTTTCTTCAAGGAAATTTGGATCAATTCCGTTCACAATCTCTGGTTTCAGAACATTGTTTCAGAAAGGTACAGAATTGGCTTCAAGTTAAGGCCTCCTGCAAAGAGATTTTTTTCTTTCCCGTGTCCCAGTAAACACAGCAAAGGCTCAGCATTTCTGAAATGTGTTTCAGATCTAGAGTTGGCTGGAGTAATTATGCCAGTTCCAGTTCTGGAACAGGGGCTGGGGTTTTATTCTATCTCTTCATTGTACCAAAGAAGGTCAATTCCTTCAGACCAGTTCCGGATCTATCAATATTGAATCGTTATGTAAGGATACCAACATTCAAGATGGTAACTGTAGGACTATCCTGCCTTTTGTTTAGCAAGGGCATTATATGTCTACAATAGATTTACAGGATGCATGTCTGCATATTCCGATTCATCCAGATCACTTTTAGTTTCTGAGATTCTCTTTTTAGACAAGCATTACCAGTTTTGTGGCTCTACCGTTTGGCCTAGCGTCAGCTCCAAGAATTTTTTCCAAAGGTTCTCGGTGCCCTTCTGTCTGTAATCAGAGAACAGGGTTTTGGTATTTCCTTATTTGGACGATATCTTGGTACTTGCTCAGTCTTCACATTTTCGCAGAATCTCATACGAATCGACTTGTGTTGTTTCTTCAAGATCATGGTTGGAGGATCAATTTACCAATCAGTTCATTGTTTCCTCAGACAAGGGTAACCTTTTTAGGTTTCCAGATAGATTCAGTGTCTATGACTCTGTCCTTGTCAGATAAGAGAAGTTTAACATTGATATCAGCTTGTCAAAACCTTCAGTCACAATCATTCCCTTTGGTAGCCTTATGCATGGAAATTTTAGGTCTTAGGACTGCTGCATCGGATGCGATCTCCTTTGCTCGTTTTCACATGTGACCTCTTCAGCTCTGTATGCTGAACCAGTGGTGCAGGGATTACACAAAGATATCTCAATTAATATCTTTATACCGATTATACGACACTCTCTGACATGGTGGACAGTTCACCATCGTTTAGTTCAGGGGGCTTCTTTGTTCTTCCGACCTGGACTATAATCTCAACAGATGCAAGTCTTACAGGTTGGGGAGCTGTGTGGGGGTCTCTGACGGCACAAGGGGTTTGGGAATCTCAGGAGGTGAGATTACCGATCAATATTTTTTGAACTCCGTGCAATTTTCAGAGCTCTTCAGTCTTGGCCTCTTCTGAAGAGAGAGTTGTTCATTTGTTTTCAGATAGACAATGTCACAGCTGTGGCATACATCAATCATCAAGGAGGGACTCACAGTCCTCTGGCTATGAAAGAAGTATCTCGAATTTTGGTTTGGGCGGAATCCAGCTCCTGTCTAATCTCTGCGGTTCATATCCCAGGTATAGACAATTGGGAAGCGGATTATCTCAGTCGCCAAACGTTGCATCCGGGCGAATGGTCTCTTCACCCAGAGGTATTTCTTCAGATTGTTCAAATTTGGGAACTCCCAGAAATAGATCTGATGGCTTCTCATCTAAACAAGAAACTTCCCTGGTATCTGTCCAGATCCCGGGATCCTCGGGCGGAAGCAGTGGATACATTATCACTTCCTTGGAAGTATCATCCTGCCTATATCTTTCCGCCTCTAGTTCTTCTTCCAAGAGTATTCTCCAAGATTCTAAAGGAATGCTCGTTTGTCCTGCTGGTAGCTCCAGCATGGCCTAACAGGTTTTGGTATGCGGAAATTGTCCGGATGGCCTCTTGCCAGCTGTGGACTCTTCCGTTAAGACCAGACTTTCTGTCGCAAGGTCCTTTTTTCCATCAGGATCTCAAATCCTTAAATCTTAAGGTATGGAGTTTGAACGCTTGATTCTTGGTCAAAGAAGGTTTCTCTGACTCTGTGATTAATACTATGTGACAGGCTCGTAAATCTGTATCTAGAGAGATATATTATAGAGTCTGGAAGACTTATATTTCTTAGTGTCTTTCTCATCATTTTTTCTTGGCATTCTTTTTGAATACCGAGAATTTTACAGTTTCTTCAGGATGGTTTAGATAAAGGTTTGTCCGCAAGTTCCTTGAAAGGACAAATCTCTGCTCTTTCTGTTCTTTTTTCACAGAAGGATTGCTAATCTTCCTGATATTCATTGTTTTGTACAAGCTTTGGTTCGTATAAAACCTGTCATTAAGTCAATTTCTCCTCCTTGGAGTTTGAATTTGGTTCTGGGGGCTTTTCAAGCTCCTCCTTTTGAACCCATGCATTCTTTGGTCGTTATATTACTTTCTTGGAAAGTTTTGTTTCTTTTGGCCATTTCTTCTGCCAGAAGAGTCTCTGAATTATCTGCTCTTTCTTGTGAGTCTCCTTTTCTGATTTTTCATCAGGATAAGGCGGTGTTGCGAACTTCTTTTGAATTTTTTACCTAAGGTTGTGAATTCTAACAACATTAGTAGAGAAATTGTGGTTCCTTCATTATGTCCTAATCCTATGAATCATTGCATTCTTTGGATGCTGTTAGAGCTTTGTATTATTATGTTTAAGCTACTAAGTCTTTCCGAAAGACTTCTAGTCTATTTGTCATCTTTTCCGGTTCTAGAAAAGGCCAGAAAGCTTCTGCCATTTCTTTGGCATCTTGGTTGAAATCTTTTCATCATGCCTATGTCGAGTCGGGTAAAATTCCGCCTCGAAGGATTACAGTTCATTCTACTAGGTCAGTTTCTACTTCCTGGGCGTTTAGGAATGAAGCTTCGGTTGATCAGATTTGCAAAGCAGCAACTTGGTCCTCTTTGCATACTTTTTCTAAATTCTACCATTTTGATGTGTTTTCTTCTTCTGAAGCAGTTTTTGGTAGAAAAGTTCTTCAGGCAGTGGTTTCAGTTTGAATCTTCTGCTTATGTTTTTCATTAAACTTTATTTTGGGTGTGGATTATTTTCAGCAGGAATTGGCTGTCTTTATTTTATCCCTCCCTCTCTAGTGACTCTTGTGTGGAAAGATCCACATCTTGGGTAGTCATTATCCCATACGTCACTAGCTCATGGACTCTTGCTAATTACATGAAAGAAAACATAATTTATGTAAGAACTTACCTGATAAATTCATTTCTTTCATATTAGCAAGAGTCCATGAGGCCCGCCCTTTTTTGTGGTGGTTATGATTTTTTTGTATAAAGCACAATTATTCCAATTCCTTATTTTATATGCTTTCGCACTTTTTTCTTATCACCCCACTTCTTGGCTATTCGTTAAACTGAATTGTGGGTGTGGTGCGGGGTGTATTTATAGGCATTTTAAGGTTTGGGAAACTTTGCCCCTCCTGGTAGGAATGTATATCCCATACGTCACTAGCTCATGGACTCTTGCTAATATGAAAGAAATGAATTTATCAGGTAAGTTCTTACATAAATTATGTTTTTTTTCTTACCTTAAAATTTGACTTTTTTCCTGTGGGCCATTAGGCTCGCGGGGGCTGAAAATGCTTCATTTTATTGCGTCATTCTTGGCGCTGACTTTTTTGGCGCAAATTTTTTTTTCTGTTTCCGGCGTCATACGTGTCGCCCGAAGTTGCGTCATTTTTTTGACTTTTTTTGCGCCAAAAGTGTCGGCGTTCCGGATGTGCCGTCATTTTTGGCGCCAAAAGCATTTAGGCGCCAAATAATGTGGGCGTCTTTTTTGGCGCTAAAAAATATGGGCGTCACTATTGTCTCCACATTATTTAAGTCTCATTATTTATTGCTTCTGGTTGCTAGAAGCTTGTTCACTGGCGTTTTTTCCCATTCCTGAAACTGTCATTTAAGGAATTTGATCGATTTTGCTTTATATGTTGTTTTTTCTATTACATATTGCAAGATGTCTCCGATTGACCCTGAGTCAGAAGCCACTTCTGGAAAAATGCTTAACTGAGTTTCAGTTCTACCAAAGCTAAGTTCATTTATTTTAAATGTTATAAATGTTTATCTTTAGCTATGGTTTGTAATAAGTTATTATGATATACTTTTACATGCAGATTCCATTAGTATTTATGCTTTATACATTTCCATTCTTAAGTACAAGAAATGTTTAGAAGATTTATAAGAAATATTTTTTCTGATTAAGGCTTTGTCTGACTTCGTGCCTTCTAATACAATTTTTAGGTCTTTTTGGCTTCTTTTTTAATTATTGAAGTTTCAAATGACCAACAACATACTGATTTATCCTTCTCTGATGATGTTTTTTTCTCTTTCAGAAATTCTCTTCATCAGATATTGACGCTAACAAATCTACTTTTTTATATAATTTTTTTATTATTAAAGTACATTTGTTCTTTGTTGAAGAGGTGTTGATTATTTTGGATATTAAGGTAACTAGTTCTTTAAAACTAGCTGACACTATTTCTGCCTTTTTATTCTTCTGTGATTTCAGAGGTTTTCTTTCCAATTCCCCATACTAGGGAATGGAATAGGCTGGGAATTTTCTTTTATTTTTAAACTATATTCTTTGTCAGCAGTTAAATTCAATTTGGAGGGTTCTCCAATTTATTGGAGCTATCTCTACTCCTACTAATTATGCTATTGTTTTTATAGCAAAATAGTATTTATTTTCCTTTATATAGTTGTATTTTATTTATGGAAAATTATTTAGTTTCAGGTACTTTTCTTGGTCCTGTGATATTGCAATTGCTTAATTTTTTCTGTTTACTTTAAGATCAAGTATCAGATTATGATTTATTTTAGCATTGTTAAAGGGACAACATTTACTAGACTAGGTGCTATTGCATTTGTCTTGTTGTTTTGCATTTTGCAAATCCTCTGTTTTGACTGGTCCTTTAAACTGGACTATCATGCTAATGATTTCATTTGTGTCTTCATTTTATTGAATATATTCGCAAATGAGGGTTAATCTATGTCTTTAGCTATTTTAGCTAAAAGAATTTTGTGATTTTTTAAAAAAGAAAATCCATGTTTCTTTTGTTCTAAGATAATCAATTATAATTGGATTCAATTCTTAACTGTTACTATGGGCTTCAAGATTGAGTTCTAAGACTAAAACTTTAAGCTTATACTAAGTTTGGTTGTTCTTATTAAGGAACGAATTCCTGAGTTCTTTCCCAAGTAACATGTTTATATTTGGGGTTCGAAATCAGCTCCCTAATATTGCGATGTACGTGCCGTATTCCAGCTTGGCTGGTAAGGGGCAGGTTAAGACTTCTTTGAAATTTATTTGGTTCTATTTTGTCCAAATTTCTTTGATTTTATTCCAATAAGGCTAACACTTTCTTTCAGTGTGTTTCTGTCCTATATATTTTGGATACTGTTGAAGCATGGCTGGGTACCCATGGGGTTCAAGCGCTGCTCAGACCTGGAATCTTCTGGGGTATTTCTTCCAGTTGCTTTTCTAGGAACTGGGTTTTGGAGTTTTATTCAAACTATTCTGCCTTTTTATGGTCATTGATAGCATTATTTGTTTTCATTAGATACAATAAATGCATATTCTTCATTTTTCTGTTTTCATTCAGATTATTTCCTGAGGATGCGGAATCTCATATGTTTCATTTGCTCTTCAGGACATAGTTAGAGGATCTTTTTTTCAAAAGCTCTTGATTCCTCACGCAAAGGTCACCTTTTTTAGGTTTCCAGATGGTTTATGTCACTATCTTTGTCTCTATCAGACAAGGGACAATTTGTATTGGGTTCTGTCTGTCGGTACCTTTAGTCTCTATTATTTCCTTCAGTTGCTATAAATGCATAGAAGTTTTAACAGCATTGGTTTCAATTCCCTTTGCTCATTTTCAATGGAAAGATCCTTTCCAGCTTTTTATGAGTGTTGTTTCTTCAAGAACATGGTTGGAGGATCAATTAACCAAAACGTTTGTTGATTCCTCAGACAAGAGTAACCTTTTTTAGATTTCCGGATAGATTCAGTGTTCATGACTCTGTCTCTGTTGGACAAGAGACGTCTGAAATTGGTTTCAGCTTATCGAAACCTTCAGTCTCAATCATTCCCTTCGGTAGCCTTATGCATGGAAATTCTAGGTTCTTATGACTGCTGCATTGGACGTGTTCCCCTTTGCTCATTTTCACATGCGATCTCTTCAGCTCTGTATGCTGAACCAGTGGTGCCGGGATTATACAAAGATATCTCATTTAATATCTTTAAAACCGATTGTTTGACACCCTCTGACGTGGTACAGACCACCATCGTTTAGTTCAGGGGGCTTCTTTTTTTCTTCCAACCTGGACTGTGATCTCAACAGATGCAAGTCTGACAGGTTGGGGAACTGTATGGGGGTTTCTGACAGCACAAGGGGTTTGGGAAATCTCAGGAGGTGAGATTACCAATCAATATTTTGGAACTCCGTGCAATTTTCAGAGCTCTTCAGTCATGGCCTCTTCTAAAGAGAGAATCGTTCATTTGTTTTCAGACAGACAATGTCACAACTGTGGCATATATCAATCATCAAGGAGGGACTCACAGTCCTCTGGCTATGAAAGAAGTATCTCGAATACTGGTATGGGCGGAATCCAGCTCCTGTCTAATCTCTGCGGTTCATATCCCAGGTATAGACAATTGGGAAGCGGATTATCTCAGTCGCCAAACGTTACATCCGGGCGAGTGGTCTCTTCACCCAGAGGTGTTTCTTCAGATTGTTCAAATGTGGGGACTTCCAGAAATAGATCTGATGGCTTCTCATCTACACAAGAAACTTCCCAGGTATCTGTCCAGATCCAGGGATCCTCAGGCGGAAGCAGTGGATGCATTGTCACTTCCTTGGAAGTATCATCATGCCTATATCTTTCCGCCTCTAGTTCTTCTTCCAAGAGTAATCTCCAAGATTCTGAAGGAATGCTCGTTTTTTCTGCTGGTGGCTCCAGCATGGCCTCACAGGTTTTGGTATGCGGATCTTGTCCGCATGGCTTCTTGCCAACCATGGACTCTTCCGTTAAGACCAGACCTTCTGTCACAAGGTCCTTTTTTTACCATCAGGATCTCAAATCCTTAAATTTAAAGGTATGGAGATTGAACGCTTGATTCTTAGTCAAAGAGGTTTCTCTGACTCTGTGATTAATACTATGTTACAGGTTCGTAGATCTGTATCTAGGAAGATATATTATCGAGTCTGGCAGACTTACATTTCTTGGTGTCTTTCTCATCATTTTTCCTGGCATTCTTTTAGAATTCCGAGAATTTTATAGTTTCTTCAGGATGGTTTGGATAAAGGTTTGTCTGCAAGTTCCTTGAAAGGACAAATCTCTGCTCTTTCTGTTCTTTTTCACAGAAGGATTGCTATTCTTCCTGATATTCATTGTTTTATACAAGCTTTGGTTCGTATAAAACCTGTTATTAAGTCTATTTCTCCTCCTTGGAGTTTGAATTTGGTTCTGGGGGCTCTTCAAGCTCCTCCGTTTGAACCTATGCATTCACTGGACATTAAATTACTTTCTTGGAAAGTTTTGTTTCTTTTGGCCATCTCTTCTGCTAGAAGAGTTTCTGAATTATCTGCTCTTTTCTTGTGAGTCTCCTTTTCTGATTTTTCATCAGGATAAGGCGGTGTTGCGAACTTCTTTTAAATTTTTACCTAAGGTTGTGAATTCTAACAACATTAGTAGAGAAATTGTGGTTCCTTCATTATGTCCTAATCCTAAGAATTTTAAGGAGAGATCATTGCATTCTTTGGATGTAGTTAGAGCTTTGAAATATTATGTTGAAGCTACTAAGAATTTCCGAAAGACTTCTAGTCTATTTGTTATCTGTTCCGGTTCTAGGAAAGGTCAGAAGGCCTCTGCCATTTCTTTGGCATCTTGGTTGAAATCTTTAATTCATCATGCTTATGTCGAGTCGGGTAAATCTCCACCTCAAAGGATTACAGCTCATTCTACTAGGTCAGTTTCTACTTCCTGGGCGTTTAGGAATGAAGCTTCGATTGATCAGATTTG
Organism: Bombina bombina; assembly: GCF_027579735.1. NCBI lineage: Eukaryota > Metazoa > Chordata > Amphibia > Anura > Bombinatoridae > Bombina > Bombina bombina. The sequence goes on along the minus strand of NC_069503.1, from coordinate 866,466,194 downwards.
CAAAGCAGCAACTTGGTCTTCTTTGCATACTTTTACTAAATTCTACCATTTTGATGTGTATTCTTCTTCTGAAGCAGTTTTTGGTAGAAAAATACTTCAGGCAGCTGTTTCAGTTTGATTCTTCTGCTTATATTTTCAGTTTTCTTCCTTATAAGATTTAAACTTTATTTTGGGTGTGGATTATTTTTCAGCGGAATTGGCTGTCTTTATTTTATCCCTCCCTCTCTAGTGACTCTTGCGTGGAAGATCCACATCTTGGGTAGTCATTATCCCATACGTCACTAGCTCATGGACTCTTGCTAATTACATGAAAGAAAACATAATTTATGTAAGAACTTACCTGATAAATTCATTTCTTTCATATTAGCAAGAGTCCATGAGGCCCACCCTTTTTTGTGGTGGTTATGATTTTTTTGTATAAAGCACAATTATTCCAATTCCTTGTTTTTTATGCTTTCGCACTTTTTTCTTATTACCCCTGTTACGGTTACCCTTAGTCTCGCTGAGAGATGGACCGCTTAGTAGCCTGGATCCCTATTGCTAAAGAGGGGAGAAGCTGCTTTCCATAGTATTCTATATGAGTCTCGCAAATATAGAATAATCTCCCTTAGCTGCAGTACAGCTAGGATACCCTTCTGCCCACAAAAACGAGTCAACGCTGCGATTGAGGGTCAAACAAGAACTCAGGACTGGGATGCCCAGCCTGCTTTTTATTAAGGTTACATGCACACAGGGCACTCCCAGGGGGAGAGGGGGGGAAGCACAAAATCCCCCATCACACATTTAGATAGAGAGCACTGTCCTTTGACAGGCCACAATAGGATTACAGTACTTAAGATAACAAGTTTACAAGTTCATCTTATCAATTAGCAGTCTGGCTCCAGAGGTGATTAGACAATGGGATTTGTTATCACTAAACTTAGAGCTGCGGCCAGCAAACGTGTAATTAGACAATAGTTTCTAAAAGCTGAAAAAAAAAGAGTTAACTCTTTATGAAATGATACTTGTTACGGTTTTCTTGGAGCCCTTCTTAGGCGCTGGCTTGCTGGTTCAGGCATTGCTGCTGGGAAATAAGCTCTGCACAACAAAATAACTAATGCTTCTGTAACAATGCTCCCTTTCTGTGGAACACTCTGGCAGACACGGTCTGACCCCTTTTCGGGGCAGACTAAGGCTGTCCAGACCGCTGGTTATGCGGGGGCTGAGGTCGGTTTGTCTGGACAACCCGTCGGCGTTGCCATTCTGTTTCCCAGGTCTGTAAGTAATGGTGAAATTGAAGGGTTGCAACGATAAGCTCCAACGTAATAGCCTGCCGTTATCTCCAGAGACCCGGTTCAGCCACACCAACGGGTTATGGTCGGTGACCAGAGTGAACTCCTGACCATATAAATAGGGAGTCAATTTCTTTAATGCCCACACCAAAGCCAAACACTCCTTTTCGACCGCTGCATAGCTGACTTCGCGGGGCAGGAGCTTCCGGCTGATGTAGGCAACTGGATGCTCCCCTCCATCTTCGCCTACTTGGCTGAGGACGGCTCCCAGCCCGAACATGGAAGCATCTGTATGGACGATAAAACGTTTGTTAAGGGCTGGGGCCGCCAAGACAGGAGCGTTAATTAGAGCATTTTTGAGAGCCTGGAAAACCGTTTCACAGTGGGGAGACCACAGGACCTGTCGAGGTAAGTTCTTCTTGGTCAAGTCAGTCAGGGGTTTGGCAAGTGTGCTGTAGTCTGGTACGAACCGTCTATAGTACCCTGCCGTGCCCAGGAAGGCTAGGACCTGAGTCTTAGTGATGGGGGTGGGCCAATTGGCGACAGCTTCTATTTTGGCCGGCTCTGGTCGCTGCTTTCCACACCCCACCCGGTGACCCAGGTACTGTACCTCGGCCATCCCAAAGTGGCATTTTTCTGGCTTCAGAGTCAGGCCAGCAGCCCGGATCTGATCCAGAACCATTCCCACATGAGCTAAGTGGTCCTCCCAGGACTCACTGTGGATCGCTATATCGTCCAGGTAGGCGCAAGCAAAACTCTGGAAGCCATCCAGGAGCCTATCCACCAAGCGCTGGAATGTAGCTGGGGCATTCTTCATCCCAAACGGCATTACCCTAAACTGATATAAGCCGAATGGGGTGACGAATGCCGACTTGGGGATAGCCTCCGGGGCCAGGGGAATCTGCCAGTAACCTTTGCAGAGGTCAATAGTGGTCAGGTAATTTCCCCTGGCTATACGATCGAGTAGCTCGTCTACCCTGGGCATAGGGTAAGCGTCCGTCACAGTATTTTCATTGAGCCTCCGATAGTCTACGCAGAACCGGGTGGTCCCATCTTTCTTGGGCACCAAGACAACTGGGGAGGCCCAGGGACTATCGGAGGGCTCAATTACCCTGAGCTGGAGCATCTCATCGATCTCCTTCTTCATTCCTGTCCTAACTGCTTCGGGGATTCGGTACGGAGCCTGGCGCAAGGGAGCTTGTCCCGGAGTATCTACCTGGTGGGTGGTTAAAGTAGTGTACCCTGGCTTCGGGGAGAAGGTGAGGTGTTTGGACTGGAGGAGTTGGTTGAGCTGCTCCCTTTCAGTGGGGCTAAGTCGGTCCCCTATCTGAACCTGCGCCACTATACCTGTGGGGAGGCTCTTTTCTAATAGGTCTGGAATGGGTAAACTGTCGGGGTCTTCCTGAGGGGAACAACATACGGCCGTCACGTTCTCTGGTCGCTCAAAATATTCCTTGAGCATGTTTACATGGAATGTCTTTCTAAGATTGTTGTCGTGGCAGCTAGCTATCACATAAGTGGTGTCTCCCCTTTTCTCTACGATCTGGTAGGGACCCTGCCAGGACGCCTGCAATTTGTCTGTCTTCACCGGCTTAAGTACTAACACCTTTTGTCCTATGGTGAAGATTCTCTTTCGGGCCCCCCGATCGTACCATACTTTCTGTCTTCTCTGGGCCAACTGGAGATTAGCCCGCACGGATTTGGCTAATTGCTCCATTCGGTCCCTGAGTTCCAGCACGTATGGCACCATGGGGACACCGTCAGCCTCCATCTCTCCCTCCCAGTGCTCCCGGATCAGGTTTAGGGGTCCCCGTACCTTTCTTCCGTAGAGCAACTCGAAGGGAGAGAACCCTGTCGTTTCCTGGGGCACCTCCCGATAAGCAAATAGGAGGTGCGGCAGGAAGCGTTCCCAGTCTCGGTATTCCTGAGTGAACGTCTTGAGCATTTGCTTGAGGGTCCCATTGAACCTCTCACACAGCCCGTTCGTCTGGGGGTGGTATGGGGAGCTCAGGAGGGACTTAATTTTGCAAACCTGCCAGAGTTGTTGGGTCAATTCAGCCGTAAATTGGGTGCCTCGGTCGGATAGGATTTCTTTTGGAAATCCTACCCGGGAGAACACCTGTACTAGTGCATTCGCTACCGTATCCGCTTGTATGTTGGATAGGGCGACAGCCTCTGGGTACCTGGTAGCGTAGTCCACTACGGTAAGAATGTATCGCTTACCGGAGGGACTAGGGGTAGCCAGTGGTCCCACTAGGTCAATAGCAACCCGGCTGAAGGGTTCCTCTACAATGGGCATATTTACTAGCTGGGCTTTAGGGTGATCGCCTCGCCTTCCTACTCGTTGACACACATCGCAGGTGTTACAGTAAGTTCTAACGTCAGCATGCACCCCTGGCCAAAAGAACGTGTGAGTAATGCGGTGTAGGGTACGGGTAACGGCTAGGTGGCCTGCTAAGGGGATGTCGTGGCCTATTTTGAGGATTTCTTGACGGTATTTGTGGGGCACTACCAGCTGTCGCCTACGCTGTCCCCTTTTCTCTGTCCAGCGGTATAGTTTCCCTTTTTCCCATAAGAATGTTTCGTTATCTGCCCCGCCCCCTCCGGTCTCTGCTCGTTCCCGGTACTTTTGTAAGGTCGGGTCAGTCTTAGACTCTGCCTCGAAAGCATCTGGGGTGTCCCAGGGTATGGGGCCTAACCTGTCAGGCAAGGTCGGGGTAGGTCTTACCTGTGTCTCCCGCACTGGTGAGAGCTCTCGCTCCGTCCGGGCTTGGGCCCGTGTAGTCACTGGGTCCGCCTCGTTGTTGCATACTGGAGCATAGGCAGAAGTCATGGGGCCCAAATCGTTGCCCAGTAGTACTTCGGCAGGTAAATTATCCATTAGGCCCACGTTCACAGCCCCCTTTCCCGCTCCCCAATCAAGATGCACTTTAGCTGTTGGAATTTTGTACACATCCCCCCCCGCCACTCTAACGGCCACAGTCTGTCCGGATCGCTTGTGCTCTGGCACCAAATGACTCTGTACCAGCGTGATAGTAGCCCCTGTGTCTCGCAATCCCTCGGTAGATCGCCCCTCGAGCCATACCCTCTGCCGATGGTGCTGGCGGTTATCTGAGGCAGCATATACAGGGTCTGCCTAGGTTGAGTTCGTGGGCTCGAGTCTCTCGTATATCCTCGTCCGCCTCCGCCATCAACTGCTGTACCAATTCCATGGAGGGGTTCGGCCCGTATAATGAGAGCCTTTCCCGAACAATCCTGGTTTTTTCGTCACTAATCGTTGTCGGTGTTTCCGCCATTGTGAAGCTCTGATCCAGTTCGGTCAATTCTGCGATCAGCGCTCTCCTCGGCCGGTTGCTGGCGTACCCCCCTCTGCTTTCAAGTAAATCCTTTAGGGTTGTACGCTTCAATTTTTCGTAAGTGTCCATCCGTTCTGTACCTCTCCTAGGAAATCCAGGAAAATCCCGCCGCTGCCGCCAAATGTTACGGTTACCCTTAGTCTCGCTGAGAGATGGACCGCTTAGTAGCCTGGATCCCTATTGCTAAAGAGGGGAGAAGCTGCTTTCCATAGTATTCTATATGAGTCTCGCAAATATAGAATAATCTCCCTTAGCTGCAGTACAGCTAGGATACCCTTCTGCCCACAAAAACGAGTCAACGCTGCGATTGAGGGTCAAACAAGAACTCAGGACTGGGATGCCCAGCCTGCTTTTTATTAAGGTTACATGCACACAGGGCACTCCCAGGGGGAGAGGGGGGGAAGCACAAAATCCCCCATCACACATTTAGATAGAGAGCACTGTCCTTTGACAGGCCACAATAGGATTACAGTACTTAAGATAACAAGTTTACAAGTTCATCTTATCAATTAGCAGTCTGGCTCCAGAGGTGATTAGACAATGGGATTTGTTATCACTAAACTTAGAGCTGCGGCCAGCAAACGTGTAATTAGACAATAGTTTCTAAAAGCTGAAAAAAAAAGAGTTAACTCTTTATGAAATGATACTTGTTACGGTTTTCTTGGAGCCCTTCTTAGGCGCTGGCTTGCTGGTTCAGGCATTGCTGCTGGGAAATAAGCTCTGCACAACAAAATAACTAATGCTTCTGTAACAACCCCACTTCTTGGCTATTCGTTAAACTGATTTGTGGGTGTGGTGAGGGGTGTATTTATAGGCATTTTGAGGTTTGGGAAACTTTGCCCCTCCTGGTAGGAATGTATATCCCATACGTCACTAGCTCATGGACTCTTGCTAATATGAAAGAAATGAATTTATCAGGTAAGTTCTTACATAAATTATGTTTTTTTATTTCCTAAAAAAAAGCCAAATTTTGACTAAACTGGGTACTGGCAGGCAGCTGTTTGGGGGGGAGGGGTCAGGGAGGTTGGGGGCTAAGAGGGATCCAACACTGCATAATAAATATATATATATATATATATATATATATATATATAAAGCCTTTTATTTTAGTACTGGAAGACTTTCTGCCAGTACTTAAGATGGCGGTGACAATTGTGAGGAGGGGGAGGGAAGACAGCTGTTTGAGGGTGGTCAGGGAGGGATCAGGGGGTGCGATGTGTCAGGTGGAAGGCTGATCTCTACACTAAAACTAAAATTAACCCTATAAGCTACCTAGTTAGCACCTTAACTGCTGGACATAATACAAGTGTAGTGCGCAGCGGCATCAGCATTTAGCGACCTTCTAATTACCAAAAAGCAATGCCAAAGCCATACATGTCTGCTATTTCTGAACAAAGGGGATCCCAGAGAAGCATTTACAACCATTTGTGCCATAATTGCACAAACTGTTTGTAAATAATTTCATTGAGATACCTAAAGTTAGTGGAAAAGTTAACGATTTTTTTTATATGATCGCATTTGGCGGTGAAATGGTGGCATGAAATATACCAAAATAGGCCTAGATCAATACTTTGGGTTGTCTACTAAAGAAAAATATATACATGTATATGAATATTGATATTCTGGGATTCTTGACAAATATCAGTATTACAATGTAACTATTGCTAATTTTTAAACAAAATGGTTTGGAAATAGCAAAGTGCTACTTGTAATTATTGCCCTATAACTTGCAAAAAAAGCAAAGAACATGTAAACATTGGATATTTCGAAACTCGGAACAAAATTTAGAAATTATTAAGTGTGGGTGTTTTTTGGTGGTTGTAGATGTGTAACAGATTTTGGGGGTCAAAATTAGAAAAGTGTGTTTTTTGCAATTTTTTGATCATATTTTATAAAAAAAATTATAGAAAATTATATGATATGATTAAAATAATGGTATCTTTAGAAAGTCCATTTAATGGCGAGAAAAACGGTATATAATATGTTTGGGTACAGTAAATGAGTAAGAGGAAAATTACAGCTAAACACAAACACTGCAGAAATGTAAAAATGGCCCTGTTCCTTAACGGTAAGAAAATTAAAAAATGGTCTGGTCACTAAGGGGTTAACTTCAGTTGAGCAGCAAAAGAAAGAGGAAGAAAACAATATGTTTGTGACCCTTATATCTCAGATGGGACTTTTCATTGGTCACTTTCATCTGGTGACTATCCATCTTCTCTGTTATTGGTGCAAATGTTTATTTTGTTTGTTGCCATGCAAATGTTTTTTTCTCTGACTGTATTAACTTTATCGGTTCTCATGTTGTGCTGTAAGAAAAGTAAGGCAAAATATGAGGCTCTTGTCTTGTAATAAAATTAAAGTCCAGGTAAACACATGAGAGGGGCTACTACATGATTTGTCTTGCACAACAGTGTGATATTTTACAAGTTTCATGTATTTGGCTAAGCACAAGGAAAAAAGTCTAAAGTCTTCTGTTGCTTGTGCTGAGGCAATGTTATATACATGTTGTTAGTTTAACTCTGAAATGATCCAATAGCTCAGAAATGGTTTCACATGTTTGCAAAAGTAAAGAGGATTTAGTTATGATAACTCAGGCCTAGATTTAGAGTTGGGCGGTAGCCGTCAAAACCAGCGTTAGAGGCTCCTAACGCTGGTTTTTATCGCCTTCTGGTATTTGGAGCCAGTCATTAAAGGGTCTAACGCTCACTTTACAGCCGCGACTTTTCCATACCGCAGATCCCCTTACGTCAATTGCGTATCCTATCTTTTCAATGGGATCTTTCTAACGCTGGTATTTAGAGTCGTGGCTGAAGTGAGCGTTAGAAATCTAACGACAAAAACTCCAGCCGCAGAAAAAAGTCAGTAGTTAAGAGCTTTCTGGGCTAACGCCGGTTCATAAAGCTCTTAACTACTGTGCTCTAAAGTACACTAACACCCATAAACTACCTATGTACCCCTAAACCGAGGTCCCCCCACATCGCGCCACTATATTTAAATTTTTTAACCCCTAATCTTCTGCTCCGTACACTGCCGCCAACTACGTTATCCCTATGTACCCCTAATCTGCTGCCCCTAACACCGCCGACCCCTATATTATATTTATTAACCCCTAATCTGCCCCCCACAACGTCGCCTCCACCTGCCTACACTTATTAACCCCTAATCTGCCGAGCGGACCGCACCGCTACTATAATAAAGTTATTAACCCCTAATCCGCCTCACTCCCGCCTCAATAACCCTATAATAAATAGTATTAACCCCTAATCTGCCCTCCCTAACATCGCCGACACCTAACTTCAATTATTAACCCCTAATCTGCCGACCGAATCTCGCCGCTACTGTAATAAATGGATTAACCCCTAAAGCTAAGTCTAACCCTAATACCCCCCCCTAAGTTAAATATAATTTAAATCTAACTAAATAAATTAACTCTTATTAAAAAAATTATTCCTATTTAAAATAAATACTTACCTGTAAAATAAACCCTAATATAGCTACAATATAAATTATAATTATATTATAGCTATTTTAGGATTTATATTTATTTTACAGGTAACTTTGAATTTATTTTAACCAGGTACAATAGCTATTAAATAGTTAAGAACTATTTAATAGCTAAAATAGTTAAAATAATTACAAAATTACCTGTAAAATAAATCCTAACCTAAGTTACAATTAAACCTAACACTACACTATCAATAAATTAATTAAATAAAATACCTACAATTATCTACAATTAAATAAACTAACTAAAGTACAAAAAATAAAAAAGAACTAAGTTACAAAAAATAAAAAAATATTTACAAACATTAGAAAAATATTACAACAATTTTAAACTAATTACACCTACTCTAAGCCCCCTAATAAAATAACAAAGCCCCCCAAAATAAAAAAATGCCCTACCCTATTCTAAATTAAAAAAGTTCAAAGCTCTTTTACCTTACCAGCCATTAAAAGGACCTTTTGTGGGGCATGCCCCAAAGAATTCAGCTCTTTTGCCTGTAAAAAAAAAACATACAATACCCCCCCCAACATTACAACCCACCACCCACATACCCCTAATCTAACCCAAACCCCCCTTAAATAAACCTAACACTAAGCCCCTGAAGATCTTCCTACCTTATCTTCACCTCGCCGGGTATCACCGATCGGTCCTGGCTCCGAAATCTTCATCCAACCCAAGCGGGGGCTGGCGATCCATAATCCTGCGGCTGAAGAGGTCCAGAAGAGGCTCCAAAGTCTTCATCCTATCCGGGAAGAAGAGGCGATCCAGACCGGCAACCATCTTGATCCAAGCGGCATCTTCTATCTTCATCCGATGAGGAACGGCTCCATCGTGAAGACCTCCAGCGCGGATCAATCTTGTTCCTCCGACGTCCAACTGAAGAATGACGGTTCCTTTAAGGGACGTCATCCAAGATGGCGTCCCTCGAATTCCGATTGGCTGATAGGATTCTATCAGCCAATCGGAATTAAGGTAGGAAAATTCTGATTAGCTGATGGAATCAGCCAATCAGAATCAAGTTCAATCCGATTGGCTGATCCAATCAGCCAATCAGATTGAGCTTGCATTCTATTGGCTGTTCCGATCAGCCAATAGAATGCGAGCTCAATCTGATTGTACCTGGATCAGAGTATTGAGAAACTTAGTTTCCAAGAACTATGTGATATTGCAACACTGGAATCCTTATCTGAAGAGAATGGGTCACAGAGGGAAATTATACAGCCACTAACCCCTAAATTTAAGAAAAACTCTACCTTTTATCTCATCCAAAGCAGGGGACCAATAATAGAGAAATTTTAAAAAAGAGTAGAAACTGACTTGACCAAACTCTCATAGCAACTTAATACCAAAATGCCCAACTTGAACAGAAGGGAAAGGGAAGCCCTGGACAGTCTGAGTAAGAATATGGACCTGGTGATACGTGCCACCGACAAGGGGGCTCCATAGTGGTTATGAGCAAGGAATTCTTTATAGGAGAGGCCCATAGACAGTTGAACAATGTCCATGTCTACAGAGTCCTATCGGTGGACTCCACAGGTGTATTTAAGAGAAAGCTACAAAACCTTGTAGATGATGAACATGAGATGGGCTTCCTCAATACAGAAACCTGTGACTACTTACTGGTAGATTACCCCACTGTGCCAGTGTTTAATCACCTCCCGAAGGTGCACAAATCCCTAGATAACACAGTAGGTAGGCCCATTGTCAGCGGCATCGGCTCACTATTGGAACATCTGTCTGAAGGGCTGGATGTAGTACTTCAGTCAATGGTTTCTGCACCCTGGAGCCACGTAACCGACACAAAACATGTTTTTAATATGGTCTAAGACATTGTTTGGAAGGATAAATATACGTGGCTCACTGTGGACGTTAGGCATACCATACCATAGGCAACTTAGTCTCACCTACCAAATTATGAAAGCCTGAGTCAAGTGACTCCTCTTGGTTAAGATCTAAGGGCATGTACATATGTCATCTAACTAGCTGTGTAGCCTGCGAAAAGGTAGAACAGGGAACCAACTTTCGGTCTTCAGTTACAATCCAGTATTTTGAAAAGAAATTGCAGGTCTACTTACGTAATATATTTGGTTACATGCACACGCTGCAAGAAACAATATGTTGGGTTAGCTACAAGGAAGGTAAGGTCTAGGATTAGGGAACACCTCTCAAGCATTGAAGTGAGTACTTCTAGCACCCCCTCTGGTCTAACACTTCGTTAAAATCCATCAAAATAGCACTACATTTTTCAAATGGACATCTATAGATAAAATCACTAGACCCGAGAGAGGAGGGGATAAGGACAGGATCCTGGCCAAACAAGAAGTATTCTGGATCTTCAAATTGAAGACCAGAATACCTGATGTGTTCAACTCAGACTATGATCTGATGAAATTTTGGTAGGAATATCTACCCATCCTTTAAGTTTCAACTACTATGTCTAATGATTCCTCGAGTCCCCTCTCCTTAACTTATCTACCCTTCCCTCTCCCCCCTATACCGAGGTATACACCCTATTATTTAATAAATGGGTTCCAGGGAAACTATGAGGGGGTGTAGGTATACATATATAGAAAGTTGGAAGAAGGGTGGGATAGTATTAGGGTCATCTAAAACCCAGTACAGAGATTGTGAATCACATGGCACTAGGTAATTTAAGATTACCATCTGGATGAATATGGATATATGCCTAATCTATAAAATATAAGAAATTGGATGCAAGGTTTATGTAAACAGGAAAATAATGGTCCCTATTTGAGATCCCTTCAGTCATTAACATAGAGGTTTTAACCATAACTAGAGATCATACCCAGCATTTTAAAGGGCATCTCTCTATTATTGATTAATTTTGTGTAACTTACTATTGTGGAAACTGTTACTTGGCAAAATTCTCTATATTTCAGGTGCTATATGTTATGAGTTGTGCGGGTTAAGATTATATCATAAGAGTTAAATAGAACCCCTTATCAGGCACTGGTCTAATAGGCTCAGGGATGGAGCTAGCATACATACATACATATCTATCCCTGTGATCTGACCGCTATACCTACGTAAATGTCAATACCAATATAATTATTTATGTATATAAGGGTAATCTTCTTGTCAGCACTGTATTACCTCTGTATCGTACCAAACAAATCACACGGTTAGAAATAGTACTTGTTTTTGGGAATAGGCACACTTTATTTTTGTACATAAGGTAATGGTTATTTTACTGCATTTGTACCCGATCATGCTGGGGTTAACAATTAGAATCCATTTTGTATCAACCAATGTAAGTGATCCAGGTACCTTTAAAAGGAAGTTGTTTTTAACAATGGCTTGCATCTAAGAGTACGGCTGTATGCCGAAATGCGTCAGCTGAGTTAGTGCATTACACTGCTGACCTTTTTTGTACCTTTTACCTTTTCCTATGTGATGGCTTCATCATTTTAAAGTGTTTGGAAATAAAGCATTGAAGATTTTTATTACCATTGGTGCTCCTTTGCCTTTCTCTTGTTTGGATTCTTCACTGACTATTCAAGTGCAGTACAACGGATTAATCTGAAGCCAAGCCTCCATTAGCCCGGATTGGTCACACACGGAGGTTGCTCCTGTGTGTAATTGTTTTCAGCAAATTTTAGATAAGAAACCCTAGGCTCTAACATGGTGTCACCAATTACTTTATAGGGGAATTGAAAAGCCCACAATATTTAGTGTTAAATTATAAAAAGGGGACAAAATAAATATTTAAAGTGAATCGAAAATGTTTTTAACCACACATAATTAAATACTTTGTATTACAACCTCAAAATTTAATGTCCCTTTAGGTTATGATTGATTTTATTAAAAGGGTTTATTGAAATAAAAGGTTTATTGAAATTTATCAGCTTTGTGAACATTACAGAGGTCATGATTATACAGTCTTGGTATTGTTTTATTCTTGTTCAATATGATTCACAAAGATGATTAAAAGAAGCTGGTATGGAGAACTGCAGATCAGTGTTTTCTTTCCTGGTATTATAATACTCAATGAGCTTAGGATGCATTTATCTGAAAGAAGAGATGCAAAATAGTTTGTTATAGGTCAAATAAATAAATACAGATACATTAAAATACTGTATCAATTACATGCACAGATGGTTTTATTACCAACACAACTGTATTCATATGTCATGTGTGAAATAATAGCAAGTATGGAATGTCACATGTACAGTAGCACTGTATATATATTATATACTGTGTGTGTGTGTATATATATATATATATATATATATATATATTTATTTATATATATATATATATATATATATATATATATATACTGTGTGTATATATATATATATTTATATATATATATAAGCTTCCATAAAAGTGTGACCAGAAAAGCTACATATCTTGCAGAACAAGCTTGTCATTGCAACCAGTGCTATGATATTTTTCAGTTTCACAAATAGTGGAACAGTCCACATAAATAAATGGAAAGTACTCCAAATCTTAATTGGATAAAATGTTGCAACTTTGAGTAATTGTTGCATGGGAGAGGTGCAAATGCTTACACATGACCTCTTAATACAAACTGTACAAGCCTTTGATTTGAAAATGTGGACCTTTTTATGCCCATCAACTAGTACAGTGTTTCCCAACTCCAGTCCTCAGGACCCTTAACATGCCAGATATTCATTATATCTTAACTAGAGCACAGGTAAAACAATCAGCTGATGGGTGAGCTGATTATTTCACGTGTGCTTTAGTTAAGATATAATAAATATCTGGCCTATTAACACCTTTACGCCCTTAGGACTTTCCATGCCGACCTGCAGCCTCCTCCTTTTGTTTAATACGTAATTGGACATCGCAGGCAGTCTCTCATGATTAGATCCTGTCCTTAAAATCACATAGACAATCGCATGGTTTCATTTTTCAAGCAAGTGTTTACATTGGAAGGGTTAGCTCCTTGCTTCAGACATGAAGGGGATAAGGGTCCTGAGAACTGGGGTTGGGAAACACTGAACTAGTAAATACATTGCCTAATATTTAAGTTTTACCACAGTGAAAATATGCAAAAGCGACTTGTGGTTTTTCATACCACGTAGGCCATTGAAATGTAGTTTTCCTTTTATTTAATATTTTTAAAAATACAGTAGAATACGTTAATATTGTGTAACAAGATGATTGGATGTATATATTTCTTTATCTCTTTAGCCTGAATAAAAATAGTCAGTACACATATACACACTATGTGATATACCTTTAAGGTATATCCCTTCCCTAACCTCTGACCCTTTATAAGGCTTCCTGTTGCCTTACTTCCTTGCCTGAATATTGAAGATACGGTGCTACACAGCCGATCCGTTTAAGCACTTCTGGGTCAATTAATCCTATCCAGTGTACCTTCTCTTGGAGAGTTACCTTACAATTACGCTATTCACCTTAAACTTCTCTTTTTTGGTAACTACCAGGTTATCCCTCAATAGTTCTCTCAGAATTAACCTACCTACTTTATTCAACGGAGCTGACAGTCAGCAGCCTGGATCTCCTCGGCAGAGAGGACACAGCTGATTGCAGGACCGGAAGTGAGTCACTCACACACTCGCAACAGGCAAGCAAGTTACGCTACACTGTGAATCAGGTACAACTGTTACTTGGCATTTTCGGTATCTTGTTTGATATAACCATTAGCTTGCTCTGAAGTATTGCAACCACCTCCTCTGTGTTACGATATGCGCATTAAGCGGATTATACTACCTGTTACTTAGACTGAATTCATTGACTGCTCATCTCACAGCTCAATCGTATGAACCGCTGTATGAATGTGAATATCGGGTGTGTGTGTGTGAAGACTATGCCAAACTCTGAACTTTGTTTAAATCAGATGAAAACAACCTAAGAAGTGTACCTGTTGAATGTACTATCTATTTCTGCCTTTTATCCTTCTTAGAGCTGCAGATATTATTTAACTCTGGGAGACACAGGGTTTCACTTTAAACAATCATACCGTTCATCAGTTACTGCTTATTAAATTCACTCACTGTACCTTATGCCTGCTATATCAGATATTCCCAGGGTTTGAATACAATAGAGCTACATTTCACAACAGTTCTAAGGAACAGCTATTGATAAGGGGATTCATTACATACTGCAATTATTTCATTATTTCTAGTTTGTAACTTTAAATTCAGATAGTAACTAAATTACAACAATTAGTAAGCATCTACACCAGGTTAACAAATTTAATGTAACAAACTTGAAATAATGAAATAATTGCAGTGTGTGTATGTGTATTGGCTATCAGTCAGTATGAATGTTTATGACGAATAGGGATTCTAGTCAGAAATCGTTTGATAGAGTATTATACCCGGAAACTTGCAGGTAGGAGACTGCCTTTGAGCACCTAGGTCTGCATGGTGATTTAAACTCAACCCTTTACCCTGTCTCCCTATCAGTGTGGGATATGAAATCTGACTGATTTTTGATGCGAGACACAATAACACTGAAGCGAATCTCCACTTGTCTTGTCAGAATCGGCAGTATAAATGAATTAAAGGGCTAGTGATGAAAGTAAACTATCCATATACTGCCTAACTGACCTTACTTTTCAATCATTTGCTTTTAAATGTGTTAATTAATAAAGGAATGTGATTTTATTAACAACCCCCCCCATTCTCTAAACACTTATGTTATTGGCTGAGTTTGCTAGGTTTAGTTGTCATGTAGATTGCTACAATTTACTGAAGCAAACTGGATTAGTAATAAAAAAAAAATGTTTGAGAGAGTAAGGCTATTTATTTTGACAGAGCTACAGAAAAAACAGATGTACCAATCTTATGACATTTTAGCAGTGTAACACCTTAACGACCACTGACGTACCCTGTACGTTGGTGGTTGTTCTGATGTGCACATACATGTGCCGAAAATAGCTCAGGTCTTGCTAATGTTGGCAAGACCGCTCTATATCTGCATGCCTCTGGAAGTGAGACATGCATTTCTAGCACAGCTTCACAGCTGTCGGCTTGCTAGTAAAACCTTTAACGACCACGAACATGCAGGGTACGTCGGTCATTAAGGGGTTAAAGGGCATTATAGTTGCAAAATTATTTTAAAAAAAATTATAGTTGAAAAACTACTTTTATGTTTTTAAACCATTTGTGGTTGTTAAACGCATATCATTAAAAGGCTGTTTGTCTTAAAATGACATGCTCTAACAAATTAGAGTATAACATTTTTTGACTATAATGACCATTTAATAGATAGTATGGAGTTGAGCATTATTTTTTGGGTTTTCTCTTTCATTTTATTCACACCTGAACATTGTAATAAGCAACACAGATCATTAAAATTTAAGAGGATTTCAAAAGTATATCATGATCAGGACATATATTGTCATTTGTTTCGAATTTTCTTTTTTTTTTTTTATTATTTAATCAAATTTTGGTTTCTTACATTTTCTTTTTCTTTCATCAGATGGTGAGAGTTCACTAGCCATCACATGTGGGAATTCCCCTCCTGCACTAGTAGGAGACAAAAGACACCCCAACAAACTAGAACTTAAAATTCCTCCCACTTTCCATGATCCTCAGTCATTTTCTTTTGCCTCCTTGATGAATGAGGTGAAAGTAAAGAACTACTCATTGTTGAGAGGGGTCCTCTAACCTATCTGAAACCCAGTTCCTCCTCACAGTAACCTGTTATTCAGAGGGTTATAGTTATCAACCAGTCAGTAAAAGGTGTTTTATCAGTGAGAAATATCACAGGCCTCCTAGGTGAAACGTGGACTTGTCTGCCAATCCCCTGGTCTACAGTGAGGTGCTCTTTTTGTTTCCATAGCCTTCCCCCAGGTGAAATGTGTATTTGTCCACTTATTCCCTGAGTTGTAGATGCTGATACAGTGCCCACACTGCCTAGAATGGGGTAGTCTTCTGGAAGCAAGTTGCTGCAGCTAAGGTAAGGATGAAGGTGCTGATAGGTAAGTACTTTGCCTATCCAGCATCAAAAACCACATGAAGGTGTGGCCCCTCCATACAAGAACAGTCTCTGGTGAGGGGAGATTGAGTTTCTTTCAGGATGCTTGGGAGAGATCTCTTCAATATCTCTGGGTATTGCAAGTCATTTCCTAGGAGTTTTGAATAAGCTCTCATTCAAGGCCACTTCAGTGAAGATTCTATCTGTCTCGAGGGCCTTGAGCTTCTTTAAAAGGTCCAAACTTTCTTGGCTTGTGTAAGAGATAATGGGAGTGATTGCTCTAGTTCCAGTTTCCGAATTAAACTAAGGATTTTATTCAAATCTCTTTATAGTACCAAAGAGGAGAGTACTTTTCAGCCTGTTTTGTATCTCAAAATATTGAAAAATTCCAGAAAGTTTATATGTTCAAGATGGAGATACAGGAGGGTCCATTTATCTTTACCATAGACTTTAAAGATGCTCTTCTCATCTGGCTGTGTCTCTGACTCAGATGGTACCTCAGTTGCTTCAGATTCATGGTTGGAAAATAAATATTTCAATAGGGTTCCCTAAATTCTCAAACCTGTGTCCCTTTCTGGGGTTTATATTTGATTCAGTGACTATGCGTTTGTCCCTGACACATCAGCGAAGACTGAAGTTTCATCAGACCTATGCTATTTTGCAGATGAACCCCCTCCCTTCCATTGCTCAGTGCATGGAAGTTGTGGAATTCATAGTTGCTGGCTCAGATACATTTTCATTTGCCAGTTTTCATCTTTGGGCCCTCTAATTGCAGATTATGCAATAGAATGGGGATCATGCGGAACTGTCTTAGAAGATAATGTAAGTTCTCAGGACAAGAAAGTCCCTAACTTACTGGCAGACCCACCATTCCTTGGTTCAGGACCTCCTTCGATCAATGTAGGTAATAATTTCCACAGATGCTAGCCTTTTAGTTTGGGGTCTCAGATATTGATAGTGATATATGTTAATTATTAGGTTGGAAATTGCAGTTCCTTAGTGATGAGTTAAGTGTCCAGCATAATCAGCTGGGGATGAACTCCATCATTGCATGATTTCTGCCATCCTATTCCGGGTGTGAACAATTGGGAGGCAAACTTTTTCAGTCACCAGTTACTTCACCCAGGGGAATGGTCTCTGAATCAGGTAGTTTTCAACCAGATTGTTAATCATTGGGTTCTGCCAGAGATCAATCTCATAGCCTCTTGATTAAAATCACAAATAACATCAGTACTGTGCCAGGAACTCTTGGGGTGAATCTGATAGATGTCCTAGGAGTTCCCTTTATTAGTCCAGTTTCTTCTCCTTGAAATATGAATCTGGTTTTGATGTTTTTTTCTCCTCCCTTTGAGCTCATGCATGGTTTAAACCTACAGTTTTTATCTTAGATGTTTCTTTTTCTTCTAGCTATTTTTTCAGCAAGAAGAGTTTGAGATTTTGGCTTTGTCATGCAAATCCTCATTTTTCTTTATTTTTTTAATAGATTTTTTTGAAATTATTCAGCAAAATATAAACATTGTGCATATACAGTTTGAGAACTGAGCCCTGACTATTGGCTCTTACACCTTATGTACTGCAATTTCCTACAGTTACCTGAATTCTATTCACCTTTCTATTATATAGTAATATTATGTCCAAACACTAAAGGGTCTGATACAAAAGAGAAACAGAATCATAACTTATCTTTTTATGCATAGTAAAGGGGAAATAGCATGGAACCATTCAACATGTACAATAACAACATAAAAACAAACTGTAAAAATAGGACATATCTATCATGACTGCACTCAGGGGGGAAAAGAAGGCAGTAAACGTTCTATAAATGCATACTAAGTTTGTACCAAAGAACATCTACCGGATCCACCATCATGGGCACTAAAAAAAAACTTCTTTCCATATTAGCTAAATAATTATTCATATTTTTCAACTAAGTCACTGAAGGCGGATCAGGACTCTTCCACTGTCTAGCAATACATATCTTATTAACTGAATAGATAGAGATTGCCAGTAACCTTTATGAGTCCCAACGTAAAGAATGGCAAACCCATGGGTATATGCATTTGTAATTCCAAAAGAGTTGCCAAAGTGGCAACATTTTGGGGCAAGACCACCATATATGCAGATCAGAACTTATCTCCTCACCCTGTTTCCAACACTATGACAAGCATATCAGGGATATCATAGATAATTTGAGTGGAAAAAAAATTCAATTTCTACAGAAGTTTAAAGTAGGATTCTAAGAAAGAAGTGTAGTGGTTTTGACGTTATTGAAATTATGGCTTTCTACAAATCCATACCAGAAATTACTATACTAACCCCAGCTCGCCTTCCTATGCCCTCATTATAGTCCTCTAGTAGAACATTATAATGCAGAGTCAAAGGCTTCATAAATGTATCCCCCCCATCTTCCATCTCTTCTCCAAATATATGAACTGTCTAGGTTGAGCTAGCTGACACCCCCAAGAATTAAGAAAACTAAGTAATCTAGTACTCTTAAAGTTTAACTAAGAATGGTGTGCAGAGACAATCGCTCCAATCTGCTCTGGAGTCCATAGCATGCCCTGAGTATATAAGTCTTCAGCCTTGATCACACTCCTAGCATTGCATACCACCTCATGCATATTACTCATGCCCTTAAACAAGCCTCTAATACCATGGATTGGGGAAGGGTGGGGAGCAACACTGTTATAGTACCTAAGTAGGAATCATGGGGAAGTACTCCATGTGCAATCCTCTTGGAAGGGAAGCTGCGTCCACTTTATACCAACCTGGGATCTCATGGTTATTACTCCAGGACACAATTTAGGGATCATGAATTAGTAAAAATGAAATCTAATCTTGAGTACATATGATGGGGAGCAGAAATAAAAGTATAATCCTTCTAATCAGGATGACAGGTCAGCCATAAATCAAACAAATTAAATTGCACTTTCAATTCTTTATTGCAGGCTGGATCCCAGACCAAACTTAAATCCTCTCCAAAGAGAAGAATACCCTGTGATTCTATTAATATTTAAATTTGGAATTTTACTTGATAATGATTTGGAGCATATATGTTAACCAAAGAAAACAAGCAGGCATGAAGTTTACATATGCAAATAATATATCTGCCTTGAGAAAAAAACTCAAAAACCCTGCGTGCTAGCCTAGTGGAAAGGTTAGCTATACAAGATACAAAGATACAAATTGTTGCGACCGAAATCACTGCTGAACTCCGTAACAAGAGGATGATATGCTATTCTTTTGTTTACATATTAAACATAAGAAGGGGGTATTGTTTAAAAGAAAATGTAAGGAACAATTACAGTATTCAGAAATAACACTAGCAGTAGACATACAGACAGACTGTATTACAAATTACTTACTAGGCAATCTAAACATAAAAGATTAATTGTGCAAAAAATGACATAACATTACATTTAAAATAAGAACACAAGATACTCAGGGTCAAGAGAAACAAAGTTGCCCATAACCATATCTACTCACTCCCAGAGGTATGCAGTCGAGGCACATCAGAGTATGAACCTCTGGAAGAAGTACTCCACTTACCAGCAGATAAAGAGGATTACATTCTTTGACTGTCAGAGTTCTGTCCTTAATGCAGAGGACTCTCCAGCCTTGTCAGACTGATTAGCATTGCAAGCCTTCAACAGTTCCATATCTTTCACTGGTGAGTCGACCACATAGATTGAGTGATCTTTATGTAACTTTGTGGTGTAACCTCCACCTGTACTTTCTGCCCTCATCCCTGAGGGTCTGAGTAATATCTCTAAAGAAAAGAGGAATTTTAGAGTTCACTAGGATTAATCTGGGAACACTTGTATGTTTCTGAATGGATTTGATAGTATAGGATTGGAGAATACTTCACACAGGATCCTCTCTTCATAAGTAAAAAGTGCAGCCTTGCTATTACATTACAAGGCTTGTCAGTTGATACTTTCCTGCCCCTGGGGATACGATGCACTCTATTAATGCTTCCTGATGGAAGGAAGGTAGCACTAAATTGTTGCATAGATCTTGTATAAATGTCTCCATTTCAGCAGGCAGAATACCTTCAGATACTCCCCTGAAATAGATATTATTTGAGCGAGATCTGTCTTCAAATCTGCTAATTTCTGCTCTAAATCCAACACATGATCAGCCAGATTTTGTGAGTATTTAGGCAGGTTCTTTGTTTATGTTCAAGTGCTTCCATTTTCTCAACCATAGCAACTTTATCTTTCTGCAGATCAGCCAAAGATCCATTAATGTCCGTAGTAAGGGAATCTTGTGGAGCACTGAGTCTCTGGATAAGTGTCTCCAATCCCATCCTGAGTATTAGATGTTTGCAGGGGGAGGTTAACGGGTTCAGAGCCCTCTAATAAAGTGGAGACACAAGTGTTATATGAACTGGATTCAGTTTAAATCTTAGATTTTAAATTATCTCCTATAAACTTGCGAACAACTGGACAGGGTGTGGAACGGCACCAGACATGTGCAGCTAAGTCTCAGTAAAGCAGGGGACAGATACCAACTTCAGGGGCTGTTGTCTTCTTATCATGTAGCACACAAAGCAAGAGTCTTATGTCACTTATGGGTCTTTCTTAAGGACATTATTATTAACATAAAGACCTAACAGGAGCCTCAATGAAAAGCTAATATAGTATTTATCAAAAGTTACTCATGGTGCGCTTAATGTGCCCAACAGGAAAGGTGTAAATCTGAGGCCTCAATGAAGTTCCTCTGCCCAGCTATCTCTATCCTTTTCCCACCAACTCAACCACCAGCTGGAGTAAGGCAAGAGTCAAGGTGGTCCATGCTGTGCTACTTCAGGACTAGCTCCCGTTCTCCCTGCTGGGCCACTCTAGAATGGTGATTTCCACGCCCGTGGCCTCTCAGTGGTATAAGCAAAACTAGCCTCACCTCTACAAAAAGGTGCATGCCCCACCAACGTCACTGCACTTTTGGTGGTGATCTTAGAGCTCCTGTCACTGGTAGGTGACAGATTGTCTCTGACCTGGTAGGCTGATCAGGAACTGGAACCCAACAGCAGGAGGACAGCACACCCTTTAAAGCACAGCCTCTAAGAGAACCTGGAAGTGAGTACAGGATCCTAGGAGGTCTGTGGTGGCTTGGGACTGTAATAATTAAATAAACAATGTCCAAGTGGAGTATAAGAGAAGCAGGCAAAAAGCATGGTAAGATGGTCTGAGGTTAGGGCAGGGAACAAATGTTTATAAATGGATAAACATAGCAAAGTCCAAGAAGCCGAGAAATACAATGATGCTGGGAGCAGGGAAGGATCAGTGGCAAGGTACTGGTTGGAACAGGAGGAGAATGCCAGGTAACCTTAGCCAAAGCTTCAGAATAACTGAGCACTGAACTGAACATGCTCAGTGCTTTTATAGGAATTTCCTGTTCACAAGGACAGCCTCTTCTTGGAGGTGGAGTGTTACCTAACTCCATAAATGAAGCCAGGTGTGATGATGCCCTCTTAGCTCATGTTTGCAGCAACAGTGAGACACAGATTTCACTTGCAGACACTTATATGATATGATATGTGCTGCCGACATTTGAAGACATAGCTCCGAAATTGGCTGGGGCGAAGTTCTTCTCTACACTGGATGCTTCCAGCAGCTTCTGGCAGACACCCCTAGATCCAAAGTTCCGCAAACTGACTACCTTCATTACACCAGTAGGTCAGTTTTGCTTCTGCAGACTCCCCTTCGGGATATCCTCTGCTCCTGAAATCTTTCAAAGAGAAATGAGTTCTCTCCTAAGAGACCACGAGGGCATGGTAGTCGTCATGGACGAAATCTTGGTGTATGGGACTACATTGAAAGAACATGATCAGCGATTGAGCTGTGTGCCGCAGACCATTAAAGAGTCTGGGCTGAAATTAAATTAGGAGAAATGCCATTTTAGGAAAGCTGAGTTATGTTACTTTGGGCATATCATCAATGGGGATGGCATCAAGCCGGACCACGATAAAATATGTGCTATTGAACAGATGAAAAGTCCTTCTGATGTACATGTGCTGAGACAAATATTGGACCTTGTAAATTATGTGGGCAGGTTCCTTCCAGATTTATCAACAATACTACACCCTATCACAGAGTTGCTAAAGAAAGATGTTGCCTGGGTCTGGGGACCTTCACAGGAAGAATCCTTTGTGCAGGTCAAGTCCCTGCTGGGGTCTGCCCCAGTGTTGGGGTTCTATGACCCTTCCAAAAAGACTGTGGTTAGTGCTGATGCTAGCAGTTATGGGTTAGGGGCCGCCCTCCTGCAGTTGAATGAGAACAAAATTACAGCCCATCGCCTACTGTTCCCATACACTGACGGCTGCTGAGTCAAAATACGCCCAAATTGAGAAAGAGTGTCTGGCTGCAGTTTGGACCTGTGAGCTCTTCCCGCGTTACCTAGTGGGTTTAGAAAAATTTAGTCTAGAGACTGACCATAAACCGCTAGTCCCTCTAATCAACTCCTATGATATTGATAAAACACCACTAAGATGCCAGAAACTTCTAATGAGGCTGCTCAGGTTCAATGTTCAGGCAGTGCATGTGCCAGGGAAAAAACTGGTTGTGGCAGATACACTTTCCAGGCTCCCACTGGCTACTGCTGAAGAATCTTCAATGGAATCGGATGTGAAGGTGTATGTAGATTCAGTTCTGGCCTCCAAATCCATTTCTTCAGGTAAGCTAGAACAAATAAAAAAGGAGACATATTTAGATACAGACCTTCAAGAAGTTATTAAGTACATAAAAGAAGGATGGCCCGAGAGTCGGGCAGCCTCGATGTCTTTAAGTTCTTACCAGTCAGAAAGGTTGTAGCTCAAGGAGCTGGATGGGTTGGTGCTGTTCCAGGACCGCATCGTTATTCCTGTTAGCATGCGGAAGGAGATGTTAAGCAGGATTCATGATGGCCATTTGGGCATTACAAAGTGCAGAGAAAGGGCAGCTATGCAGTATGGTGGCCTGGGATCAGCTCCGACATTGCAAGCCATGTGTCAAAATGTGCTTTTTGCTGGGAACGCCGGCCTACTCAGAGAAGGGAGCCCTTGATTTCTACTCCGCTGCCTGCAGGCCCGTGGCAGAAAATAGCTGCTGATTTGTGTGAACTGCATGGGAAAAAGTACCTAGTTGTAATTGACTATTATTCCAGATATTTGAAGATTGCACCCTTGAATGAAATCACAAGTCAAGCAGTTATCACTCGTCTCAAGAGCTTCGCCCGGTGGGGTATACCAATGGAGTTGGTGAGTGATAACGCAATGCAGTTTGCTTCCACAGAGTTCAGTTCTTTCAGCATAGAATATGATTTTGTCCATTCCACATCGAGTCCACATTACCCGCAGGCCAATGGAATGGCTGAAAGGGCAGTTCAAACAACAAAGTTCATTTTGAAGCAATCTGAGCCGTACCTCGCCCTCTTGTCCTATAGGGCGACTCCCATTCAAGCCACGGGTTTTAGCCCGGCACAGCTGATGCTAGGACGTCAGATTCGCACCACCTTACCCTCTGTGGGTGTCTTCCAGTCTACTAGCTCTATTCCTCGAGACGAGGTCCTTAGGAGGGATGAAGAGGCAAAAAGGGACTATCGATTCTTCTACGACAGGAGACACTCTGTGAGGTCCTTGCAGGAGCAGAATGCGGGGCAAAGTGTCAGAATTAAACTGGATGAGGAGAAGAAATGGAAGATGCATGCTACTGTAATTGGACGCTCTCCAGAACCAAGGTCTTATGTAGTCCTTACTGATGGAGGGACAGTCACACGTCGAAATCGAAAACATCTTTAGCCTGTACCTGAGAGTTTGGAATTGGATGCCTCAGTACCTCCACCGGTGGAATCCCCTGTTTTAAGAGGGGTGCCTTGGAGACGTCTTTGCCTCCAGCAGACTCTCAATCACCTTCTTCTGTATCAGAGGACAGTTCATGTAGAATTACATCAAGTGGAACAGTGCTGAGACTTCCGGCTCAATATCGGGATTAGCACTAGTTAGAGCAGTGACTGGAAGTATGGGCAGAATAATCCCATGGTCACTGTGGACTAGGGTAGTCTACCCCGATGTTCAAGTCAGGATGTAATTCATGTTGTTTATACAGATATTCTCTTTCATTTGTTATTTGTTATATACTATACAAAACTGTTGTTGTATGATTCTTGTATACCTTGTTATTTGATGTATCAAAATGAAAAAAAAATGTATGCTTTGTCCTTTGAAAAGGGGGAAGATGTGATGAGAGTGGGAAGTGATGTCACCGGATGGGGGCGTGGTTTAGGTCAATTATTGTCTATGTTGCAATTGCTAAGTGAGATGTATTGTACCAGGTGTATACTTCCATGCTCTGCAATAAAATAGTGTTGTACCTTCTATGCTGTGTCCTGCATCTCATGACAGTGAGTACACTGCTGTTCCAGCTAGCCTCCATGCAAGCAGCTACTTTTAGGGCAGTAGACAGGCTGGTATGATCCCTTATATTAGGAGAAATCTGGAGCTTTTCACTAAGTCTTGGAGCTGAGGAGAGACAGCCCCCCCCCAATCCCCCTTTTCTGATTTTTCATCAGGATAAGGTTGTTCTTCATACTATCTATTCTTTCTTTCTAAAGTAGTTTATCAGATACTATTAATAAGGAAATTGTGCTTCCTTCTTTTTGTCCAGCCCTAAGAACTCTCACAATTTGGATGTTTTGAGAGCTTTCAAATATTGGAAGACACAAAAGATTTCAGTCTTTCTTCTCTTTTTGCTCCTTTAATTATGCCCACAAGGATCAGAAAGCTATGGCTGTTACTTCAACTGCCTGGCTTAATGCCTTAACCCCTTAACGACCAGCACTGTACCTTGTACAATACTGGTCTTTAAGCCCTTAAGGTACCCTGTACGATGCTGGTGTCCTGGGCCTCTCTCTGCCGCGATCTCACTAAAAGTAGTGGGGCAGTGCTGAAATAGATTTGCATCGGGCAGCGGTGCTGCCGATCGTTGGTGGTGTGGGAGGGTAAGGAGGGAGGCAGGCGGGCGACCAATCGCTGGATGGGGGCAGGAACAGGTGGGACCGCTACGCTACAGAAAAAACAAACTCTGAGAGCGGCAGGGAGGGGGGAGGAGGGAGAGGGGGTCATACAGTGGAGGTGGGATTAGAGGGTGGGAACTCTGGGAGGGTGAGTGGGGGTAAAAGAGGTGGGGGCAGCTACACTACAGAAAAAATGTGTGTGTGTTTTTTTTTATTATTATTATTATTATTAAATACAAAACTGGGTACTGCCAGTACCTAAAATGGTGGAAATTAGTTAGAGGGGGGAGGGTTAGAAAGCTTTTTGGGAGGGATCAGGGAGGTGGGAAGGTAATCCTACACTGAAGAAAATAATAATAATAATAAAAAAATAAAAAGTCTAAGACTGCATACTGGCAGACTGTCTGCCAGTACTTAAAATGGGGGTTACCAGTGTGGGGAGGCTAATCTCTACACTAAAGCTAACATTAACCTTACAATCTTCCTAATTAACACCTTCACTGCTGGGAATAATGAAAGTGTGGGGCGCAGCTGCAATTAGTGGCCTTCTAATTACCAAAAAGCAATGGCAAAGCCATATATGTCTGCTATTTCTGAACAAAGGGGATCCCAGAGAAGCTTTTACAACCATTTGTGCCATGTAAATAATTTAATTAAGAAACCTAAAGCTTTTGAAAAAGTTAACGATTATTTTTATTTGATCACATTTGCCGTGAAATGGTGGTATGAAATATACCAAAATGGGCCTAGATCAATACTTTAAGTTGTCTACTAAAAAAAAATATAGTTTTGATAGGTAAATAATGTTTAAATGGAGTAATGGCAAAAAATGCCAAAAATGCTCTGGTCTTTTGGAGAAGTTTTTGTCTGAAATGCCTGGTCCTGAAAGGGACACTCAAGCAAAATTAAACTTTCATGATTCAGATAGAGCATGCAATTTTAAATAAATTTCCAATTTACTTCCACTAAAAAAAAGTGCAGTCTTTTTATATTTAAACTTTTTGAGTCACCTACTGAGCATGTGCAAGAATTCACAAAATAAGCGTATATGCATTTGTGATTGGCTGATGGCTGTCACATGGTACGTGTATGCATTTGTGATTGGCTGATGGCTGTCACATGGTACGTTTATGCATTTGTGATTGGCTGATGGCTGTCACATGGTACAGGGGGAGTGTAAATAGACATAACTTTTAAAATTGTCAGAAAAAAATCTATTAATTTGAAGTTCAGACTAAGTGCTATTGCATTGTCTTGTTGCATTTGTTGATTATGCAAATCTACTGTGTTGACTTGTCCTTTAAGGGGTTAATTCATAAGGCATATTTGATGGCAGTGAAGGTTCTCCCTTAGCACATTATAGCATACCCCCCAACTGTCCCAATTTTAGGGGTCTGTCCCCCTGTCCCAGGATGCTAGCCATCTGTCCCGATTTGCCCCAGGCATTTTTAAAAAATTATTTTTTTTTTTAATTCTGTTGGGTCCATACTCAGAAGCAGCTGGCTTTGCTCTCACCGGGTTAGATACCTGTTAGATTCCCTGTGGAAAAGGAATGGTGTGTGGGTTAAGCAGGAGTAACAAGGCTTTATACACTCTGAGCACGGGTAATGGTGACCTCTTTAACCTACCTCTGGTAGTGATGATGTCTAACCCCTGGTGATAATACTAGCATGCATTCAGTTTTATACAATGAGCAGTGCTAATACCAGGGTAACGAACAGTGGCAGCCGCAGACTGCCAGCTAATGTGCTTGCCAATCCCAGGACCCCATACAATGAATTACAGATACCCATATATGATGTAGTGTGTGTGTCTATCTGTATCCATAACTGTATGTATAAGTTTATGCTATGTAGTGTGTGTGTGTCTGCATGTATAAATGTAAGCTATGTAGTGTATGTGTATCTGTATGTATAAGTGTGTATCTGCATGTATAAGTGTATGCTATGTAGTGTGTGTGTGTCTGCATGTATAAGTGTATACTATGTAGTGTCTGTGTATCTGCATGTATAAGTGTATGCTGCATGTATAAGTGTATGCTATGTAATGTGTGTGTGTATCTGCCTGTATAAGTGTCTGCTATGTAGTGTGTGTGTATCTGAATGTATAAGTGTATGCTATGTAGTGTGTGTGTATCTGCATGTATAAGTGTATGCTATGTAGTGTGTGTGTGTATCTGCATGTATAAGTGTATACTATGTAGTGTGTGTGTGTGTATCTGCATGTATAAGTGTATACTATGTAGTGTGTGTGTGTGTGTGTATCTGCATGTATAAGTGTATGCTATGTAGTGTGTGTGTATCAGCATGTGTAAGTGTATTCTATGTAGTGTGTGTGTGTATCTGCATGTATAAGTGTATACTATGTAGTGTGTGTGTGTGTGTATCTGCATGTATAAGTGTATGCTATGTAGTGTGTGTGTATCAGCATGTGTAAGTGTATGCTATGTAGTGTGTGTATCTGCATGTATAAGTGTATGCTATGTAGTGTGTGTGTATCAGCATGTATAAGTGTATGCTATGTAGTGTGTGTGTGTATCTGCATGTATAAGTGTATGCTATGTAGTGTGTGTGTATCAGCATGTATAAGTGTATGCTATGTAGTGTGTGTGTATCTACATGTATAAGTGTATGCTATGTAGTGTGTGTGTGTGTGTATCTGCATGTGTAAGTGTATGCTATGTAGTGTGTGTGTATCAGCATGTGTAAGTGTATGCTATGTAGTGTGCTACTGTGCATTTTTGCTGACTTTAAAGGCCAAAATTTTGAATATTAATGGGGAATGCAGAGAGCAGTTTTAAAGAATTTATTAATAAATGTCCAATTAAGAGAAAAATATTTAGCAATGTCTTTGCAAAGGATAATTAAATACATAGCTCACATAGCCATACCAGTGGTTTGAGCTTGTGTTTGATTTGCTGCCTAACTGTATTAAAATCTATGACTTTATTTAGAATTTTATTTATATTACTTTGGTCTTATGAATTTTTAAGCCCCACCAACCAAATTTCAATTTTTTTGCCCGGGGGGGGGGGGGGGGGTTGTCCCTCTTTTGAATTTTGAAATGTTGGGAGGTATGCATTATAGTGCATTCTACTAAAACAGTTGCTTCTTCCTGGACTTCTATTATGCAAGACAACTAATTGGTCTTCTTCTGAGGCTGTTTTGACAGGGAAGTCATGTGGGTTGTAATGCCTAATTAGTATCATCCTGCCTTCACTGTTTGTCCCACCCTATTTCATGTGATCTTGTAGACTTCACTGCTTTGGTATAGATTCCCACACTTGATAACTTGTGGACTCTCAGTAAACAGAAAAAAGGGCCCACATTGGAGGTGTGAATGTCAAATAAGCTTCCCTTAATGGGAGGGTAAAACAGCATTTGTCTGTGTTGTAGGAGAGTTTGAGAATTTGGATCAGTGTTCAAGTACTACAGATTTCCTCACTTGACCTCAGCATTTTTAAACCGGATCTTACCAACCAGATAAGTTGCAAAGTTGTATGAACTGTCAAGGAGTTGGGGTTTCACTGACTAAAGGGATCACCGTTTGTACATAAGCTACAGAGATCTAGGACACGATACTAAACAGACGGTGTGCGAGTCCACTTAGACGGTAAGACCATTTCAGATATTTGGCATAAATATCTCGCATGCACCCAGGATTGTACTGTAATTCCAACTGCAACAAAGCTTGTTTCAAAGATTATTGATACATAAAGGATACAAACATACATATGTTTATCTACTAGCAAATATTTTAAAACAGAGATCATTTTTTATGGTTAAACAGCTATTCCCGTAGACACCGGTGTCTTAAATTTATTTTATTGGTTGTGTAATTTTATTATATTATTTGGTACAAATAAATTTGTTTTTAATCTTTTCTGTGAAAACCTAATTTCATACTTTTAACCCATTAGCGCTACCCATTTTCTATTCTTGAACTTGTGCACTCTCACCTTCTGATAAAAGAAAATTAAAATGTATGCTTACCTGATAAATTAATTTATTTTATGATGGTGAAAGTGCACAAGACACCCTTTCTTTTTGTTCAGGTGGGGGCAGTACTTGTTTTGATCCTTTTTGCCCCACTTTATCTTTACTGCTTTACTGTTTTCCTCATCTACTTGGCTATATGAAGGGCTGAGGATCAGAGGAATTGGGAGGGATTTTAACGGGACAGTATACACCAATTCTCATATACTGTAACTGCATGTAATAGACACTACTATAAAGAATAATATGCACAGATACTGATCTAAAAATCCAGTATAAAACCATTTAGAAACTTACTTAGAAGCTCCCAGTTTAGCTCTGTTGAAAAGGTTAGCTGGAACACCCACTGAAAGTGGTTGTATAGCAAAAAAACAGACACTCCCTCCCTCCCCCTTCCTATGCATATGAAAAGACTCTTTACACAATAGGAGCAAGCTGGAGTAGGTATACATCAGTATACTGCTAAAACTTTGGGGCTTGGTTAGGAGTCTGAAAATCAGCGCAATGTTATTTAAAAATGAGCAAAACTATAAAAAAGAAAAGAAAAAAAGAAACCTGTATAGGCTATATAAATGGATCATCTACAAAACATGTATGCAAAGAAAAATCTAGTGTATAATGTGCCTTTAAGCTCTGGTGTGTGTCTTTTGGACTCACCATAATAAAAAAAACAATTTATTAGGTAAGCATATTTTTTTTATTAATGTAAGATTTGTGTGATACGCCTGGTGCATCATTTTGGGGCCTTATCAAGCCCAGTGCCAGAAAAAAACCTTACTGACTGCTCAATAATCTAAAGTAGGCCATAGCATTTTTTGAGCAAATAAAAACCTTTTACAATTAAAAATGGCACCGTGGAACAAATTATTTTATCACAGGTTTTAAATACAAATCTACTTGAAATAAAAATTCTGGGTTTCATATCCCTTTATGATTCAGATAGATGTCATTTTAAACAAGTTTCTAATTTACCTCTGTTATCAATTTATTTTTTTGTTTGTTAAAAAGCAGGGATGTAATGGTTAGGAGCAAGCTCATTTCAGGAGCACTATATGGCAGCAGTTTTGCAAGAATGTTTTCCATTTGCAAGCGCTCTAGATGGCAGCGCTATTTCCTGCCATATAGTGCTCCAGAATATCTCTTCAACACAGAATATCATGGGAATGAAGCAAATTTGATCATAGAAGTCTGAATCACAAAATATTTTTTTGGTTTTAAGATATATATTTAAGTTGTGTGTGATGGGTCAGAACTTTAAGCTTATCTACATGTTGTTGCTAAAAACTACACAGGAAATTGTGCAAATAGCGCATGGGGCTAGAGCACATTACTGACAAATTAAACGTTATAGAGTTCATCCATCTCAAGTGGTCCAACATAGGTTGCTTGACCATTTTTAATTTTCCTATTTTTTTTTTAAGGTAATTACCTGTATGTGTTGGTATTACAGAGCCAGCAGTTTTTAATTTTATTTGGTTTAACCTAGCTCCTTGGAAAAAAACTGATCTCTAGATCACATTACAAGGTACATATATAAAATTTTGCACATTGATCCTTAGACTTAGAACTTAAGTCCTAATGTAATGATGACAATCGCTGGAACTTCCATTTTTAGGGTCAAGTTATAAAAGTGTTTGAATTTTTTTAGGGGGTACCTACGTAAGTATAAAGTGCGGGCAGAATATTTAGGTGTGAGGCTTCTCTTTTTTTTTTTTTTTTTTAAGGGGGGTGAGAGAGTGCAATTGTTTTTTTAACATTTCCCCTCAATTTCAGGTTGATTTTCTCTGGTGGGAGATCAGATAGGAACCTGATTTTTGACAGTTTGAGATTCCACTGGTTACACAGCCTACTTTATTAATTCATTTGAGAAATAACAAGACGTAATATACACACTATGCACTTTCTCATCCCCATAAAAGGGAAGCCTCAAACCTGAACTATTCTGCATAAACACTATACTAACCTAGGTGTCACCTAAAAAATTAAAGAGTAAGATTTAAACCCTTTCTGATTAGGACTCTAGGTCTAAGGATCAAGAATGTGCAAAATATTTATATATGAACATGTACACAGGGCCGGCTTAATGATGGGACCAAGTGGGTCCACCGGACCCAGGCGGCACTTAAGAGGGGGCGGCACTTCAGTTACTGAGTGTGTCACTGTCAGATCGGGTCATACCACTCCTACTGTCCTGTGCTAGCTCTGTCTCTCCTCCTGCCCTTGTAGTTGCAGCAACAGGTTGTATTATCAATATGAATGCATCGGGAGAGAGAATGGAGCGTCACTTTAGTAACTGAGAGTCAGATTCAGTCCCATCCCACCACCACACTCCTTTCTTACAATCCCTTTCCCTAACAGGCAGCTCCAGTAAGCGAAGGATACCTCAGCAGGGGCGTAAACTTAGAGAAGTCTATGACTGCGTTGCAGCAGTAAGATGTAATTTTTTTTCTAATTACTGGCAGAGCAGTATCACTGTCTTAAAAATTGGCCAATAATGCATGCTATCAGCGCAAGTAAATCATGCTGCCCCACAGTGTGATGTCACACACTACTCACCCCTGACCAGTGACCACCAATAATGTGCAGCCTCCTCCCCTCTAGCCTCTCTCTTTTCCACATGTGGATCCTTCTGCGAAGAGGAAGGGGCTAGCTTTGATAGATAACTAATGGTGGTGGCAGGCATGGAGAATCAGGCTGCATCTTTGTAGAAAAAAATCAGGTAATCTTTTAGTGGTGCACTGCTGCCCTTTTTTACAGGGGCTGACTGGGCAGAGGCATAGTGTTTACAAGAGTCCGGTAGTAGTGGCCATTCAGAGCACTGCATATATAGTGCAGGGCAGTGATGTGCAGTCACTAGAGGCAGGTGAGGCAGTGCTTCACCTCTCATATGGGCAAATATATATATATATTTTTTCCCCCAGCATTTTTTTTTCACAGCTATATGTTGTGCAATGGAGAGGCACAATCAGGTCTGCCCACCATTACACAACATGCTGCGCCACCTACTGGATGAAAGTGGTTAAGATCATTGCATGGCCCATTAACTGCTTATTTGAGGCAGTCCTATTTGGGCTGAACCAATCCAGTGAGAGGCATTAGTAAGTGGAACTTAGGGTTGGGGCTGGATGTTAAATCATATAAAACAAAAACGGAAAAAAACAACTTTCATATATTTTGTTGCTGTCCTGTGAACCTGCTAGCTTTGCTAAAGTGAAACAGAGAGTTCTGTTCTTCCCCTCTAAGTGCAGTGGAATGTGCCACTGTCACTTCCTGAATCCTTACAGAGCAGGAAGAGAGGCAGAGAGAGCAATGTTTCAACCACATCTTATTAAAGTAAGATTTTACTGAAAGGGATTCTGTTAGTGAAAATGATAATTTAATGAATGTGGTTTAGTGTGTTTTACTCTTTTACAGCAAAGGATCGTTTTTGCATTTTGTTTACTCAAAATTTACACTCACTAACTTAGCAGCTTGCCTCTGTACTTTACACTAAATTATAGTCTCTTATGTGTTGTTCTCCCCCATGGTCTCTTTCTCTCTCTGTTTCTCTTCCTCCCCCTCTGACTCTCTCATCCCTTATGTGTCTCTCTAACTCTCTGTGTGTGATTGTGTGTGTGTGTCTCTCTCTCTGTGTCTCTCTCTAACCCTCTGTGTGTGATTGTGTCTCTCTCTCTCTTTCTCTTTCTCTCTCTCTCTCTCTAACCCTCTGTGTATGATTGTGTCTCTCTCTCTCTTTCTCTCTCTCTCTAACCCTCTGTGTATGATTGTGTCTCTCTCTCTTTCTCTCTCTCTAACCCTCTGTGTGTGATTGTGTCTCTCTCTCTTTCTCTCTCTCTCTAACCCTCTGTGTATGATTGTGTCTTTCTCTCTCTCTCTCTCTCTCTAACCCTCTGTGTGTGATTGTGTCTCTTTCTGTAACCCTCTGTGTGTGATTCTGTCTCTCTCTCTCTTTCTCTTTCTCTAACCCTCTGTGTGTGATTGTGTGTGTGTGTCTCTCTCCCTCTGTGTGTGATTGTGTCTCTCTCTCTCCCTCTGTGTGTGATTGTGTCTCTCTCTCTCTCTCTCTCTCTCCCTCTGTGTGTGATTGTGTCTCTCTCTCCCTCCCTCTGTGTGTGATTGTGTCTCTCTCTCTCTCCCTCTGTGTGTGATTGTGTCTCTCTCTCTCTCTCTCTCTCTGTGTGATTGTGTCTCTCTCTCTCTCCCTCTGTGTGTGATTGTGTCTCTCTCTCTCTCTCTCTCTCTCTCTCTCTCTCTCTCTCTCTCCCTCTGTGTGTGATTGTGTCTCTCTCTCTCTCTCTCTGTGTGTGATTGTGTCTCTCTTTCTCTCTCTCCCTCTGTGTGTGATTGTGTCTCTCTTTCTCTCTCTCCCTCTGTGTGTGATTGTGTCTCTCTTTCTCTCTCTCCCTCTGTGTGTGATTGTGTCCCTCTTTCTCTCTCTCCCTCTGTGTGTGATTGTGTCTCTCTTTCTCTCTCTAGAAACAACAAATAATCCAAGAGCGCCAACTGAAGGCAAAGGAAAATTCTAACAAATGAATCAATAATTATCAAACATTTATTCAACATATAATAAATAACATGGATCCATGTAACATATATACTAAAATGAGCTAAAAATACATAGTACTAAAAAACAAATGATAGTTGCTAAAAACACAATATAAAGGTATGTCACCAATTACGGGGATATGCGAGATAAGAGTCACATAAAATGATCTCTGAAGGAGAAGATGGTCCAATTAGTCAAATGATTTCTTGATATAAAATGATATATGTATATATATATATATTTAAAAAAAGGTCCAGTGAAGAAATCCAGTGAAAAAATCAAATATAAAAATTAAAATAAACTGATAAGAAAACTTTTGAAAAAATTCTTTGAAAAAAATTATGTGTGCAAAAAATGTGTGAAAAAAATATAAAAATGTAAAAAATATAATGGGGGATCCCCTAAATCAGTTAGTGTCAAAAATAAGTGACACAAAAAAAGGTGTGTGAAGAAAAGTTGCTTTAAAAATCAAAAGATGAAAAAATAATGTATAAATTGAAATGGTGTATATATAACCCAGGTGAAAAAATGTATAAAGTGAAAATAATGTATATATAATATAATCCAGGTGAAAGTCTCAGTTATTAAATGTTAATGAATAATCCTCCTTATGAATAGATCCATATGGATGATGGTAATAAACTCTTTGGGCTAGATGACTTTACTTTTCTTTTCAATATAAATTCTGGTAATCCCTGTAAATTAAAAAAATATATATTTTTTTATTTTTTTATTTTTTTAATTTACAGGGATTACCAGAATTTATATTGAAAAGAAAAGTAAAGTCATCTAGCCCAAAGAGTTTATTACCATCATCCATATGGATCTATTCATAAGGAGGATTATTCATTAACATTTAATAACTGAGACTTTCACCTGGATTATATTATATATACATTATTTTCACTTTATACATTTTTTCACCTGGGTTATATATACACCATTTCAATTTATACATTATTTTTTCATCTTTTGATTTTTAAAGCAACTTTTCTTCACACACCTTTTTTGCGTCACTTATTTTTGACACTAACTGATTTAGGGGATCCCCCATTATATTTTTTACATTTTTATATTTTTTCACACATTTTTTGCACACATAATTTTTTCAAAGAATTTTTTCAAAAGTTTTCTTATCATCAGTTTATTTTAATTTTTATATTTGATTTTTTCACTGGATTTCTTCACTGGATTTTTTCACTGGACCTTTTTTTAAATATATATATACATATATCATTTTATATCAAGAAATCATTTGACTAATTGGACCATCTTCTCCTTCAGAGATCATTTTATGTGACTCTTATCTCGCATATCCCCGTAATTGGTGACATACCTTTATATTGTGTTTTTAGCAACTATCATTTGTTTGTTAGTACTATGTATTTTTAGCTCATTTTAGTATATATGTTACATGGATCCATGTTATTTATTATATGTTGAATAAATGTTTGATAATTATTGATTCATTTGTTAGAATTTTCCTTTGCCTTTAGTTGGTGCTCTTGGATTATTTGTTGTTTCTTTTGTGTTCTCATTAGGGTAAGCTAGATACCCTATATCCAGGAGCTGTAAGGAACTAGGTTGAGCGCTGTTAGATATTTTGTACTCAATTCTCTTTCTCTCTCTCTCCCTCTGTGTGTGATTGTGTCTCTCTTTCTCTCTCTCTCTAACCCTCTGTGTGTGATTGTGTCTCTCTTTCTCTCTCTCTCTCTCTCTCTCTCTCTCTTTCTAACCCTCTGTGTGTGATTGTGTCTCTCTCTCTCTCTCTCTCTCTCTCTCTCTCTCTCTCTCTCTAACTCTCTGTGTGTGATTGTGTCTCTCTCTCTCTCTCTCTCACACCCTCTCTCTCTCTCTCTGTGTGATTGTGTCTCTCTTTCTCTCTCTCTGTGTGTGTGATTGTGTCTCTCTTTCTCTCTCTCCCTCTGTGTGTGATTGTGTCTCTCTTTCTCTCTCTCCCTCTGTGTGTGATTGTGTCCCTCTTTCTCTCTCTCTCCCTCTGTGTGTGATTGTGTCTCTCTTTCTCTCTCTCCCTCTGTGTGTGATTGTGTCTCTCTTTCTCTCTCTCGCTAACCCTCTGTGTGTGATTGTGTCTCTCTCTCTCTCTCTCTCTCTTTCTAACCCTCTGTGTGTGATTGTGTGTGTGTCTCTCTCTCTCTCTCTCTCTCTCTCTAACCCTCTGTGTGTGATTGTGTCTCTCTCTCACCCTCTCTCTCTCTCTCTCTCTCTCTCTCTCTCACCCTCTGTGTGTGATTGTGTCTCTCTCTCTCACCCTCTCTCTCTCACCCTCTCTCTCTCTCTCTCTCTCTCTCTCACCCTCTCTCTCTCACCCTCTCTCTCACCCTCTGTGTGTGATTGTCTCTCTCTTTCTCTCTCTCCCTCTCACCCTCTCTCTCTCACCCTCTCTCTCTCTCACCCTCTCACCCTCTCTCTCTCACCCTCTCTCTCTCACCCTCTCTCTCTCTCACCCTCTGTGTGTGATTGTGTCTCTCTCTTTCTCTCTCTCCCTCTCACCCTCTCTCTCTCACCCTCTCTCTCTCTCTCACCCTCTGTGTGTGATTGTGTCTCTCTCTTTCTCTCTCTCCCTCTCTCTCTCTCACCCTCTGTGTGTGATTGTGTCTCTCTCTTTCTCTCTAACCCCCCCCCCCCGTCTCTCCCTTTCCCCCCTAGTGCTTTTCTGTGTTTCTGTCTACCTTTTATTTATTTAATTAATGAATTGGTAGTGCCATCTGATGGTGTGGCTTTATTTAATGGGGTGGGGTCAAGCGCCCCACCATCTTTAAATTTCACCAGCCGCCACTGGATCAAGACATTTTTATATTTACTGAATAATGAAAGAATCTATAAGCATAACTTGCAGCATTAAAGTAAAAAGTATGTTTTAAACATATTTTAATGGGCATGGATTTCTAGATCTCATAATCAGAGCAAGCATTGTGTTATCTGGCAAGAGTTTCTGTTACAATCCTTTTAGACTAAAATCAGATGTTTACTAAGTTGACCAGTTTTCCAAGACACCATTTAAAGGGACATAAAACCCATATGCAAATTTAAATAACTTTCCAATTTACATCTAATATCTAATTGTCTTCATTCTTTTGATATCCTTCGTTGGAAATCATATCTAAATATGCTCAGTAGCTGCTGATTGGTGGCTGCACATAGATACCTCATGTGATTGGCTCACCCATGTGCATTGCTATTTCTTCAACAAAGGATATCTAAAGAATGAAGGCGTATCCTATCCACTGCCTCACCAGCCTCTGACGTCACTGCACGTCACTGGTGCAGGGAGGCTAACAGTCCTGGAAATAATACCGAGAGATGTAATTCATCTGTGCTCAGTGGTCTCTCGGTTCACACAGGGAGCCTGGCTGAGAGTTCCAGCCCTGTGAGTCAAGCTATGTGCAGGGGAGGATGGGGGAGGGAGGGAATGTTAGTGTAAGGGTGACATTCTAAAGGAGAGCTATATCATGTAGGGCTAAGCTGCTGCTACTGGACAATAATAATAACGAAACCCCTCTCTCTGCTACAACTACACACACATTCCTGTGGGATCATGTGGCAGATCTAGCTTTGCTGCCTGCGGAATGGTAGATAGAGGTGAGAGAAGTGTTAGCCTGCCTCTTGTTCTGTGTGTCAGATGACATCCTTTGTTTCTGACTGAGAGCACAGACTTTACCTTGACAGTGTCAGGACAGGAGGTCAGACTTAGGGTCAGCTTTACATTTGCAGGGTTGCCCATTGCATTGTTCTAGAGAAGGACTATGTTACTTTTATCTGACATTTTATATGGTTGGCTTAACCATTAATTATATGCATGTAACCTCAAACATGCAAATTATTAAATTAACAATTAACAAACATAAAGTGCTTAATCTACACTATTAAAATCTTACAATAAGTAAACACTTTTAAATGTGCTTAATTTTTCAGACCTCTTCTGAGTTTGTTTTTAACTGTGTGATCCCCTCTCAGCTGCTTTGTGTTAGGGCAATATTGTATCATCAGAAATAAAGTGTAAAATGAGGCATTCTATTTTGATCAGTTGTTGCTTTTTATATATATATATATACACCTTTTTATAAAATACTGTATATAAGGTACTGGGGAAGGGGCTATGTGTGTGAGGTAGATGGGACCTCTGTTTACTTATACATTGAACATATTTATTTATTTTGTATGACCATGTGGTTGTACTTGCCACCTGGGTCAAAAGGTGACAGTCCTCTCCTGCGTCTCTCTCACACCAGACACTGCATAAGAATTGGTTCAGGGTCAGGTTGCCTGCAGAAACCAGGCAGGTTTTTTAAAGGGATATGAAGCCCAATTTTTTTCTTTCATTATTCAAATAGAGTATACTATTTAAAACAACTTTCCAATGTACTTCTTTTGTATAGCTGACTTCACTTTCTTGGTATCCTTTGAAGAAGCCGCAATGTACTACTGGGAGCTAACATGAAGTACATATGTGCAAGTACCAATAAGCAGCTCACTTGTCTACCTAGGTATCCTTTTGAATAAAGGATGCCAAGAGAACAAAACAAATTAGATAATAGAAGTATAATGGAAAGTTGTTTAAAATCACATCTGAATCATAAAGTGGAGGGGGGGGGGCATAATTTTATTATCGGACCCAAGCAGCACAATGTCTTGAGCCGGCCCTGCATGTACAGTACCTTGTAATGTAATCTAGAGATCAGTTTTTGTTCCTTGGAGCTAGGACCATATTGAGCTGAGATATTGAGGTTTCCGTAAACATGTCAAATAAAAAAACTGGTGCAATACCAATACATTGAGGTAAAATTAGGAAAATGTAAAAATGGTTAAGCAACCAACTTTATAATTATTGGACCATTTAAGATGGACTGACCCTATAGCAGACAGTTTTATGCAAGTTGGATTTGATCATTCACTCTCAGGTGAATTTGTTGGCATTTCATTGGATTCATCCTAATCACCACAGGTCAGTACAGTGGTCATGCTTGAGGGGACACTAACTATGGGTTTCCTTACTCATGTGCTTTACCACCCGCATAATTCTTCTCACATGCTGGCCCTCATAAGCACAGCTCCTGTTCTTTCCTTTTACAGGCACACACAGATGGCTGTGAGTACATAAATCAACACAGTTCTTTTGGGATTTGCTAACTATATTCTCTTAACATCAGCCATTAGTCAGTGTCCAGTTATCATCTAGTCTGTGCTTCAATCTGTTGTGTTTCCTGCTCTGACCCATTGCCTATATCTGACCAACTTTTTTCTTGCCTGCCAGAACCCATAAGTTGTGTTTGACCACAAACTGTGCGTATAGTCTATCATTTTTTTTCTAACTCCCCTAATACAAGCTTTACTTTCACATAATCTAACAGTTATTCATAGCAAGTCCCTTAAGGCATCATTTAATTAATAGCAGGAAGTAGTAGTTAATTACCGCTTTTGATTATGTCCATTCAAAACGGATTTTATCAGTTATGGATTCTTTTGGCTCATACTCACATTTTCCATTGTGACGCTTTTCCCCTGGTTTTTCATTAGTTTTTTGTGCTTCTTCTTCAAGCAGACCACACTCACAATGGTAACTATTGACATGACAGCAAATATGGTGACTGAGGAAGAAACTGCAATTATAACTGTGTCCTTGCTTGATACCTTCTTTTCACATTTGTCTCCAACATACCACCAGTCTGAAGTTACTTTACACCTAAAAAGAGAAAAAGACATAATAAAGGGAAAGTGACAGAGATGTTCCCTCAGATACTGTTGGCCATTCACAACATATTTGTAGCGATTGCTGTAGTTTGTCCTTTAATAAAATGTTATTATATTTTGCCTAGCATTTTAGTGTTTAATTTTTTTTTTTACAAAAGTCATATGTTTGTTCATGTGCAACTTAAGAATTTTTAAGGGGGGGGGGTCATCTTCCTAATGTAGAGAATTCATTTTTGTGACAGAACATACATACATAAATTATTTATATAAGCATAAGCAATGTTAGCATCTTTGAGATATATATATATATATATATATATATATATATATATATATATATATAATTTCAAACATGCTAAAGTGTGTATGTATATATATATATATATATATATATATATATATATATATATATATCGGTGTGCATGCAAACATAAATACATGTACAGTATCCCACAAAAGTGAGTACACCACGCACATTTTTGTAAATATTTTATTATATCTTTTCAACAACACTGAAGAAATGATACTTTGCTACAATGTAAAGTAGTGAGTGTACAGCCTGTATAACAGTGTACATTTGCTGTCCCCTCAAAATAACTCAACACACAGCCATTAATGTCTAAACTGTTAGCAACAAAAGTGAGTACTCACCTACGTGGAAATATCCAAATTGGGCCCAATTAGCCATTTTCCCTCCCCGGTGTCATGTGACTCGTTAGTGTTACAAGGTCTCAGATGTGAATGGGGAGCAGGTGTGTTCAATTTGGTGTTATCGCTCTCACACTCTCTCATATTGGTCACTGGAAGTTCAACATGGCACCTCATGGCAAAGAACTATTTGATAATCTGAAAAAAAGAACTGTTGCTCTACATAAAGACCGCCTAGGCTATAAGAAGATTGCTAAGACACTGAAACTGAGCTGCAGCATGGTGGTCAAGACCATACAGTGGTTTCACAGGACAGGTTCCACTCAGAACAGACATCGCCATGGTCAACCAAAGAAGTTGAGTGCACGTGCTCAGCGTCATATCCAGATGTTGTCTTTGGGAAATAGACATATGAGTGCTGCCAGCATTGCTGCAGAGGTTGAAGGGGTGGGGAGGTCAACCTGTCAGTGCTCAGACCATACACCGCGCACTGCATCAAATTGCTCTGCGTGGCTGTCGTCCCAGAAGGAAGCCTCTTCTTAAGATGATGCACAAGAATGCCTGCAGTTTGCTGAAGACAAGCAGACTAAGGACAAGGATTACTGGAACCATGTCCTGTGGTCCGATGAGACCAAGATAAACTTACTTGGTTCAGAAGGTGTCAAGCGTATGTGGCGGCAACCAGGTTAGGAGTACAAAGACAAGTGTGTCTTGCCTACAGTCAAGCATGGTGGTGGGAGTGTCATGGTCTGGGCCTGTATGAGTGCTGCCAGCACTGGGGAGCTACAATTCATTGTGGGAACCATGAATGCCAACATGTACTGTGACATACTGAAGCAGAGCATAATCCCCTCCGTTCGGAGACTCGGCCCCAGGGCAGTATTCCAACATAACGACCCCAAACACACCTCCAAGACGACCACTGCCTTGCTAAAGAAGCTGAGGGGAAAAGGTGATGGACTGGCCAAGAATGTCTCCAGACCTAAACCCTATTGAGCATCTGTGGGGCATCCTCAAATGGAAGGTGGGGGAGTGCAAAGTCTCTAACATCCACCAGCTGCGTGATGTCATCACAGAGGAGTGGAAGAGGGCTCCAGTGGCAACCTTTGAAGCTCTGGTGAACTCCATGCCCAAGAGGATTAAGGCAGTGCTGGAAAATAATGGTTAACACACAAAATATTGACACTTTGGGCCCAATTTGGACATTTCCACTTAGGGGTGTACTCACATTTGTTGCCAACTGTTTAGACATTAATGGCTGTGTTGAGTTATTTTGAGGGGACAGCAAATGTACACTGTTATACAGGCTGAACACTCACTACTTTACATTGTAGCAAAGTGTCATTTCCTCAGTGTTGTCACATGAAAAGATATAATAAAATATTTACAAAAAATGTGAGGGGTGTACTCACTTTTGTGAGATACTGTATATACATACTTTATTTTAAAATGTTTTACATTAGTTTTGATATATTTATATTCTCGCCCTAACACTATACTTCAGGTCTCCCATCAAGCTAATTTTTTAACGCTTTTATGTATTTTGGTACAATTAACAACCTACACGAAGCATACTCTGGTAATTCTGTTTTACCAATCACTCATAATTCCAGATTGTGCACTATTTTGAGTGACGGACGGGCGATATTGATAATCTTCTTATTATATTTCCATTGATAATATGTTTGGACACCTAATTTCCCTTACCTGGCTATGAATCCTATTCCAGTTGGTTTAAGGAACAGTGTTCTGTAATATTTTTTTCCTTAATGGGTTCCTAATTACTTGTTAAATCAGATTCAGAGTATTAAATGTCATGGAAATTACTTATGTAGGTTGTTTTTATATCTGAAATAGCTGATTTTGCTAATTGAAGCCACCAAAAATTTTATCAAGGACATTCCCATGGAAAAGGGTGGAGTCTGAATAAAATTGCATTTTGGTTTAGAGAAGATCTGCTTCCTTTCTTTCACTGTCTCTATACCGAAAAGCAATACTTAGGTATTGCCATGTTCATTTTCATTTTAGGTGGGGTTTTAGTGTGCAAAACAAACTTCAATTGCAAAATAATTCTAAAGGAGCACTTTCCAATGCATTTAATACCCTGTACTGGTATAACAAGTAATTGAGGACACAATAATGGGACAAACATTTACATTACACTGTTCCTTTAAATGCAATACTCTCCTCGTAGGAATGTCTCACTTTAAATCCATTTTTTTGTCTTAATTTTCTTAATTATTTTGGGAATGTGTTGAATTCCGTTTCTGTTATTTTTATAGAAATGTATTTATGGTATTGAATTAAATATTTGTTATGCGAGAAAGAAGAAATTGAGGATTTAAGAACATTGGTTGCATTTATCAGGATTACCTGCATACTGGAGTCTTATTCTCAACAACACAAACACCATCATTTTGACAGATATATTTTTCACAGCCTGTGGGAATGACTGGTGTTGTTGTAGTCGTATTTGACTGTGAAGGTTTTGTTGTCATGACACTGACTGTGGGTGTTGGTTGAGATGTATTTAGATAGGATACATCTAATATGCAAAAAAAGAAAATTAATTGTTACAGAAAGCTACAAATAAAGCAAAAAATATTGAAATACTTTAGTCTTTTTCTAAGCTGCTTTGCATAAATGACTATCTGTATTCATAACCATTATTCATGTTCTACATATCAAATGTTAAACCTGTAGCTCTGTACAAACATAAACTCTCACTCTCTTTGTTAAAAGGGACACTGAACCCAAATTTTTTCTTTCGTGATTTAGATAGAGCATGCAATTTTAAGCAACTTTCTAATTTACTCCTAATATCAAATTTTCTTCCTTCTC
The DNA here is from genome assembly GCF_027579735.1 of Bombina bombina. Taxonomy (NCBI): domain Eukaryota; kingdom Metazoa; phylum Chordata; class Amphibia; order Anura; family Bombinatoridae; genus Bombina; species Bombina bombina. The sequence continues at coordinate 866,423,391 of NC_069503.1, read as the reverse complement.
TTGGTATCTTTATTTGAAATGCAAGAATGTAAGTTTAGATGCCGGCCCATTTTTGGTGAATAACCTGGGTTATTCTTGCTGATTGGTGGATAAATACATCCACCAATAAAAAAAGTGCTGTCCAGAGTACTGAAACAAAAAAGAAGCTTAGATGCCTTCTTTTTCAAATAAAGATAGCAAGTGAACGAAGAATAATTGATAATAGGAGTAAATTAGAAAGTTGCTTAAAATTTCATGCTCTATCTGAATCACAAAAGAAAAAATTTGGGTTCAGTGTCCCTTTAATGGGAAATAATTTTCTTCTAATTTGTTTATTAAACTGTGTATGCACATAAGTATCTAAATTATCATAGGTACGCCAAGCGCAACCTGGTTAATTAACAACTGATTTAGTTTTAAGTAGAATATAAGAAGTGCAGCTTATGGAGGGTGGTTATACGTAATGGTTTTAGATGGCTAAATATAATTAACTGTTGATGACTAAGTTCTCACACACATGTACATAAACAAAAAAAGGGTAATGATCATTGATTTTATACCTCTGTTTGTGAGTATGAAATCTAAAATAACTTACATTCAAGTTGGTTCCTTGAACTACTGCATACATTGTGCCCTTTAAAAGGATCAATTGAATACCTAGATCTAATAACGGTTGTTTTTTAGTCTACGTCTGGCATACTTAACCTTACCCTTCTTGGTAATTTTTAGCTATTAATAACTATACATCCTTTACTCATATAATTTAATGCAGTACTGTTAAGGGCATTCCAAGTTACTTTGTTTGATGTAAAACCAGCTGCTTAAAGTGAATATAAATTTTGATGCTAAAGTGCCCGGTTTTTAAAAATTTGATTAAAAACAGGTGCACTTTAATTCATCAAAATTTACATTTCATTTGTGTTGTGAAAAAATACTTACCTTTTAATCTTGACAGCCGCTCCAGCTTCCTCTGCCCGTCGCAAAGCCTTTTCCTGGGTCTAAAATGAGGAATCCGGCTTCCTCTAATCACGGCTTCGAATCAGACACTGATTCCCCCGGGGGGGGGAGCCGTGATTGAAGGATGACCGATCTAACATTTCTGACATCAAAAATGGCTTTGCGACAACCGGGGGAAGCTGGAGCGGCTGTCAAGTTTAAAAGGTAAGTTTTTTTTCACAACGAGTGAAATGTAAATTTTGATGAATTAAAGTGCCTCTGTTTTTAATCAAATTTTTTAAAAACCGGGCACTTTAGCATCAAAATTTACATTCAGTTTAACAAACAGAGATACAATACTCAGTTTTTAGCTCCTTCCACAAACCTGTGCAGTCAATATAACAGGACTTTTACACAAACCTAGAAGCCATAGTTTCTTTCTGTTGTAAGTCATATTAATTAAGGACCAGACAATCTGTTTCAAAGTCTCCTCTTTATTAAACAGAACTTCTAGAAAAACAGCACTAGCTTGGTGTACTATAGAGTTTTACCATATACAGTTGCTGAAGCTACTGCACTCTAAATCTCTCTCTGCAGGTTGCTTGTATAACATTGATGCACACACTGCTGCAGGTATATAGAGATATTCAGGAGACACACACACTTCTGAGCCCTCATAGAAATGGGAAAAATTTGAACCAAGGAGAAGTACGATAAAATGGTAAATTTGATAAAGCAAGTAAATTGGAACCTATTTAAAAAATACATGCTCTAGACAGACACCCGATGCAGCAGGAGCCACTACATCACATTTTTTTCCTTTGGATGGGAAGCGCTAGTAAGTGTTGGTCCCTACGCTCTTCAAATGATCACAGCTGCGACGGTGGGTGGCCTTGGCCCACTGCTATAAGACAAGCAAGCTAGCTGATCATCAACTAAGTGGTGCCAAAACTAAATGTGCATATGCACAGCAAACAGCCTAAGCCTTAAAGTTTAATTGGCCTGATTTGATGATGCGCAAATGCGCATTTGGTTTTGGCACCATTAAGCAGCTTTGTGCACATAAGGGCTCTCACTGACCTCCCCCAGGGCTGGGTCCATGACCATAGGCAGCAGGCTAATAGGACTCTATCCAACTGCAAGTAGCAAACATTACCTCTAAACACTGTGCGGCAGTTAGTCAGCAAGACAAATAGTCTCAAGCTGAGCTGATCAAGGGTCAAACTTGCTATAGGATAGGCGGCATACGGCTATTTGTTACAAATAGCCATATGCCACCTCTCCTGTTCAAGTCGGGCACTTGATCAGCTCATTTTGAGACTATTTGTCTTGTGGGGGAGGCATCATCCCAACCCCAAATGTGCTTGAATATAGCTCTGCTCTGCAGGGAAATTGGATGACACGCCCCCAATAAAGAAATCTCCTAGCATCCGTGGCTAGGCCAGTCCGGCCCTGAACGCTACTGTGCACTACTTATTTAGAGCAGAGTTTAGCATGGGAAGGGCAGCAGGTGAGGAAGCAGTATAGATTCTAGACATTGATGGAAAAAAAACAGGTAGGTAAATAAAACATGCTTATACAGTAAGTCCCCTACTTACAAACTTTCAAAGATTTAAACGTGCGTTCGCATTTCAAATCACAAAAGTTAGTTCTGTGTCTGCCAGGCATTGTCACATGTGGTTGTGCTGCTGTGCACTTTACTGTATAGTACGAATTTATAGAGTCACACTTTTTGTCAAGCAGTAGAGGAATAATCTTTTGGAAGGACTATAACATCTACAAGGTCATAAAAAACATTGACTTTGGTTGTCGGGAGGTTACGGCTGTCACCATAAATAGGGTTTGGAAGAACCTTTGCCCACAGATTAATGATTCTAGTGGATTTGAGAAAGAGGGTGAGGAGTCCAAAGAGATGCTTAGCAACTTAGTCACCCTTAGCGAGAAGCTGGAGCTGGATCTGCAAGAGGATGACTTCATTGAACTCCTTGATGTACAACATGAGGAGCTTACTAATGAGGACCTGATAGAATTGGAGGCCCAGCAAAAGGACGAAGAGAGCCAAGAGGGAGAAGAAGTAACTGAAGAACCAAAAAGATTCATGACACAGGAAATGTCAAGGGGGTTTTCTTTATTTGAGGAGGCACTGTTAGTTTTTGAGGCACAAGACCCGAACCTAAAACGGTACACAAAGGTTGTAGCAGCCATTTAGAATTCCATCCAGTGTTACCGTGTCATCTATGATGAGAGAAAAATAGCTACTACCCAGACATCACTGGATCATTTTTTCAAGAAGGTAGATAGAATTTAATCCAGCATGGAACCAGAACCTGTGCCATCAACATCAGGTGTGAGTGAAATCGCAGCTTGCCCTCTATCTGCTATTGCTGATGATCCTTCAGCTCCACCATCTCCCACCTCTCCCTCCTCCAGTCAGTAACTTGCCTGTTCACTCCATGCCAGCCCCTGTATGCCAGCTGTTGTACTATACAAGGTATGATTAAAAATGTTTTATTTACAGTACTGCTTGTTTTTTATGTACTACTGTACTGTAATTTGTGTGAAAAGTATTATATAGTAAGGTTTATAATACTTTTTACACAAATTACAATACAGTTGGACTTACGAACAAAGTGGACTTACGAACGTGCTCCCGGAACGGAACTCGTTCGTAAGTAGTGGACTTACTGTACATATAAACTAAGCTCAAAATGTATGCTCGCCTGGTAGAGATTGAATTGGGCTGAGTAAAAAGATAATGAGTGAATAGTGATAGTTATATTCAGGGGCATTCCTCAAACAGCAGACATACATCCAGACACAATGGGTAGAGGTGCAAGTCTGGGAAGAGACACAATGGGAATGTTAAACTTTGGCATCTTTTGAGATTGCATGGATTTTACCTAGGGGAAGAAACCTTTCTCTGATGCCGTGATAGTGAAAAACTGTTTCTTGACTACAGCAGAAATATTGTATGCAGAATTCACCAATAAATATGTAATTATAAAGAAAACTAAAGGACCACAGCTCTCTGATTTAAAAATAATGAGACTGATAGAAGACATTGGTAAATATATTAGTTACCAGTTAATAGCAGATTTGTCTTCAGCTTTGTGTTTCAGCATTGCAGTGAATGAAAGCACGGACATGAGTGATGTTACTGTTTGTTTGGGTTAGGTTCCCAAAAGAAGATTCATTTAGAGAAGAAATGCTGTGTTTACTGCCACTCCTTGGTCAAACTGGAGGAGAGGACATTCAAACTTAGTTGATCTGGTCTTGTAAGTGCATGCACTGACAGAGCTCCAAGCATGCAAGGGAAAGAGAAGAGATACAAAACTTTGCAACTTTTCCTTGCATAATACACCAAGAGGAACTAATTTCAAAACTCAGAAATAACAAATTGCAAAATGATAAGCATGTGGTCAATTTTATTGTTTCAAAAGCACTTAACCATCAACAGTTTTGGCAGTTGCTTAACCCCTTAACGACACAAGTCGTACAGGGTACGTCGCACACACCCTGGTCTTTAAAGACCAGCGACGTACCCTGTACGACCTAGGTGTTTAAAGCGGCTGGAAGCGATCCTGATCGCTTCCATCCGCTTTCAAGGTATTGCCGTGATGCCTCGATATTGAGGCATCATGGCAATACCTTTTCTGGCACACCGATGCAGAGAGGGCCACTCTGTGGCCCTCTCTGCATCGGCCAGCGATGGTGCCGATCGTTGGTGGGTGGGAGCAGTTACAGGGAGGAGGGTGGGTGGCCCATCGCTGGGAATCTTGTTCCGGATTAGTCCCGGTGCGTGCGGGCGTGTGCACGGGGGCGGGGCTGCGTGCATGTGCGCGCGCCCGCGCGCAGCACATAAACGGTCCGGTTGTGGTGGGAGCGGGAGGTGATCCCTGGTGGGAGCGGGTGATGGGGGTTTAATTTTTATTTATAAAAAGGATCTGGGAGAGGGGGGTGGGGGGTATTGAGGGGGGGCCAGCTACACTACAGAAAAAAAAATATTAAAAAAAATGCACTAAAGTTTGAAAAGTGGGTACTGGCAGACAGCTGCCAGTACCCAAAATGGCACCAAATAGTGAGAGGGGGGAGATTAGAGAGCTGTGTGTGGGGGCTCAGGGAGGGGGGCTCCTACACAGCAGCATATGTAAATATGCTGGGGGAAAATTTAAAAGAGAGCTTTTATTTTAGTACTGGCAGACTTTCTGCCAGTACTTAAGATGGCGGGGACAATTTTGGGGTGAGGGAGGGAAGAGAACTGTTTGGGAGGGATCAGGGGGTGGGATGTGTCAGGTGGGAGGCTGATCTCTACACTAAAGCTAAAATTAACCCTGCAAGCTCCCTACAAGCTACCTAATTAACCCCTTCACTGCTAGACAAAATACACATGTGATGCGCAACGGCATTTTGCCGCCTTGTAATTACCAAAAAGAAACTCCAAAGCCATATATGTCTGCTATTTCTGAACAAAGGGGATCCCAGAGAAGCATTTACAACCATGTGTGCCATAATTGCACAAGCTGTTAGTAAATAATTTCAGTGAGAAACCTAAAATTGTGAAAAATTTTAAGATTTTTTTAATTTGATGGCATTTGGCGGTGAAATGGTGGCATGAAATATACCAAGATGGGCCTTGATCAATCCTTGAGGTTGTCTACTACACTAAAGCTAAAATTAACCCTAGAAGTTCCCTACATGCTCCCTAATTAACCCCTTCACTGCTGGGCATAATACACGTGTGGTGCGCAGTGGTATTTAGCGGCCTTCTAATTACCAAAAAGCAACGCCAAAGCCATATATGTCTGTTATTTCTGAACAAAGGGGATCCCAGAGAAGCATTTACAACCATATATGCCATAATTGCACAAGTTGTTTGTAAATAATTTCAGTGACAAACCTAAAGTTTGTGAAAAAATTTGTGAAAAGTGAACAATTTTTTTTATTTGATCGCATTTGGCGGTGAAATGGTGGCTTGAAATATACCAAAATGGGCCTAGATCAATACTTTGGGATGTCTTCTAAAAAATATATATATACACGTCAAGGGATATTCAAGACTTCCTGAAAGATATCAGTGTTCCAATATAACTAGCGCTAATTTTGAAAAAAAGTGGTTTGGAAATAGCCAAGTTCTACTTGTACTTATTGCCCTATAACTTGCAAAAAAAGCAAAGATCATGTAAACATTGGGTATTTCTAAACTCAGGACAAAATTTAGAAAAAATTTACCATGGGTGTTTTTTGGTGGTTGTAGATGTGTAACAGATTTTGGGGGCCAAAGTTAGAAAAAGTGTGTTTTTTTCCATTCTTTCCTCATATTTTATAAAAAAAATTATAGTAAATTATAAGATATGATGAAAATAATGGTATCTTTAGAAAGTCCATTTAATGGCGAGAAAAACGGTATATAATATGTGTGGGTACAATAAATGAGTAAGAAGAAAATTACAGCTAAACACAAACACCGCAGAAATGTAAAAATAGCCCTGGTCCTTAAGGGAAAGAAATTGAAAAATGGCCTTGGTCCTTAAGGGGTTAAGGACTATGAGAGTATGGTGATTTGGTGATGCATAATGAGGTAAGATGGTTATCTTGCTGAAGAGTTCTTATCTTGAATGCTTTTTGAGTCTAATTGCCAAAATTTGTGAATTCCTTGACAGCATGGGTAAAATTAGTCAAAATTAAAAGACCCATAATGGATTATATAGTTGGCCCTTCTGACTGATATCTCGTCACCTGAACACACTAAACGTGGTGCTCCAAGGAACAGATAGGCTCCCAGGTAACATACCATGCAATAAAAGCATTCAAGAACAAAATAACCACACTATATATATATATATATATATATATATATATATATATATATATATAAATCAATAAACATTGTTGCATAGGAAATTAGCACATCTAGGCAAGTATCCCCGCTTGCTTTTACCCAGAAAAACTCCATCTACACTGTTACCAATGCACAAGAGGATTCTGGGTAAGATATGGAAATTAGAAATCCAACATCTCAGATTTTTTGCTTCATACTGTGTTAACACACAGCGATTTCCTAATAGGGAGAGTGCAAAAAATACAAAAATCACCGCTAAACAGCCTGTTACGTTCTTGTTAGAACTTATCAGTAGCAGATAGATTTCTGATTGCTGCCTAGGTAAAACTAATTTTAGGGTTAAATCAAAATTCATTAAAATTATGGTGGCGCAAGCAGGGATACTTGACTAGATGTGCTAATTTCTTATGCAACAATTTTTATTGATTTCCTTTTGAGACATGGGGGATTTTAGTAGTCTCAGACTTTTATCTCCACCATAATTTTAATGAATATGAATATATATATATATATATATATATATATATATATATATATATATATATATACAGGTAGCCCTCAGTTTACGCCGGGGTTAGGGGTTCCAGAAGGAATAGTTGTAAATCGAAACCGTTGTAAATTGAAACCCAGTTTATAATGTAAGTCAATGGGAAGTGAGGGAGATAGGTTCCAGGCCCCTCTCAAAATTGTCATAAGTAACACCTAATACATTATTTTTAAAGCTTTGAAATGAAGTCTTTAAATGCTAGACAGCATTATAAACCTAATAAAATAATCACACAACGCAAAATATATAATTAAACTAAGTTAAATGAACAAAAACATTTGCTAGACAGCATTATAAACCTAATAAAATAATCACACAACACAGACTTCACTTGCATTTTTCTGCAAACAGTTCTTTCTATGCATTCCAATCTGGACTGAGTTATAGACAGGAAGATCTTGTTCCTTTGAAATCTGCTCGATAGCTGAGGTCTGGTTAAACTGATTAATTTCAGCTTGCTTGGCTTTGCTGCAACACAAGCGGGGAGCTCCACCTACTGGCTATTTTAATAAATGCACTGCTTCTCAATAGCAGTCACATGACTGGAAAAAAAGGTTGTTATTCTGAAACAGTGTAAATTGAACCATTGAAAAACGAGGGCTACCTGTATATATATATATATATATATATATATATATATATATATACACACACACCTGACAAAGATTGTGAGCTGCTGACACTTTAGCCTCAGTGAAGTTGTCAAAGTGTTGGAAGATCCGAGGGGAGAATTTGAATCCAGGTTCAGAGATGTTATGGATAGGGTTGCCACCTCGGCCATGTTTTCCTGAACACTTATGAGTTACACATGCTGCAGGGTATGCAGGGAGGAACATGTATTGTGTTTCTGGACAGCACTATTCATATTCCTCCCTGCACACCCTGCAGCATGTGTAACATATAAGTGTTCTGTATTTTAAGGGACGGGTGGCAACCCTAGTTATGGAGTATGCTGAGATTTTCAGCTTTATGACAACTCCTCTCATGGCCCTGTGCCCTCACTGACTCCAGTTTTTATACAACTCTGACCTTTTAACAGTGCTGCTCTCGAAAGTGAAATTGTTGAGTTGCAGGCAAAGGACATACTCAAAGCAGAATTTGGAGCAGGAGTGGGCCACTTCTGGAATGTAGTTTCTGAATTGGACTTTCCCACCTTAAAGTCATTTGTAAAAAAATAATGACATTTTTTGTGACAACGTATATTTGTTAATCAATATTCTCTACCATGAACATTATAAATAGGAAACAGACTGACCAGTTCCTATCTTGATTGACTCACAAGGATTGCAAGCCACAAATACAACATGAAAATGAATGCATTCTTCCACTCATCTCAGTATTTAAGGGACATATTAAAGGGTGTTTTCATTTGTATTTACAGTTTGTTTTTTCTGAATCTTTATTTGTGTACTTTGTTACATATATTTTTTGTTCTTGTGGTTGTGGGGTGTGTTACTATCTAATGAGCAGGGGTGTGTTCCTTTTCAACCAGTATGCCCCTCTCCCACGGACCAGCTGTGCACTTTTTCAAAATCAAAATAAACAGTTCTAATTTAACCTCTTAAGGACATATGACGGAATTTTTCCGTCATAAAACAATTGAGCAAACTGAAAGCTGTGTCCTTAAAGGGTTAACCTTTCCCATGTTGTTTGCATTATATGTTTACATTGTATGTTTTCCCTATCAAGAAATTAGCTAAACAGGTAGGCCACAGGGATTTGCGGTAAATGTGGCTCTCCTATTGGCTGTCTCTTGAAAGTGTGGCTCACTTAGAAAAAAACAGTAAGGAACATAATCAGAATCATAAAAGACTTGGTTCATACAACGGGATCCTTTTATTTATGTATTTATGTACTTTCACTGTAGGTAAGTTGATTTCATGGCTAATGCGTATAAATGGGAGAAATAACCATAGGTAGAGCACCAAGATAACATATAAGTACTTTCTCATTTAAAAAAACACAATCAAAATACAGAGTGGAATATTTTGAAGGTATGTAAAATATTTGTGTATTTTATATTACTGATACATATAAAATTATACAGAAAATCATAACTTGTCTAAATAAATATTTATATTTGTTATTGTATATTGAGCATGTGCTGTTTTCAAATTAAATTAGTGTTTTTGATATATTGTAGAACTATTCTAATATTCCAAAATTTAGCTATTTTCTATCTGGAAATTAAACTAAAACATTAAGCACATGCTAATTTCTCCCATCTTTCCATTTAATTATATTCAAATTAAAATAAAATGCTCTTTAAGAGTAGGATTTCGTTTATACAATAGAACTTACCATCTACTGAGAAAAGAAAGATAGCATCTTCTGCTTTTAGAAAGTCTCTGCTATGAAGCCTGGCATGGGTTATATATGCAGATGTTCCCAATCCTGGTCCACGGAAATATGTGGTTCCATTAGGGAATGTAGCTTGTACTCCAATCATTGAAGGTTTATCCCAATAAAACTTATTCTCTAAAAAAAAAAAAAAAAAAAAAAAAAAAAGTACAGTAAGATAAAATCATTGTACAATAAGTCAAAATCAGTGTACAGTAATAAAATGTGTGTACAGTATGACAAAATCAGTGTACAGTAATAAAATGTGAGTACAGTATGAAAAAAATCCATGTACAGTAATAAAATGTGTGTACAGTATGACAAAATCAGTGTACAGTAATAAAATGTGTGTACAGTATGACAAAATCAGTGTACAGTAATAAAATGTGTGTACAGTAAAACAAAATCAGTGTACAGTAATAAAATGTGTGTACAGTAAAACAAAACCAGTGTACAGTAATAAAATGTGTGTACAGTAAAACAAAATCAGTGTATAGTGATAAAATGTGTGTACAGTATGACAAAATCAGTGTACAGTAATAAAATGTGTGTACAGTATGACAAAATCAGTGTACAGTGAGAAAATGTGTACAGTAAGACAAAATCAGTGTACAGTAATAAAATGTGTGTACAGTAAAACAAAACCGGTGTACAGTAATAAAATGTGTGTACAGTAAAACAAAATCAGTGTATAGTGATAAAATGTGTGTACAGTATGACAAAATCAGTGTACAGTAATAAAATGTGTGTACAGTATGACAAAATCAGTGTACAGTGAGAAAATGTGTACAGTAAGACAAAATCAGTGTACAGTAATAAAATGTGTGTACAGTAAAACAAAATCAGTGTACAGTAATAAAATGTGTGTACAGTAAAACAAAATCAGTGTACAGTAATAAAATGTGTGTACAGTAAAACAAAATCAGTGTACAGTAATAAAATGTGTGTACAGTATGACAAAATCAGTGTACAGTAATAAAATGTGTGTACAGTAAAACAAAATCAGTGTACAGTAATAAAATGTGTGTACAGTAAAACAAAATCAGTGTATAGTGATAAAATGTGTGTACAGTATGACAAAATCAGTGTACAGTAATAAAATGTGTGTACAGTAAAACAAAATCAGTGTACAGTAATAAAATGTGTGTACAGTAAAACAAAATCAGTGTATAGTGATAAAATGTGTGTACAGTATGACAAAATCAGTGTACATTAATAAAATATGTTTACAGTATGACAAAATCAGTGTACAGTAATAAAATGTGTGTACAGTATGACAAAATCAGTGTACAGTAATAAAATGTGTGTACAGTAAAACAAAATCAGTGTACAGTAATAAAATGTGTGTACAGTAAAACAAAATCAGTGTACAGTAATACAATATGTTTACAGTATGACAAAATCAGTGTACAGTAATAAAATGTGTGTACAGTAAAACAAAATCAGTGTACAGTAATAAAATGTGTGTACAGTAAAACAAAATCAGTGTACAGTAATAAAATGTGTGTACAGTATGACAAAATCAGTGTACATTAATAAAATATGTTTACAGTATGACAAAATCAGTGTACAGTAAGAAAATAAAATATGCATATTGAAAAATTAAAGAGGACAGTAATCCTAAATTAAACAAAGTTTTATATTGTAAAAGGTGTTAAATTATAAAACATGGTTCTGATAAACTGTAATAATGTTGGTGACAAATTTTAATGGGAATGTAAGAAGTAAATAGCGTTGCAAGGTAAAGCAAAGTTAGGATGCCATGTAGAAGCTCATTTTTTATTGGACTGGAATATATATATATACACACACACAAATGTAACCCAGTGAATATGTGCAAAGTATTTTGCATAGCTCTTCTAAAGGATTGGAAAAGACTGTAAATATCCTATTAGTAATGCCACCCAAATTATTTCCAAATTATTTCTTGCTCATTCACAATTAATAAATTCAGATTTGGTAGTCATACAAATATTTGTGTTTTATTTAATCATGTAACAGAGCTTATACAGAAATGCTCTAAGCCAAGATAGAGAGTTCTCAGGTCAGGTAACATAAGGATGTACCTGTGCTCTAAAATGAATAGCAGTGTATAGTTAAAAAAAAACTAACACCCTGGTTACAGCTGTTTGCATTAAAGGGATAATAAAGTTCAAATTAAACTTTCATGATTTAGATAAGACATGCAATTTTAAACAACTTTCTTATTTACTTTTATCGTCAAATTTGCTTTGTTCTCTTGTTATTCTTAGTTGAAAGCTAAACCTAGATAGGCTCATATGCTAATATCTAAGCCCTTGAAGTCCGCCTCTAATCTGAATGCATTTGACAATGTATTTACAGCTAGAGTGCGTTAGTTCATGTGTTTCATACAGAAAACACTGTATTCATGCACGTGAAGTTATTTAGTCAGCAATAATTGCCTGAAATGTAAGTCTGTCAAAAGATCTGAGATACGGAGGTAGTCATCAGAAGCTTAGATACAAGGTAATCACAGAGGTAAAAAGTATATTAATATGGGGGGCGGAGCCTAGCCATGACTTGAGATGGCTGCTTTCTTCTAGTGCTCTGTAGTCCCTTGTGTAAATTGCAAAAACTCAGCATGATCAAATAACATTCTAACTTCCTAACGAACTTGGCAATACTCCCCATAACAGCAAGCAGCCTGCGGAACATTATTTGGAGGAAAATAGAAAGTAAAAAAGACAATATACCAGCGTGGCCTGTGGCGCGCCAATCGCAAGGTCACAAAAGAATTATTCCTCCAAGGAAGCCGGAACAGACACTGGACATAGGCTCACCTGAGTCATAGAAGGCAGTGAGTACACCTCACGAAAGAACAAGCAACGGCCGAATCTATACATACCCCCGGTCTCGACAACAACGCACGGGCCGCACCCACGTGGTCTGCCGTCAGACTCAGACGGCAGGTCCCGATAAGGCCGCAATCCGACCGGGGAGTAAAGTGGAGAATGCTGGACCTCTCTCCTATTCCGGGCACAGCAGGGGTGAGCAGAGCAACCAAAACCTACGGAACGCGACACCTTTCAGGTAGTTGCCGAGCACGTCAATTCATACGGGGCCCATTGGAGTCGGGCCTAGTAAAAGCCCTGCAAGTTGCAGCACAGTCTGGAAGCCATTAACAACGAGTGGGACACCACAGCGATCGCTAAGACCCCTGAGAGCTTGTGGTGTTGAGACAGAGGACACCGGGAGAGGAGCACTTTAAGAAAAGAGACCGGTAAGCCCAAATCCCAGCAGGGGAGACAAACCTTATACTTGGGCCACACAACACACCAAAAAAGAGTGACCAGGGACCACACACTGAGGCAGCCCTTACGAACCAGTATCTTGCTAGGCCCATAACACGCCTAAGGCTTTGCATGAGGGAGAGCTTTACACAGCGTGGCAGTTTGCTGAAGAGGGCCACGATAAACTGACACCATCACATCGCTTAAACATTAAAGACATAAAGTGAACTATATAGTGAATAGCACTCCAAAAGCTCTTAAAGTGCCTAAGAAGCTTCCTAATCTTTAATTATGACTAGCAAACTGAACCCTAAGCCACACAAAGGGTCGCAATCTTCAATTATGGAAAACTATTTGATATCTGCGGACATGACTGCAACCCCCAACAAGTTAGTGCAAGCTGAGATGGAGTTACCAGCCACATCCCAAATGCAGGATCACAACTGTGAAGCACATGCACATAAATATCTCACAAAAAGTGACATCACCCATCTCTCCTCTAAAGAGGACATTAAAAGCGCAATGCAGGACTTTAAGAACATGTTCGGGGAACTTAAAAAAAATATCATGGCAGTGGATAGTAGGGTCACTCAGGTGGAAGAAAAACAAGAAACCCTGACTACAGATGTGCAACAACAGTCTAATATCTTACAGGATCAGGAGGGCACTATGCATGCTTTAATGGAACGTGTGGAGGATCTTGAAAATCGGAGCAGGAGGAACAACCTGCGGCTGAGGGGCATACCTGAGACCGTTGACCCCCCTGCCCTCCTACAGTTTATCCAAGATTTCATCAGATACCTCAAAAACAGCGACACAGCACAGGATCTGCAGATAGAAAGAGCTCACAGAGCGCTGCGCCCCAAACCACCAAATAGGGCCCCACCACGAGACGTCATATTAAAATTCCTTTCGTTTAAGGACAAGGAAGAGGTCTTAAAAACTGCAAGAACAAAGCATCCCATCACATTTAAGGGATCAGAGATCCAGGTGTACTCTGATCTGTGTCCCACAACGCTACAAAAGAGAAGAGACTTAAGACATATCACTATGGCATTGAGGGAGAGGAGAATCCCCTACCGCTGGGGATTCCCCACATGTCTTATAGCCACAAAAGATAACACCACCCATATTCTCAGATCTCCAGAGGAACTCCCAGGCTTTACTCAGGCCCTGGGAATAGAACTGGACCTCCTTCAGGATGAAGCAGCAGCTCCGCGGGCTCTTCAGGGCAGAGGTCGGGGAGGGATTCAGTAATCATGAGACTGTCTCTCTTATGGACGCTTGAGAAGGGCCCTTACCTCCCCGACTCTCCGCCACTTTGGGACATAAGCAGTAGCCCTTTTTGGGCCTTGTTTAAATTGTTACTGGGACAGAACACTGGACATCTCAGATGAGCTCTCAGGTCGTATGTTCACATAAATGTTATAGATTAGTATAAATGTTTTTATGTTGCTGTTATATATTTACAATTGTTTATTTGTCCAACCTTCAGTGGTTGACTCTTATTGCACTCACCTTATGAAGATGTTATATGACCCAGGGGAGAGTGGCATGGGCTATTATTTGTGTCAACTCCTCATTGCATTGATGGTTTCATCATTTCAAAACTCACACTCTTTTGGGCAAATAACCAGACACACTCAATAAGAAATTCCCTATATGCAATGCAGAGAGAGATTAATTTATAAGGGTCAGAGATAGAAAGGGGACTGCGCACAAGGCGAAGGGACTAAACACTGTTGAAAGGCCGGATTGCTTTACTTTCTACACATATAGACTTCTTCTGAAGTCATAAGACCCAGCATAGAGAAGTGCATTTGACGGCCATTATGCATCTCTTTAACGCCTCAAAGACACACATACCACAATCTCTGCACCCCACTAGGCAATTAAACTAATGCTCTCACAAAAGAAACTCCAAAACACAAAGTTAAGCGGGACAATCGCATATAGCACTTAGACAGAAGAGTAGTTGTGCTCTTATTGCCCAGGTCATAGCTATTACCTCAGGGTCAACACATATAGCACCACAGCAAGGGCAAAGAAACTATGCCCCATTATATTCATAGCGCCATGCGTACATTACAGAGAAATAGGACATATAGATCACACAGGCCCACTGTCTCAGTTTTAAAGTTTTCAAAGTCTTTAAAGTTTGTGGGGAATTGTTCAAGTACCTCACTCAGTTATCACTGATTATCCTGAGTTACAAAGAAATTATCTACAGATAATACAAAATGCAATACACACAGGGACAACTACCCCTGTCTAATTAAGTAGTTGTTACAGTTTCCTAATCAAACAAAACTTATTGTTTATCACTGTTATCCTAGATCACCAGGTTTGAATTTCTATTGTATTTTTCTTTTAGTGTACATTGTATATAACAGTTAAATTTGATCCTCTCTAAAGAGGACACCCTTTCACTTTCCCTTTTCCTTACACCCTCTATTCTCCTCCTCCCCCCTCCCTACCTATTCTTAATTTAACTGACCTTCCTACTGCTCTTCACAAGACTCCTCTTTTCACTATCTAATCCCCCCCCCTTTTTTTTTTTTTTCTTTCCCCTCCCTATCCCCTCTCCTCCCTCTAACCCTCCTTCCCTTCACTCCCCACACAAGCATCCCTTGATTTTGCTGTCTTTTAACTATCCCAAAAACCCTGCGGCTAGTATGACTTCCCAACGACTGAAACATAGGTCCCACCTGGTTGAACTTATCACCATAAACGCAAAGGGGCTCAATAGCCCTAACAAGCGCTCCATAGTGTTAAAAGACATGCAATGCATGGGTGGAGACATAATATTCTTACAAGAGACTCATTTCTCAGCTACACGAGAACCAAAATGGTTTAACCGCCACTTCCCAACAGCATATTTTGCATCTGGCCCCGAAAAAAAAAACGGGGTAGGAATACTCTTCAGTGAGAGAATGCCCTTCCAAATGTCTCAGGTACATAACGACCCAGAGGGCAGATTTATAATACTCACTGGCTCTTTGTTCGGAAGGCCAATAACTCTAGCAAACGTTTACTGCCCCAACATGTCCCAGCACCTCTTTCTACAAAGAGTCACCCGCAAAATTCTTGAGATACAGATTGGGGTCCTTTACATGGGAGGGGACTTTAACGCTTCCCTTGATCCATCCCTCGACACCTCCAACGGCCTCTCTAGCACCCCTCAAAAAATATTGAAACGAATGACAGCCTCACTAATTGAGATTGCAGTGCATGACATATGGCGCACGCATCATCCCCTAGAAAAAAATTATACTTTCTATTCACATCCTCATAGAAAATATTCTAGGATTGATTACCTATTCACTGATTCAACAGGCCTAATAATCACTAAAAGTAGCAGCATCTCCGCAATCACCTGGTCCGACCACGCCCCAGTAGGTTGTACCATACAGTGGCCTAGTGTCCCGCTCACACCTTTCGTGTGGAGGTTGGACGATACGCTATTGGACGATCCGGTGTTCAACTCTGACATACGGAAATCCCTGACTGAATTCTTTCTTATCAATGCTAATGACCAGATGAAAGATACCACCATCTGGGAAGCACATAAGTGCACTATAAGAGGCCTGCTGATAAAACGGAGAGCATGGCTCAAAAGAATAAGAAAAGAACGTTACAATGCGTTACTGTCTCAAGTCGAAAATACAGAACGACTCCACAAAATGAATCCACAAAGTGAGACTGAACTGGCTCAGTTGACCCTGGCCAGGAAAAATCTACTGCAGTTTCTGCAGGAAGAGTATCAAAAACAAGCCCTCATTCTGAGACAGATGTTTTTTGAACAGGGTGATAAACCAGGAAAGCTCCTGGCCAGGGCAATTGCGAGGAAAAAATTTAAAACATATGTACGCCTAATTAGGGACGTGGACGGAGGGGAAAGAATGGATGGAGAAGCCATAGCAGAAGTATTCAGAGTCTACTACGAATCTCTCTATAACCTACGTGATTCAGACCGGCCGGGAGGAGATCCTCCCGTCAGGGAACAGGAAAACGTAGACATAATCAAATATCTCGAGGGAGTAGATCTCCCCAAACTCTCCATCGAGGACGCAGACTCCTTGGAAACCCCGTTTACAGTAAAGGAAGTGCAAAAAGCCATCAAAGACCTCCCTTCGGGCAAAGCCCCGGGGCCCGATGGCTTTGGCATCAAATACTACAAACACTATGCGGACATTCTCGTCCCGAAACTAACTGATATGTTTAACTCTCTGGCGGACTGCCCGGACCTCCCCGGATCCATGCTAGAGGCCTACATCACAGTCCTTCCCAAGCCTGGGAAGCCTTTGGACAGACCAGAAAACTACAGACCAATATCTTTGCTTAATTCAGACGTAAAGATACTTGCAAAGGTCTTAGCCACTCGCCTCAACATACACCTTCCAGAACTAATCTCCACTGAACAAGTGGGGTTCATTCCAGCCCGGGAGGCAAGAGACAACACCCTCAAAGTCCTCCAGCTCATAACTCATTCCCAAATACACAACACACCGCTTTCTCTGGTCACTACTGACGCGGAGAAGGCGTTCGACCGGGTCAACTCGTCGTTCATCCGGGTAACACTCCAAAAATTCGGCTTCGGGCCTAACTTTATAAATAGAGCCATGTCCCTATACTCTTCCCCAAATGCAAGGGTGAGAGTGAATGGCATGCTCTCAGATACATTTCTAATAAAAAATGGAACGAGACAGGGGTGCCCTCTCTCGCCACTCCTGTTCGCCCTTACAATTGAAGTACTGGCAAGTAAAATCAGAGCCAACCCGGTGGTGAGGGGGGTTACTATAGGCAACACAGAGCATAAACTATCTATGTATGCCGATGACATCCTTCTCACGATCTCGGACTCTGCTAACTCTCTAAGAGCCGCCCTGATAGAGTTTGAGGCATATGGGAAGGTCTCGAACTTCCTCCTCAATCCACTAAAATCAGAGATTCTCAACATTTCGGAATCAGCGGAGACTTTTGCGGACCTTAGCTCCAATTGCCCAATAAAGGTTGCTACACATAACATCAAATATTTGGGAATCACCCTCACACCCAACATCTCAGAGACAGTAGACCTAAATTATAAAAATATATGTGATGAGATCAGTAAAGATCTGCTAAATTGGAGAAAAAAAAACGATATCGTGGATGGGCCGTATAGGGGTGGTAAAGATGAACGTTTTACCAAGGGTGCTATACATCATGCAAACGGTCCCAGCGGCAGCGGCCTCCCAATACATCCAACAAATTCAAACAGCCATGGAGACATATATTTGGAACGGGATCAGACCAAGAATCAAAAAGCAAACGATATACTTACCCAGAGATAGAGGAGGTCTGGGAGTCCCGCTTCTGAGGGAGTATCAAAGAGCTATCTCTCTTCAGAGAATTGTGGAGTGGAGTAGGAATACAAATAGCAAGAGATGGATACAGGTGGATAATGAGATCCTCAAACGAGGGAATGTGGGGGCACTGGCCTGGATCTCGGCGGGGAGCCGGCCAGAGGCCGCCTTAAGATACCCTATGATAACTGAAACCTTTAAATCATGGGACAAATTAATGGTAGACGGCGCATATATATCTACTCCTGTATCACCAAATATCCCAATAAGGGAAAACCCAGACTTGGGAATGGAAATTAAACCACATATTCGGGGGGACACTTACAGCCTGGCAGAGGCAGCAATCACAAACATCCTACAACAAGGTAAACTTAAACCACAGGCAGAACTGGAGGAATGGGATCATGCGATCTTCGCGTCATGGTTCAGAGTCGCACAAATGACTCACTACCTCGATTCCCTTAGGGAACGAGGAGCATTGTCCAGAAACAAGACCCTCTTTGAGGTACTGTGTACTCTGCCACACACACCGGCACACCTCATCTCACAGATATATAAGATCTTATTAACAAAAGGGGGATTAACGCTCCCAACGTACTCAGCTGCTTGGCAAGCGGAACTGGGAATGGAGATATCACCTAAGGAGTGGTCCAAAATATTTATGAGAGCCAAAAAGACCTCGATATCGGCTCGAATGCAAGAGATGCATTACAAGTTCTTAAGCAGGTGGTATCTAACACCTCTAAGACTACGCAAAATTTACCCTCTTTCAGGAGGGGGGTGCTGGAGGGGTTGTGGAGAAGAGGGATCTCTTCTCCACGTTTGGTGGACATGCCCGCTTATACGACCTTTTTGGGAGGAGGTGCTGGGACTAATGAGCAAAATCTTGAATATCATAATCCCCCCAAAACCATCATATTTGATCTACCATGAGCTACCTAAGATAAGGGGGGAAGACAAATACCTCCTATTCATTCTGATGCTAAACGGAGCAAAAGCGCTCATTCCGGCCTACTGGAAGAGTCAGCTGACACCTAGTACACAAGAGTGGAGGGCA